>NW_012101365.1:6194895-6198762 GCF_000951045.1 Mandrillus leucophaeus | reverse complement strand
TTTAAAAAGGGGAGTTTCCCTGTACGAGCCCTCATCTCTTGTCTGCTGCCATGTGAGACGTGCCTTTCACCTTTTGCCATGATTGTGAGGCCTCCCCAGACATGTGGAACTGTAAGTCCCATAAACCCCTTTTGTAAATTGTCCCATCTCAGGTAGGTCTTTATCAGCAGCATGAAAGTGGGCTAATACAGTAAATTGGCACCAATAGAGTGAGATGCTGCTGATCCAGGCTTCCTGCTTTTTTATTTTTTTGAGACAGATTCTCGCTCTGTCGCCCAGGCTGGAGCACAGTGGCGCAGTATCAGCTTGCTACCACCTCCCCCTCCCAGGTTCAAGCAATTCTCCTGGCTCAGCCTCCCTAGAAGCTAGGATTACAGGCACGTGCCACCATGCCCAGCTAATTTTTTTGTATTTTAGTAGAGACAGGATTTCACCATGTTGACCAGGCTGATCTCAAACTCCTGACCTCAGGTGATCCACCCACCTCAGCCTCTCCAAGTCTTCTAAAAGAAGACAGCAAATGAGTGAATTATCAGAGATAAATATTAGTATCAGGGAGGCTTTGGTGGTATTGTTTTGATTCCCAAACTGTGTAAATAATAAGAAGAAGAGAGACAACCTATTTCTAAAACTTCATGACAGGATATACAAGTGGGAGATAAACATATAAAAGCATGCTCAACTTTTTAGTCTTCAGGGAATGCAAATTAAAATTACAATGAAATATCATTGCATATCTATGATATTCTTGTCTGAAGTCAAGAAACAGCCGATAGTGGATGTGAAACCACTGGAACTCTCATTCACTGCTGGTGGGCATGTACATTTGTACTATCACTTCGGAAAACCTTCCCAGTCTCTACTAAAGCCATTAATACACATACCCTATTCTCCAGAAATTTCAGTCCTAAAATACATATCCAACAGAAGGAAATACGTGTGTGCAACAAGACATGTGCAAGAGTGCTCATGACAACACTATCCCAAACTGGAACAAACCCAAGTTCCCATCCGCATCTGAGCGCCAATTAAATAATGGAATTAAATATTCACATGAAGAATACTATTTAGCAATAAAAACCAACAAACTCTTATACATACAACAATGTGAGTGAATGCACAAAAAGAATATTGAATGAATGAAACCAGGCACAAAACAATACATACTATATGGGCTCATTTTTATAAAGTTTAAAACAGGCAAAACTAATCTATGATGATAGAACTCTGATTTGTGGTTACCTTTGGGGCTATACATTGACTGGGAGAAGACATGATCTGGGTGGTGGTCACCGTGTGAAAATGTGTTAAGCTGCATACTTGTGATTTATGGACTTGTCTATTTGTAGGTCATACTTCATTGAAAAGGAGAAATGAGGGAAGCTTGTATAAACAAAATTTTTTTAAACACCAAAAGAAAAAGGAGACTGGTAGTATATTGGCAATATTACCTCTTAAATAGCTTTCAAATCCATCCCTGACCACTAACCTGTGCCAGACCTCATTAACTCTTTCTTAGCCTATTGCAAACAGCCTTCTTACCGGGTCTTCCTGCCTCCATTTACCCTCTGCTAAGACGTCCTCCATTCAGAGGTTGGGGGAGCTTTCCAAAGCACAAATCTAACCACATCACTCACTTGCTTAGGGAATAAAATGCTTAGCATGGAATTTACTCTTGTTTTTAAATTTTGTTTTATTTTGAAAATATACTATAATACAGAGAACAACATGAGACCCCTGTGCCTAGCACTCAGCTATAACAAATTAGCATTGGGCACTGTTTTTCTGGATCAAATGTTGTTGTTAGGAAATGAACCATGAAGATGCCATTTAAGCCCAGTCACTCCATTCTGCACAGTCCCTCCCCAAGGTAACCATTATCCTGAATTTTGGTATGTGTCTTTTAAATTCAGGTTTTCTTACTTGATCCAGAATATGTATGCATCCACGTGCCATATAAAGAACCAGTTGTGAGTTTTATATGCATACACATGTAAATATTATTAAAGTAGTATGTATTTTTACGATATAGTCTGATCATTCCATGTTGTATTTTGTACTGTATACGTGATGGCACACAGACCTGGTGTGATTCATTTTAGCCACTCTGTGGTGGCTATAACTCATTCATTATAATATTGATGGACATTTAGGTTGTTTCCAGTATTTCACTGTTACAAACAATGAAGTAACAGAGAGCCTATGTTTTCTCCTTATCCAAGTAAGAGAGAGTTTTAGTCTCAATGGACTTAGCAATGGAATCACTGCGTGGTAGAGTATATACCTCTCAACTTTAATAAATATTGCCAAAGTGCTCTTCACAACAGTTGTATTAGATTTATACTTTTAGCAGCAGCATCTGAGATTGACAGTTGACTTCCATTCTCGACTATTTGAAAGTATGACAAAGTTATTGTTATACTTTAAAATTTTAACAGTCTGATAAGGATGAATAAGAAAAATCTTTTTGGGCTTTCATTTTCATTTTTGACACTAAGTAGGTTGCACTTGTGTGGCTTATAATTTTTTATTATGAGCTTATCTATAGCAGGGCTTGTGTTTTCTCTGCGAGTCTCATATGGCCCGATCTCTAGAAAGCAGTTTTGTGTTTGCTCCTGTCAGGAAGGAGACATAGTGGTTCCTTTGGCCCTGGGCTAGGCAAATCTAATCACTCCATTCTCTTTCAAAACTCTTTGCAGAAAACTTTCAAAAAATAGTTCAAACTGCTTAGATAGATACACAGCACTGAATGATTTGCCCTCTACTTCTCCAACTTCAACTTCAGCCTGAAGGTATTACTTAGGTTTTTTGTTGTTGTTGTTGTTGTTGTTGTTGTTTTGAGAAAGAGTCTTGCTCTGTAGCACAGGCTGGAGTGCAGTGGTGTGACCTGGGCTCAATGAAACCTCTGCCTACCAGGTTCATGGATTCTCATGCCTCAGCCTCCTGAGTAGCTGGGATTATAGGCACGTCCCACCATGCCTGGCTAATTTTTCTGTCTTTAGTAGAGATGGGGTTTTACCATGTTGGCCAGGCTGGTCTAGAACTCTCAGCCTCAAGTGATCTGCCCCCAAGGCATGAGTCACTGCACTCCACCTTACTTTGGTTTTTTACTCCTCTTTTCTTTCTGATGTATGAAACTTCTTTGGATCTGATCATACATTAATGGAAAGAGAAAGTTGTTTTTCTATGTTTGTTTCTGTTTTTTTTCTTTTTTCTTTTTTTCTGGAGAAGGTAGTTCTGGATTAGCTAAGTCTGCCATGTTATTACATTTGGAGTTTCAGGCCAGGTGCTGTGGCTCCTGACTATGATCCCAGCACTTTGGGAGGCAGAGGTGGAAGGATCACCTGAGGTCAGGAGTTCGAGACCAGCCTGGCCAAGATAGTGAAACCCCGTTTGTACTAAAAGTACAAAAATTAGCCATGTGTGGCACATGCCTGTAATCCCAGCTACTCAGGAGGCTGAGGCAGGATAATCGCTTGAACCCCGGAGGCGGTGGTTGCAGTGAGTGGAGACTGTGCCATGGTACTCCATCCTGGACAACACAGCAAGACTGTCTCAAAAAGAAAAAAAAAAGATTTGGAAAGTCAGCATGAGATTCCTTTCATGATTTAGAACTTGCCTATCTCTCTACCACTATTTCTTTCAACACATCCTCCTTTCCTTTTGTCCCCTAAAATCCAGCCATTCTGAACTACTTGCAGTTTTCCCAAACTCATACCACTTTGCTTTGGCATATGTATTTACTTCTTCCTAGTCCTCTTCAAGGATCAGATCCACCTCCACCTTCACCAGGAAAACTGAGCCCTGAGGTTAGATTGGATGACTTTGCTGGCCTTCTACTTCTTTCTTGCTCTGTAATTGATAATC
>NW_012101365.1:6174436-6194520 GCF_000951045.1 Mandrillus leucophaeus | reverse complement strand
CTCCCAGAGTGCTGTGATTACAGGCATGAGCCATCACGCCCGGCCACCTAACTTTTATTTTAAATTCAGGGGGCACCTGTGCAGGTTTGTTACCTGGGTATATTGCATGATGCTGAGGTTTGGGGTACCAATGATCCCATTGCTCAGGTATGAGCAGAGTACCCAACAGTTTGTTTTTCAGATCTTGCCCTCTTCTATCCCTGCCTGCTCTAGCTGTCCACAATGTCTATTGTTGCCATCCTTATGTTCACGAGTACTCAATGTTTAGCTCCCACATATCAGTGAGAAGATCTGGTATTTGGTTTTCTGTTCCTGCATTAGTAACTTAGGATAATGACCTCCAGCTGCATCCACGTTGCTGCAAAGAACATAATTCCATTTTTTAAATGGCTGCATACTATTCCATGGTGTATGTGTATCACATTTTCTTTATCCAGTCCACCATTGATGGGCACCTGAGTTCATTCCATGTCTTTGCTATTGTGAATAGTGCTGCAATGAACATGTGAATGCATGTGTCTTTTTGGTAGAAAGATATGTTTTCTTTTGGATATATACTCAGTATTGGGATTGCTGGGTTGAATAGTAGTTCTGTTTTAAGTTCTTTGAAAAACCTCCAGACTGCTTTCCACAGTGACTGAACTAATTTACATTCCTACCCACAGTGTATAAGTGCTCCCTTTTCTCTACAGCATTGCCAACATCTGTTATTTTTTTTTTTTTGACTTTTTAATAATACCATTCTGACTGGTATGAGATGGTTATCTCATTGTGGTTTGACTTACATTTCTCTGATGATTAGTGATGTTGAACATTTTCTCATATATTTGTTGGTCACTTGTGTGTCTTCTTTTGAGAAGTGTCTGTTTATGTCTCTTGTCCATTTTTTAATGGGGTTATTTGTTTTTTGTTTGTTGAGTTAAGTTCCTTATAGATTCTGGATATTAGGCCTTTGTCAGATGCATAATTGGTGAATATTTTCTCCTATTCTGTGGATTGTCTGTTTACTCTGTTGATCATTTATTTTTGTTGTGTGGCAATTCTATAGTTTAATTAGGTCTCACTTGTCAATTTTTGTTTTTGTTACGATTGCTTTTGAAGACGTAGTCATCAATTCTTTCCTAAGGCCAATGTCCAGAAGGTGCTTCCTAGATTTTCTTCCACAATTCTTATAGTTCGGGGTCTTACATTTAAATCTTTAATGCATCTTGAGGATGGTGAAAGGTAGGGGTCCAGTTTCAATCTTCTACATATGGCTAACCAGCTATCCCAGCAGCATTTATTGAATAAGGAGTCCTTTCTCCATTGCTTATTTTTGTCAACTTTGTTGATCAGATGACTGTACGTGTGCGGCTTTATTTCTGGTTAACGACAATGTCTTATCCTTCATTTTTTCCTTAGGCTAGAACATAGTAGCTGGCACAGAGTAGGTACTTGTTAAATACTTTTTGACTGAATAGATGACTGAAGAGTCTCCCCTTTAGTTTATATGCAGAAGTGTATGTGTGTGTTATGTTTATATGTGCGAATATGTATATGCACTTGTAAATATATTATGATCAGATATCCACGCAACTTTGTGTGTCTGTGTGTGTGTCTAAGTATACATGTCTATGCATATGTTCACTCTGCTTCTCCTGACTGGGTGACACAAACTATTAGGTGGCATTTGTGGAGATGCTGCATGCAATGTTTGTGGTGAAAGTGGAGAAGGGAAATAAAGGATAATTGCCACTTTAGTGGCCAAACCATGGAATATGTGGTCCAAGCAGCTCTCATTCAGAAACTCTTGCTATGGAAGGTGCCTGTTATGGAGGTGGAGGGTGCAGAATTATTTGTATCTATGTAAACACCACACTGATCTTGGGTTCAGGGTGTTGGGAGGACAGGGTGGAATGAATTTTGACACGAATGGACAGCCCTGGTGGACAATGATTCCCATAGACCTGATCTCTTCAAATCCAATTAAAATTTATGTCCCCAGTTTTCACTTTTCATTTTCTCTTTAATCCTTTGAGGCCAGTTCCTGCTGCACACAGGGGTCTCTTACTAATCCATTAAGTCTCTCCCTTCTATTTCTGTGGGTTTTTCCTCTCATTCTCTGGCATGTGTGGGCAAATGGAAACTTACTGCTGGCACTCCCTCTTTCAGCTTGATTCATGGGATGCTGTCTGGGGGTCCACCACCTTTATTGGCAGAGGGGTTTCATGACCATGATGTTATGTCTGCTCAGTTGGAAGACCCCAATATGAATCAAGACATCAGAGGAAATGAGTGGTGATCCTCCAAGAAGACAAGCTCATGAAGTCATCATCAGTGACGGCAAAGGAAATTAAGGAAAACCAAGGTCAGAGTTATAAGAGTACAATCAGTGTTTGTTATTCATTCATCATTCATTCAATAGAAGTTCACTGGGTCCTACATTGAGAATTAGGCATAGTTCCTTCCCTTAAGAAATTTGCAGTCTAACCAGCAAGACTGACATATAGACAAAAAGAAAGACAAAGCTAATCCTAGGATGTTATGAAAAACCCAGATAAGATGAATCTAAAATACAAGAAGATCAGAGAGGAAGCAAATTACACTAATAAAGTGCATGGGCTTAGAGTGAGATAAATTTGATTTTAAATCTCCTCTCTACCACTTAACTACATAAGCCATTCACTAATTGAGCAGCCATTTCTTCAGTTGGACATTGGACATAATACCTACACAGAATGGTGGTGATGATTAAATAAAGTGAATTTTTTTATCAAAGAAATTAACTCACTGCAAGTATTAAAATGGAGGATATTTTATGATATATTTTGTATAGACAATGCTTAATGTTAAATTTTGAAGCAACAAGTAGAAATTGGCTAGATGAAGAAAATGAAGCATGGTGTTCTAGACAATGAACACAACATCGTCCAAAGGTCTGACACATTCATGAGCTGTTATGCAGTTTGAGGTGGTTGAGGTAAAGGGCTCAGGTGCAGAAGTGGTAGAAGCTGAAGTCAGAGTAAACAGAGGACAAATCACGAATTGTATCTATCTATCTAAGAAGTCTGAATTATTTTCTGAAAACTGAATTTAGAGATTTTAAAAAGAGAATAACATGTTTCGATTTGCATTTTTTAAAAGTTACTTTGAGGCAACTTGGCAAATTTACCAAGAACCTTTGATCTAATAATTTTACTTCTAGGAATTTATAATAAGGAAATAATCAGAGATTAAGAAAAAAATTATGCACAAGAATTGAAACATTTTATAATAATGAAATTTTAAACAATCTAAATGTTAACTAATTGGGAAATGATTAAATGAATTATGATATAGTCAATTGATGTAATATTTTAAAGAGTTCAAATGTATTCAACAACATTTAAGGGTACAGGAAAGCATTCATAATAAAATGTCAACAAAAATTTCAAAGCTTCAATACAATGACCCAGTTTGGGTTTAAAAGAGAAAGAAAGAAAAAGAAATATCTATTTGCACAACCAAACTATTAGAAGTAACAGTACAAAAAAATTTTTAAACCAGTAGTTACTTCTGTGTAGTGGAATTATTGGTGATTTCTATTTTTTTTCAAAATTTTTCTGCATTTTCCATATTAGAATTAATGTGTAGCTTTTACAAATTAATAAAATATTTTTTAAAGTGATCACCCTGGTAGGCGTTATACAGATAGTTGAAAAATGGTTTACATAGGAGAGACAGAAAGAAATGAAAAATAAGATGACTATTGTAATAATTCAGGGGAGAAGTGATAAGATGTTTAGTTAAGGCATACCCAGAAGGTGTGGAGAACCGGATATGGATTCTAGAAATATAAAGAGTTAGAATTGAGAAGACTATCGGATACAGGTGAAAAAAGAACAAATCAAACACGTTGCCCATGTTTCTGTCTTGTCTGTCTCCTAGACTTGGTGGAGTTTGTACTGATCTCAGAGAGAGAGGGAAAACAGGGAAAGGGTAATTTGGAGGAGAAAGTGGTAAGAGATCATTACTACTTTGGATATGTGGGATCCTAAGGTGGACAAATCTGGTAAAGAGTTGGATAAACAAGTCTGTAGTTCATTATTCATGTATTCATTCAAATATATGTATTGAGCATCTAGCATGTGTCAGACAAATACAAATTCAGAGTTGTATTTGGACACACTGCAATGTACAAAAGAGAATAATGCTTGCATTCCAGTTTGGAGCTGAAACTTCCAGCTCACAATAGACATCTGGGATGGAGATAGGCTTTTTGGAGTCAACAACTCAGAGATGGTAGGGGGAGATAAGCCTTGAGAGGTGGATGAAACAGATGGCCCAGTATGGGGGTGTAAAATGAGAAGAGTGGGTTTAGTTTGGATCAAGTTCAGACAGGCTATTTCTTTTCTGTAGCTCAGAGGATTGAACTGCTTTGTTAAATATCTGCAAACCCCTTAACTATGATAACTACCTTCTGATTATACTCAATTCCCAACCTAGCTACCCCTTCGGTGAGAGGTGAACAAATCACTGTCTCTCTCCTAGACTTTGTTGCCACATCTCCAAACTAAGAAAACGATAACTTTTACCTGCTTCAATATGATCTTCCTGCCTCAGGGCCTCTGCACGCTCTGTGTCTTCTGCCTAGCATGCTCTTCCCTGTGACCTTCCCTTCCTCCATTCCCTCTTGTCATTCATATCTCTGCTCAATGAACACTTCTGCAGGGAAGAGTTTCCTGATCTTCCCTGTATAAAGCAGGATGAACCCAAGCCCCTATGACTCTAGCACCCTATTCTAATAATTTCTCCTTGTGATATTTCTCTTATTATTTTACTTACTATTGGTTCTTCTAACCCCCAACTAGAATGTGTGATAAGAGTATGGATCCAGCTTGTTTTGTTCTTTGCTTTAGTTCTGTCTCCTGGAACAGGGCCTGGCACATAGTAAGCAAGAAATAATTTTGGGATTATTTTAAATTTGAATTTTGAATTATTTGAATAATTTTAAACAAATGAATCCAGCTTTAGGAGTAAACATTAAAAAACAATTATTGAGCATTTGTAGGTGCCAAGCACCTTGTTAAAAGACTGATGATATAGAACAAAGTCACAGTTGTTTCTTATTTGCAAAGAGCTTTACATCTCACGAGAGATACAGACATATATGTAGCCCTTATAAGGGAGCCGTTATGAGGGAGTGAGTTGGTGCAGGGAAGGATCTCAAGATGTGCTTGCATTCATGGAGTCTGGAACTAGATAGTCTCGGGGTTCTAAATTGGAACACTGGGATTTGGGATTAAGGAGCAAACTTGATATTCTGACCCACGGGTTCGTGTGATGAATTAAAAGATGGGACAGGAGAGTGAGTCTCCTTTTAAATCTTTGCTAGATTGTGAGCTTTCTATCTTTCGGGTTCCCATTGTTCATCCAGAGATGTATATACACAAACACAGTAGGTACTCAGTAAACATTTGTTGAATAAACAAAAACCTCATTTCAGAGTGAAATAAAATTCAGACTTGGTGTACACATATAACAGAGTATCATTCAGCCACAAAAAGGATATACATTTTGACACATGTTACTCCATGGATGAACTTTGACAACATTATGTTTAGTAAATTAAGCCAGTCACCAAAAAGACAAGTACTATATGATTTTCCTTATATGAGATATCCAGAACAGTCAAACTCATATAAACAGAGAGTAGAATGGTTGCTGCCAAGGGCTGGGGAAAAGAGGGAATGGAAAGTTGTCATTTAATGGGATTAGTGTTTGAATTTTGCAAGATAAAAAATTCCCAGAGATTGGTTGCACAACAATGTGACTATGCTTAACACTATCCAACTGTACACTTAAAAATGGTTAAGATGGTAAATTTTACGTTGTGGGTATTTTACGAAGCTTAATAATAATAATAATGATAAAATTCAGAGTGTGTGGCTGATGATTTAGCTGCACCTGGATCTTATATGTAAATTTATATTGAACAGTTTTAGATACAACTTACAAATGTGTGTTAAAGTACACAATTTTTCTTTTTTCTTTTCTTTTTCCCCTGCGAGACAGTCTTGCTCTGTCGCCCAGGCAGGAACGCAGTGGCGCAGTCTCAGCTCACTGCAACCTCCGCCTCCCGGGTTCAAGCAATTCTCCTGCCTCAGCCTCCCGAGTAGCTGGGATTACAGGTGCCTGCCACCACGCCCAGATGATTTTTGTATTTTTAGTAGAGATGGGGTTTCACTATGTTGGCCAGGCTAGTCTCGAACCCCTGACCTCGTGATCCGCCCTTCTTGGCCTCCCATAGTGCTGGGATCACAGGCATGAGCCACCACGCCCGGCCAGAGTACACAATTTTTCAAAATTCTCTTCTGCAGGCAGGTGAACCATACAAGTTTGAAGCCCCTTAGCATAGACAATTCTTGAAGAGCTGTCCTGTAAATGGGGGCTGAGAAATGGGTAAGTAGCTGGAGGAAGAAAGGGAGCCAAAAGAGACTCTTGCTTTTGGTTAGCTTTTGTTTTTAAGATGGTAGAAATGACAGTGTCTGTGCGCTGAGGAGAATGATCCAGACAGAGGAAAAGTGATGGTACAGGAGACAAGAGCTCTGGGAAGGTTTTCAGAGCTGTGAAGGGCTTGGACGTGGAACGCAGGTGGAGTTTTGGCCTATGTGGCAGGGCAAGACTGCTTTCACGCGAAATCACAGGTCAGAGGGCAGACAGGATGGCCACGGGCAAGTCACGCTACAAATCAGGTGGTTGCCTGGGGGAAAGCTTGCAGAAGTTCTGACCTGATTGCGTCTATTTCCTCAATAAAATAGCAACAAGGTTAGCAGCAGTGAGGAAGGATGGGGGAGCAGAGCGGGGAGCTGAGAAAAGAGAAAATGTAAGATATTTGTTTAGAAGAGCGGAAGAGAATCCGCTGGGAAAACATAGTAGGGATGTAAGTCAGCATTAACCACCCATTAGGGGTTGGTGTCAAGAATGTATTGGGCATAGTCAGCAAGGTGTGCCTTGCCCGGCAGACGCAGGTGAGGGTGGACAAGAGTTGAATTTAACCTGCTTGGTGTTGGGCAGGTGCGTACACCTATGAGTTCGAGTGGCAAGGAGTTTAGACCGAATAATTAAAATGACGGAGCATGGACTTTATGCTGAGGAAGCAGAGAAGCCATCGGCATAGGGATGAGTAGGGGGCAGTGAAAAGGCGGGTAGGATCAACGGATTGTTGTGTCCTATGGACTGTCGAATGCGGCGGCTGGAGTGTTGACTTTTATTTTGTAGATTTCAGCATATATACATATACGCTGAAATTACATGTTACATAATATGTTACATATGTTATTATATATGTTATATATTATAGGCATATATACACACATATTCCCAGAGGAAGTTAAACTTAACCTGGTCTCATACTACACATATAAAATCTGTATATACACATATGTATGTATACACACATAGACTTGTATACACACATATATACGTATGTATATATAAAAATATATACACGTATTTTTAATTTCATATATTTCCCCTACCCTCCAAGAGCCCTTTCTGACCCCTGACTCCCTTCTTTAGCAGACCCCAAATGGTTTCCGTGGTTGGAACATCTCGCTGCGTTTCGGAGGACATCAGTGCACGTGGTTTCTTCCTCTGCCGCCGCGGCCCACTTGATGAGTTTCCTCCTAGTTTTGGCCTGGGGCCCTCCCGCCCGGACTCTGCCGGGTCTGCGGGTCGGGGCGGTCTTTTCACCCCGGAGGAGAGAAAGCAGAGGTAGGAAGCTCGCGCGCTCGGGCGGGGCCTGTCCACCGAGCCCGGCGAGGCTCGGAGGGCCTCAGAGGTGGACGCGCCTCGGCTGTTCCTCCGCGGCGGGGGCTGCTCCGGACGTCCCGCATCTCGGGCCCGAGATTCAGCCTGCGAGGTGGGGGTGGCCGGGGCAGCGACTGCCGGGAGGGGCTCATTGTTCTGCCGGCCGCTTTGACTTCACTCTCTGCTTTTCATCCCAGGCCGGGACGGTTTAGAATGCAAATGCGGCCTGCTTTTGTAGCTGTGCGTTTGTCTGGGAGCCGTGCGTTTGTTTGGGGTGAGATCACAGCAAAAGGGTTTTGTTTGGCTTTTTAAATTCTTCTGGGGAGAGCAAAAGAAACTGGAGGAGCGCAGAGCGCGGAAGACCTCCCCGGCGGGAAGGCGGGGCAGGCACGGGCCCAATGGGAGCAGCTCTCGGCTTCTCCAGGCCTGGTTTGGAAAGGAACCGGGTCAGAAGGGTGTTGAACATTAACTCCTTGTGGCCTGGCGGATGGGGAGTTGAGGGTTTCCAAACTGCTTACCACAGAACACGCAGCCCACTAACACTGTATTTCGTGCTTCCTTTGTGCCACACCCTGGGGACATTTCCGAAGAGAAAGGTGACGTCCAGTCCTTTCACGTGACTGCATCTAAGTGTCCTCTGCCAGCAGTGGATATTCGGGCACTTCATCCTCACGACCCTGTGTTGTAAATATTACTGTCTCCATTTTGTGGATGAGGTAATTGAGACTTAGAACATCATCTAGATAGTATGGGACAGAGCTTTCTTGAAGCTCGGATATGCTTTCAAAGCCCAGGCGCTTTGTTACTTGGGGGACCGACCAGGCCCTCAAGGGGTACCCAGCTTGGTGAGCAGGGAAAGAACGAGGTAAACTAATGCAATGGTAAGTCAAATTCAGAAGAGTGGTATCCAGGTAAATGCTCGGAGCACAGGAAGAAGCCAATGGGGTGGGTGTGTTTGTTTGTTTGTTTGTTTGTTTGTTTTTGAGGAGTCTCGCTCAGACTGGACTGCAGTGGCGCCATCTCGGCTCACTGCAACCTCCGCCTCCCAGGTTCAAATGATTCTCCTGCCTCAGCCTCCTGAGTAGCTAGGATTACAGGCACACGCCACCATGCCCGGCTAAGTTTTGTATTTTTAGTAGAGACTAGGTTTCACCATGTTGGCCAGGCTGGTCTTGAACTCCTGACCTCAGATGATCCACCTGCCTTGGCCTCCCAAAGTGCTAGGATTACAGGAGTGAGCTACCTGTGCCAAGCCTGTTTGTTTGTTTTTAGATGAAGTCTTGCTCTGTCTTCCAGGCTGGAGTGCGGTGGTGAGATCTCGGCTCACTGCAACCTCCACCTTCCGAGTTCAAGTGATTCCCCTACCTCAGCCTCCCAAGTAGCTGGGATTACAGGCGTGTGCCACCACACCCAGCTGATTTTTGTATTTTTAGTATAGACAGGGTTTCACAATGTTGGCAAGCTGGTCTTGAACTCCTGACCTTAGGCGATGCACCCTCCTAGGCCTCCCAAAGTGCTGGGAGGCACCCGGCCTGTTTGTTTGTTTTTGAGTGACTCAGGGAAATATTCCCATAGGAAGTTAAACTTAACCTGGCCAGAGGATGAGAAGGGACTAGGTTTTCCACAAGCACTGCTAGACATATCAGATCCAGGGAGCAGTAGGTTCAAAGCGGATTCTGCATCAGAA
The DNA here is from genome assembly GCF_000951045.1 of Mandrillus leucophaeus. Taxonomy (NCBI): domain Eukaryota; kingdom Metazoa; phylum Chordata; class Mammalia; order Primates; family Cercopithecidae; genus Mandrillus; species Mandrillus leucophaeus. The sequence goes on along the minus strand of NW_012101365.1, from coordinate 6,185,063 downwards.
TCTCTGTACACAATTCTGGTACACAGCATGCAAGAACTAGAAGGCCCTTAGGAAGCTCCTACCCTTTGATTTTATTGAAGACATAAATGGAGACCCAGAGAGGGTAAGTAACTATTTAAGGTCACAAAGCAAGCAGGTGACAAAACTGGAACTGGAACCCAGGTACTCTACCCTTTAATCTGTGGTATTTGTTAACTCAGTAGTCACACATACAATGTAAGCGAGTTCACACTTGTGTAGCACTTAACAATGGGCCAAGTACTTGATATACTTTCCTCCCTTTTAGTCTTTGTAACAACTCCATGGGGTAACCACTATTTTAGAAAGGAGAAAACTGAGACACAGAGAAGTAACTGACTCAAGATCACACTGCAAATCACGCCTCAGAGCCCATGCCCTTTCCTCCTCTGCCACAGTGCTGATAAGGAGGTAAGGAAAGAAGGGAGACCCCGTGAGGGCAGTTAACAATTTTAAGATCATAAAACAGGCAAGTGAGTAAAAGCGATTTCAATGTAGAAATTTTGACCCCTGTATTCAGATGAGGAAACGGAGACTCAGAGATGTCCAGTGACTTGCCCAAGGACACAGTGAGAAAGTGGTGGACCTGGCATTGGAGACTATACCTGGATTCTTTCCACTCTGTCTAGCTCAGCCCCCACCTTGGATGGAGAAGCAATCAAAGCCCCCCTTTTCTTGGTATCTTTCAAATCTTTTACAGATAGCCCGAGTCCTGGTCCAGTTGCATGTTCAAATCTTCGCCTCCTGGATGATAAATTACCTATGTAAGTGACTCCTGTGTGAATAGCCGGGCAGGGATCAGAACCCCGGTTTCCCTGCTGCCAATGTGGTGATTTTCTATACTCTTCGCTTTCTCCTGTGCAGCATAGCATCAGGGAATCTGGATCACATTATCCCCAAGAGACTAAAATGTGAGTTGCTTTTGGCTCTTGGGGTCTTTTAGAGAAGCCACGTGGTACAGCAACTTTTTAGGTTTGCAGGATAAGAACTGAAGGGGCAAAGCTGGGTCAGAACAGCCTGCATTGGAGGCATGGGACCTGCTTAAACTTAGTTAGCATGCCTGTTTTGTTGTTGTTGTTGTTTGTTTGTTTTTGTTTTTGTTTTTGTGATGTAGTCTTGCACTGTCGCCCAAGCTGGAGTGCAATGGACTGATCTCGGCTCATTGCAACCTCAGCCTCCCTGGTTCAAATGATTCTCCTGCCTTAGGCTCTAGAGTAGTTGGGATTACAGGTGCCCACCACCATGCCCAACTAATTTTTGTATCTTTAGTAAAGACCGGATTTCACCATGTTGGCCAGGCTGGTCTCGAACTCCTGACCTCGTGATCCACCCTCCTTGGCCTCCCAAAGAGTTGGGATTACAGGCGTGAGCCACTGCTCCTGGCCCAGCATGTCTTAATTCTGAGTGAAGAGTGACAAGCAGACAGAAATGAGAATTGAGGTAGAAAAATGAGTCTCCCTAAATATTTCTGTATGCCCTCACTGACCCGGCGAGTACGATGCATGAGAGTGTTCAAAATTAATTAAGTTCATCTGACTTGTCTTCACCACTAGCTAAGGTGTCTCTGAGGACTTGACTTCCAGAAGGAATATTTGGAAGGAAGATTTCCACTATGGAAGAAAGCTCTAGACTAGATTTCAGGAGATTTAGGGGGCTCAAGCCAGCTCTGCCACTTACCGGCTGTTTGACCCTGGAAAAGTCAGTTCACCTCTCTAGGCCTCACTCATCATTCATTCATTCACTCTGTCATTCAATAAACATTTCTTGAACCCCTCCTGTGGGCCTGGCATGGTACTGATGCCTGAGAACTTCTAACCAGACAGCCCCTGCCATGGAGGAACTCACCGCCTTGAGAGGGAAACAGACAAGTCCAGAGACTGTGAGCGGACTCCAGACTATTCTGGGGTATGAACACAGAACCCCGGAGGAACTTGTCAACAGGACCACAGCTCTGATGGAGCTTTTGTGAAAATTTGAAAAAGACACCCCTTTTTGTGGGTGACTGTAGCTCCATGGCAGGATGCCCAGCTTGGCAAGCAGAGCACAAGCGGAGATGTTTTACCCTTAGTTGTCCCCTAGGCTGGGTGCTCTTGCCTGGTGAGGCATCTGTAGCCCAGAATGTCAAGATTGAGACATAAAGGTCCAATAGAGGCTAAGGTGGAGGAGCCCACTTCAGGCTGAGGAAAAAACGTGTAAAAACTGCAGGCTTGGGGAGGAGTTTCTCACACTTGGGCACCTGGATGTGGTTCAGTGTGATCACAGTCAGTGACATATGGGAAAAGTGAAGAGAGATGAGATGAGGAAGATTGACAAGGGCCATTTATTACTCATTCAATAAATAAATAGGTATTGAACATCATTCCGTGTTGAGTGATGTAAACACTACGGAAATAGCAGTGAACCAAATAGACAAAATCTTCTGCCCTTGAAAGTTTCACATTCTGGTGAGATCCTGATAGGCCTCCAGCTATCAGAAGGGCATATTAATTTCTGCCCAGTGTTCCGTCTAACATTGTATGAGTCCCCAAATGAGATAATGACTGTAAAATCTCTCTGAGAACTGGGAACATCTGGATTATTCGTATGAATAATCACTTTTAACTTTAATCTGAGTGACCAACATTAATGCCTAAGAATTTGGAAGCCTGTTCTTGACACCAGGCACCTACCTGACCCTTCCTTCTGGGAAGAAGACACCTTTGGTCATGATGCTACAGGAACTGTCTGGGTCAGCTGAGATGGCTGGCTGGCCCCTGACTTCCCTGGCCTGTTTAGGAATTTACCAGCACATTCTCAGGGTATGGTACCTGCTGTGGTTAAAGGCTCTTTCTCTTCTGAGTGAAATACGGATGGAGATAAGACAGTCATTGAAAAATTATGAGCAACAGGGAAGCTCTCTCTGCGGGGTAAAAGTGTGTTGAGGGACTTGAAGAAACCTTGTCGGGTTGTTTTCAGGTTAGGTGCTGGGTCTGGCTTGATCAGTAGGTCTGATTCAGGTGAAGGGCTGGTTTCTAGGCGTGGGGAACTTGGCCTCCCCCTTACTGTGAAACTTCGGGCAAACCACTTCCCCTTTCTGAACTCTAGCTCCTTCCTCAATTAACCAGGAGGCGGGACATATTTGAACTTTAACAACAGAGCCCTTTGAACTCTCCTATAAAACCCTAGTATATACATTATATTAAAGCAGTGGTGCTCTGGTTGAGGTGAGGATGGGGACCCAAGGTTCTCCTTCTTCCACCTCCACCTTGTCCTGCCTCCTGCTCTCAGGACTTCTGTCTCCACCAGATATTGCCCTGGAGTCACTGAGAAATTTCTTTTAAAACGATTGGATTAGATCATTTTTTTTTCTCTAATTGAGTTCCTTGGGCCTTCAGGCTCAGGGTAGGGATGAGGGCAATTTAAAAGTTCTGCAGTAATTTGTACCATTTTGTGTTTATGTTGAAATGATTACCCAAACCCCTTCTCATTCAATATAAAACAATCTGAATTATTTAGAGGACGCTTCCCCTCGATTTCCATTTATAGACATTAGGTTTCAGCAGTCCCATTTGAATTTGTATTTATGGCTCTAGCAGCACCATGAAAACATCTGGAGTATTAGTGTTTAACTTGTCATGTGGTGTGTTTCCCAAATTGGGGAATTGGAGAGTTTTTTTTTCTTTAAAAGGAATGAATTTGTTAGGAGACAATGGCATAAACAAGATAGGAATTGATTTCTCTCTCAAATATAAAGTCGAGGTAGGTGGTCCAGAGCTAGAACGATGGCTCCACAATCATCAAGGCATCCTCAGGGTATGTTACCTGCTGTGGTTAAAGGCTCTTTCTCTTCAGAGTGAAATACGGATGGAGATAAGACAGTCATTGAAAAATTATGAGCAACAGGGAAGCTCTCTCTGCGGGGTAAAAGTGTGTTGAGGGACTTGAAGAAACCTTGTTGGGTTGTTTCCAGGTTAGGCGCTAGGTCTGGCTTGATCAGTAGGTCTGATTCAGGTGAAGGGCTGGTTTCTAGGCGTGGAGAACTTGGCCTCCCCCTTACTGTGAAACTTCGGGCAAACCACTTCCCCTTTCTGGATTTTATCTCCTTCCCCTATTAACCAGGAGGCTGGACATATTTGAACTTTAATAACAGAGCTCTTTGAACTCTCCTATAGAACGCTAGTATATACATTAGATTAAAGCTCCACAATCATCCAGACCCCTGCTCTTTCCCTCATGTTGCTCTGCAGCGCTCAACACTTGACTTCCACCTTGTGACCCAAGACTGCAGCTCCAGCTCCTGCCCTCAAGTCTGCATTCCATCCAGCAGGAAGGAGGAAAGGGGGAGAGCCTACTGTTTTCTTTTAGGGACAGAAGTTGCCCAAATCACTTCTTTCCACATCCTATAATTTGGTCACATGGCTGCACCTAGCTGCAAGAAATCTCTTCAGCTGAAAAGTCTTGCGACCAACTAAAAATTGTATCCTTATGTAAAAGAAGAGAACAGATAAAGGGGGCAAATAGAAGTCTCTTCTCCAAGGTCTGTCTGCTTCTCAAGCTTGAGAAACACTTATTCCTACCATCCTTTCCAGGTATGAGATTCTGTGATGTGAGTAGAATCAAGGGCTTAAAGCTGAAGGGGATCTCAAGAGGTTAGCTAATGCAGTCTCCTTCATCAAATGGTGAAGATATTACAGATCCATTTTGCAGATTACTGGGGGTCCAGAGAGGTGCAGTGACTTGCCTAGGGTTAACTCAGTCAATAAATAGCGAAGGGAAAGGTGAATCTTGTGTAGCTAATCACAGGAGTGGTGGAATTCTTTGGGCACCTGGACGGGCTCTTATTTCTGTTTCTTTTATTCTCATGAGGTCCTGGCTACTGCTTTTTGGACTATACTTTGCAATTATACCATCATTTGAGGGATAAACTGGACTCTGCCCTGGTGATTAGGATATTCTGAAAGGAGCACAAGCTTTGAAATCAGACGTAGCTGGCTTTGAATCCTCGTTCTGCTTCTTACTATCCGTGTGGCCTGTGCGAGACATTTCATCTGTTGGCTTTAGTTTTCTCACATTTAAAACGAAGGTAATATCCATCTTATATGTTTCTTCCTTCTATTTCTTTTTCTACCTTCTCTTCCCTTCCCTTCTTCCCTTCCTTCACTTCTGCTTCTCTCCTTCTTCCCTCCTCTCCATCCTCTCTGCTCCCACCCCACACCTCTCTTCCCCTTCTTTCCTCTCTCCTCCTTTTCTTTCGTTCATGGACTAATATCAGTGAAAGACCTGGCATGGAACTGAGTACATAGAAGTGTAAACCAAAGTTACTTTCCTTCCTTCCTTTCCTCCTTCTCATTTTCTTCTATCTCTTCCTTTTCTTTCTTTCTTTCCAGTATCATATGGTTTTGTATTTTTTTTTTCCTACCAAGCTTAACCATAGAACCTAGAAGACTGAATATATTTAGTAGTTGGTATGCCTTAGATTTCCTTCAGAATATTTGGTGCCCGTAAATAGTTTGCCCTGAGTGGTGAACTTCTACTTCCTTTTAACACTCGTGCGTATTTTTTAATCGGACAAGAGCTACAGTACTTGTGGGTTTCCCCCTGTGACTGTCTCATCACTAGACGCTGACGTGGCTATTTTCCCCTTTCTGTACTTGACTTCTGAACTCTTTAAAAGTTATATAAATTGCATGCCTACTATGGGTTTTTCCCCTTGTCTTCAGCTACAATTTTTCTTTGAGCTTGCGGAGGACAGGGAATGTAAATCTATCTATCCGTGTAGCTTAGCTCAGGATCTGGCTAAGAAGAGGTGCTTGGTAATCTGTGCTGACTACATGTGTATGCATGTTACTGCAGAGAAATTGGTCAGGGGAGGATGTATCTGGAGAAGTTATCCATTCCCACTTTCACATTTTATAGATGAGGAAACTGAAGCCACCTGGAGATTAACTTCCTTTAAGCAAGGATCCTCTGTTAAATTTCTTTATATTCATTACAGTACTTGTTAAGAACAGAGGAAGAAAGAAGGCCTGAAAGCAAGGAAGAAGAAAAGAAGGAATAGAAAGAGGAAGGAAGAAAGGAAAAAGGTGGGAAACTAACCATTATTGAGCACTATAAGTAACAGTTTTAATTAAATGCTGTTTCATTTCCTCTTGATAACACACATGTGAAATAAATGTTATTATCGCGTCTTTTGAAGAATGAAATTGAGGCTCAGGAGGTGAAGTCACTTGTCCAAGTTCACACAGTGCATGGGAAGCAGAATGAAAAACTGGAACAAGGTCTGAGAAGTGGAAGCAAGTTGTTCTTGAATCATGAGTCAGTCACTGGCACAGTCAATTGTGAGGATTGATGAACTGAGTAGAAAGCTAAAGAATCCTTTTTTTTTTTTGTAAATTTTTAAAGTTTTATTTTTATAGATTCAGGGGTACATGTATAGGTTTGTTATGTGGATATACTGTGTAGTGGTAGGGTTTGGGCTTTTAGTGTGCCTATCACCCAGTGAACATTGTACCCAACAGGAACTTTTTCAACCCTCTCTTCCTCTGATGCTTCCCCCTTTTGAAACCCTCAGTGTCTGTTATTCCCCGCTAGATGTTCATGTGTGCCAATTGTTTAGCTCCCACTTGTAAGTGAGAACATGCAGTATTTGGTTTTCTGTTTCTGACTTATTTCTCTGGAGATAATTGCCTCTAGCTCCATCCATCTTGCTGCAAAAGACATTCTTTTTAATTGGTGGTGTAGTATTCCATGGTGTATATGTACCATATACATATATTTTTGAGACAGAGTCTTGCTGTCACCCAGGGTAGAGTGCAGTGGCATGATCTCAGCTCACTGCAACCTCCATCTCCCAAGTTCAAGTGATTCTCCTGCTTCAGCCTCCCGAGTAGCTGGGATTACAGGTGCGTGCTACCAGGCCTGTTTAATTTTTGTATTTTTAGTAGAGATGGGATTTCGCCATGAGAGCCAGGCTGGTCTCAAACTCCTGGCCTCCAGTGATCCACCCACGTCGGCCTCTCAAAGTGCTGGGATTACAGGTGTGAGCCACCATGCCCAGTCATGTTTTCTTTATCAACTTAGCTGCTGACGGACACTTAGGTTGATTCCATGACTTTGCTGTTGAGAATAGTGCTGCAATAAACATACAAGTACAGGTGCAAGTACTGGGTAGATACCCAGTAGTGGGGTTGCTGGGTCAAATGGTAGTTTCATTTTTGGTTCTTTGAGAAATCTCCACACTGTTTTTCCTAGGTGTTGCACTAGTTTACTAATTTCTTCTCTGCCGACAGTGTATAAGCATTCCCTTTTTTCCACATCCACACCAACATCTGTTGTTTTTTGACTTTTTAATCATAGCCATTGTGACTGGCGTAAGGAATACCTTTTAACAACAATCATCGCCAAGTTATATGACCTCAAGAAAGATAGTCGCTGTCTCTGAGCCTCAGTTTCCTCTTTTATAGTGAAAAATGGACTCTGAGTGCCAAGGTCCCTCTCAGCTCTCGGGTGCTGGGATTCAGTGTAACTCTCCCTGAATTCCTCAGCCATCGTGTGAGCCATTTAAAAATGACAGATTCTTCCAGGAGGAGCGATGTCTCTTTAACTAGAATCGTCAAGGTCAGGCCAAGCAAACTTATTTGGGGTTTTTGATGGGATCGCTCTTAATTGATTGGGGTGAAGAGTTCAGAGCTAAGTTGGAGGATTGGCTTTTCAGCTCAGTGCTGGCAGAGACTGGGGCTTGACATGATTTGAGGTTGTCTGATGACAGCAGTTCTCTTAAACAGCTGACGGGAGAGGCTTTCGTCCAGAACCCGGCAACACTTTCCACTCCCTGGAGATAAGAAGGGAGCTGCTGAACAATGAATAAATATGCTGTCTTGGTCACCAGTGAAGCGATGTCAAATTTCTGGGGCTTTCCTATCTTTTTCTCAGCTAACCGCCTGAAGGGTTTTCAGTGTTCCTTGTGTGTATACGGGTGTATTATTCCTTTGTTTGCTTTTCTCTTTCTTTTTTTTTTTTTGAGATTTTTTTTTTTTTAAATTTTAGGTTTGAAAACATTTAGGATCATATGAAATTTTGGATTACCTTGCTCTCCAGTGTCTGTGAGTAGTTTTTACTCTTCTGATATTTGTATTTTCTTTCTCCTTATTACTCATTTAACTAAGATTTATTAATAATAGTAAAAGTTAAAATTGGAAGAACTTAATCTATCAATGGATACCAGGCACCATTGTTTCAGATATGAGGAGGTACTGTATTCTTTCAATCAGTAAACATTCACTGAACACCCAACCATTTCTAGACATTATTTTAGACAACAGGCATTCAGCAATGAACAAGGCAAATTCTCTTTCTTCATGGGGTTTAGACTGTGGTGGGGAACACAGACAATACGCAAGTAAACAAATATTTGGTATATTTTCAGATTACCTAAATATATCTTCAATGCAAAACAACATTAACATGGCAGGTATTAGAAATTCATTTTTACCTATGCAGAAATACCAACGTGCAGATAATTAACTTCTCTGCCCAAAGAGAGATGAGAAATTGGATTTAAATCCAGTCTTTCCAGTACATACTGAGGCTGTTGAGGCTTTTTATTGTGATACATCTGTACTAAGCCCAGAGACAGATGAAGTATGAAGCTCTAAGGCTTGAACTCCAGGGTGCACCACTTGCATGGACCCTTTCTAAATTCACTTTATACCTGACTTTTAATCTTTTTCCCAATGAAGGCTCACCACACTTTGTAAGCCTGGGGCAGGGAGGATGGGTCTCACAAAATCTAGATGGACCCTCACTGAGCTACAGATTCTAAGGCATTCCAGGTTCCCTCAGAAGCCAGTGGAAGAGACAGATGTGAAAACAAATAATCTTTTTACTTTATTTTTTGTGAGATGGAGTCTCGCGTTGTCTCCCAGGCTGGAATGCAATGGCACGATCTCGACTCACTGCATCCTCCACCTCCCAGGTTCAAGTGATTCTAGTGCCTCAGCCTCCCAAGTAGCTGGGATTACAGGTGCCCACCACTGTGCCTGGCTAATTTTTGTATTTTTAGTAGAGACAGGGTTTCTTCATGTTGGCCAGGCTGGTCTCCAACTCCTAACCTCAGGTGATCCGCCTGTGTCAGCCACCCAAAGTGCTGGGATTACAAGCGTGAGCCACGGAGCCCAGCTGAGAACAAATAATCTCAATACATAAAAATAAAAGCTATAATAGAAGTGTTACAGGCTTCATTATTCCCCTGCCCCACTTCATATGTTGAAACCCTAACTCTTAATGTGACTGCATTTGGAGATAAGACTGTTAGGGAGATAGTTAGGGTTAAATGAGGTCATGTTTAACTTTAATTATAACCCTAATTTAATAGTGCTCTTAAAATAAAAGGAAGAGACACCAAAGACAGTTGCACAAAGAAGGAGGTCCCTGTGAGGACATTGGGAGGAGGTGGCTGTCTGCAAGCCAGGAAGAGAGCCCTTACCAGGAACTGAATTTGCTGGCAGCATGATCATGAACTTCTAGCCTCCAGAACTGTGAAGGAATCAATTTCTGTTGTTTAAGCCACCCAGTTTATGGTACTTTGTTATGGCAGCCCAAGCAGAGTGATACAAAGTGGATGGATTTGAGGATGGGGGAAGCAATTCTGGCAGGGAAAATAGCCCCAGTAAAGGTAGGGAGACTTGAGCAAACATAATATATTTGTGGAACCATAAATAATAATAGTGTATTTTTGTGGAGGATTAAGGCAGAGCAGGAATGGCTGAAAGATGAGTGATGACAAGCGGGCAGGGAAAAGTCACAAAAGGCATGGCATGCCAGGCTGAAGAGGGTGAGCTTTATCTGATAGGTATGGGGCACACCTGATTTGCCTTTGAGCAGAGGGAGAGTCAGAATCCTTATGGTGGCAAAAGGGGTCTGCATGAGAAGAGGGAGATTGATTAGATGACTAATGTAAGAACTCAGGTGAGAAAGTGTGTGGCCCTGAAGTGGGTCAGCGGGGATAGAGATAGGGGTATGTTTTGGAACTGGAATGAGAGCAAGGGAAAGAGAAGGGAGAGAACTAGAACAACACATGGGTTGCTCGTTTGGGTACCTGGGGTGGATAGTGCTTAGAATACTCTGACCTATGTCTAAAGTGATTTAAATATATTCATAGAATTCATTTACTTATGAGGACAAGAGCTTGGATTTCTCATATTTCAAAGAACTATTGGGTGGAGTTGGGCTATTGTCCTAGATCTGCAGGTCAACAGCATGCTCTGCTGTTTGGGAGCCAGCAGAGTTGAAACAGGATGGCCAGGAGGTGTGGGAAAAGATCTACCAGCAGGCTTTCCTAGCAACATTACACTTCTTAATAGGATGCTGGTTTTGCCTCCTACTTTTTTTTATTTCAATAAACCCAAAACTTGAGTGAAGGAGGTTACAATGTCTTGGAGAGAGTTGAGGTCAAACTTGGGAACTACTTGGCTCAGGGCAAAGAACACTTCTGTCTTGACCTGAGTCTTGACCCAACTTGCTGTATGCCTTTGGGTGAATCATTTACTGTCTCTGGCCTCAGAATCATCTTCTCAAAAATGAACCACTTGGGTTAAATGATCTTCAGTTTCCCTTTTAGTGCTAATATTCC
>NW_012101365.1:6165880-6173796 GCF_000951045.1 Mandrillus leucophaeus | reverse complement strand
CCTTTGTACCTTCCTGGTGAAATTCTATTGATCCTTCAAAACTCAGTACAAATATTACCTCCATGATAACTCTTTCTTCCTTTGGTACATACCTCTATCGCTGTATATACTTAACATATCACAAAGGAATCGGTTTTTTATCTCTCCATAGTTGACCTAATAAAGGTGTTAACCGTGTCTTACCTATCTTTTTACTTCTGGCATCCTGCCCAGGTGCTTAATTAATGGCCTCGGAATTAATGAGCACAACAGATAAGTGATGGAATGAGTATAAAGTGAGGTCCTGGAAAATATAGACTCAAACAGAAAAGGCCTAGGAAGCCACATCCCATGAGGTGTAAATAAGACCAGGGTTTCCCTCTCATCTGGTTATTTCTTGGACCTACAGGTCATCACCCTCATTAAGGACAGCTCCCCTAAGCTGTAAGCAGGAAATGCCTTGGTATCAGGCCCAATGGCCCATATTGAACACATAATCCCTTGGCCCATGACTCACCAATGGATTCCAGAAGGCACGGTGTGGGTGGCCTTCCTCTATCAATCAATAGTTGAGTGTCCTAGCCTGTGATTGGAGCTCCTTCTTGCCACCCAAGCTTATAGGTCTCTCAGATGTAGCCTGTATGGAGACCTCTGGCCATCAGTCCTGCTCAATTTCTAACCACCCACCAGGAGACGCAGGGAAGCGTCCATAAAAACTAGCTTTTATGACCACTGACACCCCCTTGAGCATGGTCATTATGATTATTTACATTTATGAGACACCCTTGGTGCAGTGGGGGCAAGGGAAAGGCAGTTTGGCAGCCTCAACACAAGCGGATGTTTCTATATAACCCCCGAAGGTGCTCCCTCCCACCCAGATGAGTTCATTTGCATCTACATTCAGAAGCTCATAGAAGCCAGGGCAAAAGCCACTTAATGCATCTTGTATAATGTTAACCCAGGCATTTCCAAGGAAGCTCAGTTAACCAAAAACCAACAGAGGAGACGGGCAATTAATCAGATCTTGAGTTGTGTACTTCTATTGATTTGTTCTCTGAATAAGGTTGATGTGCAAAGTCTTTTATTCTTTCTTTCTTTCTCAGTAAAATATATAGACTTCTGACTTTATGGCAGACCCTGTGTCTGGTCTTGGCATTGTCTGGACAAATAAGGCAAGCTGTGCCCCCAGAGAACTCAAATTTGTGGAGAAAATAGGCATGAAAACAAAACTCTATTATTACAGGTGATGTGTAAGAGCCAAGTTTATAGAAAAGTGGAGGTCTAGAGGAGGGGGTGGTCAAGTCACCACTGGGCAGGGGTAGGCTAGGAAGGATTTTCAAGAGGAAAAGCTCAAATGATGTTTGATGGATGATGACAGTTTGGGGGTGTGTTTGTGTGGACCTTACTGGCAGAGAGAATGAGTAAGCAAAGGTATGGGAGGGTAAATGGTGTGGCCTGTTCAGGGAACCCTAAGCCATGCAGACAGGCTGGAACCCACATTGTGAGGGGATGAGGTGTTGCCCATCATTGAAGAAAGGTAGCCATGACTGCAGCATTTGGAAGCACTGGTCACCTCTTGGAATGCACTCCTCCCTTGTTTTGGAGTGCACTCCCCTCAATGGAGCAGCTCCTACCTGTCTGGATGCTCCCCCTCTGCTGTTTGTATGAGATTGTCTTTCTCTGCCCACTCTTTATTACCAGTGTTCCTCAGGGTTCCCTCCATGATTTTCCTCCTTCTAGACTCCTCTCTAGGAATTTTTCCACTGCAGCAATACCCCAAATGACATATCTCATCCAGATGAGCTGTATCCTGAACTCCAGATGTGTACATGGATCCAGCTAGTGGACATCTCTACCTGATAGGAGTGGCCATCTGCTCCCTAAACTTTCATGCATTCTCTGCTTCCCATGCTCGTGGGAAGCATTCATGGCCGGGCATGGTGGCTCATGCCTGTAATCCCAGCACATTGGGAAGCCGAAGCGGGTAAATCACCTGAGGTCAGGAGTTTGAGACCACCCTGGCCAACATGGTGAAACCTTGTCTCTACTTACAATACAAAAAAGTTAGCTGGGCGTGGTGGCATGTGCCTGTAATCCCAGCTACTCAGGAGGCTGAGGCAGGAGAATCGCTGGAACGCAGGAGGTGGAGGTTGCAGAGAGCCGAGATCATGCCAATGCACTCCAGCCTCAGCAACAAAGCGGGACTCCATCTCAAACAAACAAACAAACAAACAGAAAGAAAGAAAAGCATTCATATCCAGCTATTCACTGTATCCTCAAACCTCGAGTTATCCTAGACTCTTCACTTTCCCTCGTACATTATACCAAGTCTATCAGCCATTCATTCACTTGCTTATTCAATATTTATTTAATTCTTTTTTTTTGCCAGGGCTTTGTCCAGCAGCAGGTGATATAGAGATGAGTGAAACAGAGTCCTGGCCCTTGAGGAGCTCACAGTCAAATGGGAACAAATGCACATGAACAGGTGGCTGTCACTCTTGGTGCACAGTGCAGCAATAGAGGATTATGGGAAAAGACACCTACACCAACAATGGGGGTTGGGGTGGGGTGACAGAGGTCGAGCAAAGCTTTCTCGAGGAGATGATGCCTGTGCTGATCCGCAAAGAATGAGTAGGAGTTTGGCAGGGCAACAGGGGGTGTGAGATGGTGAGGAAAGGGAGGCATTCCAGGCAAAGGGAAAACATGAGACAATGAATGGGAGTGATAAATGGTTTCTCTCCTGCAGCTCTGACTTTCTTTTAACTACAAGCAAGTCAGGGCTGCAGGAGAGAAGAATGAAAGGCAGAAGTGGCTGGGGATGAGGAGAGGAGACTGAATGATGCAGGGCCTCGTGTTCCCTGGTAAAGAGTTTGGATGTATCCCATTGGAAATAGTGATCCAACAATTTAAGCAGGGACTGATTTTACCAGGTTAATTGTTGCAGGAAGATCATGATAACAGGTAAGGAAGGTTGGCAAGGGGAGCAGGGCTGGCTGCAATGAGAAGGCCCAGGGAGCGAGGATCAGGCCTGAACTAGGGCAAGTGCTCCAGGGAAATTACAGGAAGTGATATTGGCGAGTGATACTGGGAAGACATTCCCCAAGTAGAGTTGACTGCCTTTGCCCATCATTTGAATGTAGGAATGGCACAGAGGTAGAATAAAGATAATGAGGTTTTTTTCTAACTGAATGACAGGTGAAAATCAGTGTGGTTTACTGAGAACACAGGTGTGGAAACAGGCTGAGCATAATGAGTGAGTACCTTTAATTTTAATCCAGTTTTGAGATATTATACCCCAAAATGCTTTGTGAGCTTGAAAGATATTTTTCATACAGGGGATGGGGCTGACTGCAGCTCCTGGATCTGACCTTGTCCTCTGGGGGTTGAATCCATACCCTTGAAGTGGGGACAAAAGCTCAGGGCAGACTGTAGACTATTAAGCAATGAGGATAGCCAGGATCGAAGTCACAGGGACTGTCAGACTGAGAGGAGTCTTTGGTAACTTTGCAGGCCGGCTGTGCTGGGCCTCCTGCTCTCTGCCTCTTTCTGCTAGGAATGCTGGGATGTTTGGGTTACACAACAAATCCCCCTCTGTACCAGAAGGGGGAGGAACCTCTTGAACTCTGCCCATCCTCGCCTTCATTCCCCTCCACTTCCACGTGTTTCTCATTAAACGACTGATAGAAGGGGCTGGGGTCGTTGGTAGATTTATCATCACTCTGTCCTCCTCCAACTCAATCCTCCAGAAGAGCTTATGGTCTTAAAGGAAAAGGGGCTTTGAAGAATAAAGTGCAGCTATCAAGGAAAAATGATTTTAGGGCTATGTCTAGATATTGGTTTCCTTTTCTTTTTCTTTTTGCCTCTTTATTTTGTTTTAAAGGGCAGGTGTTTTCTGGTGTTTTGAAGCAGAACATAACTTCTCATGGCTTGCCTCTGACTTCTTTCAGGCCTCTGCTCAAAATGTCATCACCTTATAGGGATTTTCTCTATGCACCCTGGTCACACTCCATCCTTTTACTTTGCTTTAGTGTCCTTTTTATCACTGAAATCGTACTATATACACTTCATGTACTTATAGTCTGTCTTCCCTGTTGAAACATAAGCTCTATGTGGACAGGGACCATATCTGTCTTGTTTAGTGCGATATCCGTGTCAGTTAGGATCTGACAGTGTATTGGTTTCTTAGGGCTGACGTAATAAGGTACTATAGACTGGGTGGCCCAAACAACAGAAATTGATCATTTCATAGTTCTTATATTAGGGTTCCCTAGTGGGACGGAACTAATAGGATAGATGTATATACGAAAGGGAGTTTATTAAGGAGAATTGACTCACAAGATCACAAGAAGCCAGTCTGAGTCCCAAAACTGCAAAGTAGGGAAGCTGACTGTGCAGTCTTCAGTCTGTGGCCAAAGGTCCAAGAGCCCCTGGCAAACCACTGATGTAGGTTCAAGAGTCTGAAAGCTGAAGAACTTGGAGTCTGATGTTCAAGGACAGGAAGCATTCAGTGTGGGAGAAAGATGAAGCCTGGGAGACTCAGTGAGTCTGCCCATTCCACATTCTTCTGCCTGCTTTATTCTAGCCTCGCTGGTAGCTGATTAGAAGGTGCCCACCCAGATTGAGGGTGGGTCTGCCTCTCCCAGTCCACTGACTCAAATGTTAATCTCCTTTGACATCACCCTAACAGACACTCCCAGGAACAATACTTTGCATCCTTCAGTTCAATCAAGTTGACACTCAATATTAACTCTCATAGTTCTGGAAGCTAGAAGTCCAAGATCAAGGTGTAGGCAGGGCTGGTTTCTTCTAGGGACCATGAGGGAGACTCTGTTCCATGCCTCCCTCCTAGCTCCTAGTGGTTCCTTCAGTGTTCCTTGGCTTATAGTCACATTACTCCACTCTCTGCCTTCATCTTCACATTGACATTCCACCTGTGAGTGTGTGTCTATGTTCAAATTTTGCCTTCTTATAAAGTCACATTCATATGGAATTAGGAGCCCAGCATATTTCATTTTATTACACCTGCAATGACTGTATTTCCAAATAAGATCACACTCTGAGATACCAGGTGTTAAGACTCCAGCATATGAATGCCGGAGGGACACAATGCAATTCCTAAGCAACACATAGTAAATATATCTGTTGAAGGGAGGAATGAATGGACAAAGGCACGGAGGCAAGAACTAGCATGGAGCCTGTAGAGGGCTCTGGGTTGTTTGGGATTCTTGGCTCATAAAGAGCAAGGCAGGGAGTGGGGAGGGCTGACACCTGAAGGTGTATGTAGCACCTCCTTAGCACGTGAGAAGCACTCAGATGGTAGCTGCTACAATTTTCATTTTTACTTGTCGTTAGGTGAATGCATGGCTATCTCTGGGGCAATGCATCCCTGATCCTAGAAGACTCAGTTCACGGCAAGTGGGGCTGACCTGTCAGCAATCTGGGCTGGCACCATCCTGTTTTCCAAAGGCCATGTGTTCACCAGCTTACTCAGCAGGTCCTTGAGGCCCACATCTTGTACGGAGGCTGTCTAACCTGGTTGCTGTTCCTTTATACTCCAACAATAGGCTGTATTCTGCCCGCTGATAAATAGTCTTATTATTCATGAACTGAGATCAGGGAAGGGTTGGTGGGAGTTCTGGAATGTTTCCTTTAGGGTCATAACCACTGAAACACAATTTCTGACTAATCAACCCTTGTGATACGGCATGGGCAAGGTAACAACATAAATAGCAAAGGAAACCAAGATTAATGTGGAAATGTCTCTGGATATCAGGATAGGAAGTTGCGAAGGAGCCAAAGGGGCTCCTTGGAGAATGAGCTGGAAGTCGGGAGAGATAACCTAATGGTGGAGTGAAAAAGGGGCTCTGGTGTTGACATGGCCTGACATGAATCCAGCCTCTTCCTCCTATTAGCTGTGGGATTTGAGGCGAGTCACCTTCCCACTGTGAATCAGTTTCCCCTGCTCAAAGGTGGGAATAATATAACCCATTGTGAAAATGGGAGAATGCACGAGAATGTAACACAGGGTCTGGCATTTAAAAGAGCTCAATGCATGGTAACAGTCATAATAATGGCTCACACCAATGGAGTGATTATAATGGGCAAGGCATTATTCTGATTGCTCACCCATGAGGTCGGCACATCATAAAACTCATTTTGCAGTTGACAAAACAAGTTTGGAGGGTTTAAGTAAATGCCTAAAATCACATAGTTATTAAGTGGTGGAGCTGAGATTCAAACTCAGACAGTCTATGCTAAGAGCTTGTGCATTTAACTATTATGCTAGGTAGTTATAGGCATAATTATAATTGATGTGAATGTTCACTAGCTACAAGGCAAACATTTGGGACTTTTTCAGTCAAGAAAACTGGAAAGAAGCTAAATAATGAAAGTGATTAAAAGTTATTAAACAATTCTCAGATTCCAGGTTATAAAAATACTTAGATTATCTCAATAATGCTCATGTTTGGCCTGGAAAAGATGTATTCTCCCCTGCATTTTAGAAACAAGGAAACTAAGGCTCAGAAATACGGCACAGCTAAGATTCAAATCCAAATCTGTTTGGGTCCAAAGCCCAGCCTCTCTCCATCATACCTGCTGCCTCCAGGAAATTAACTAGAGGTCACCTTCTAGGGACTGCATGACATCCCAGAGCAGGGATGACTAAAACCTGGGAGACTTTTCCTGACTTGCGTCAGAGCTGACTGGGACGGAGAACCACGAACAAGTTCCCAGTACAGTGGGTCCAAAATGAGTAACAAATCAGACTCCCAAAGGAAGTTTAAAAGGCAATAGGAAAGATACTGCTGGGATCTGATGGACTATGGGGTGCAGAGGAAACATCACAGAGCAAGGAAGACGGGTAGGGGAGCCTATATTTAAAACTGGCTTGAGGTAAGGAAGGAAGCGATTGACCTAATTTTAGAAAGACTCAGACTCTGAGGCTCCTAAGGTATGAGACGTGGAAACTCGGGTGAGGATTATTTATCATTTATCAGCTTTGGCTTCCAGAGGAGGGGTTGGAGCTGATTCAGCTGAAAAGCATCCCCCATGGGCTTTGAAGTCAGATAGACCTAGGGTCGAGCTGAACTTGGCCAAGTGACTAATTTCACCACTCTAAGCCTTGGTTTCCTCATCTATAATATGGGCAATAGTATCTGCCCAATAGCGTTTTCTTTCCAGAGTTAAATGAGGAAAGATAGAAAGGGCCTAATAAATTACCTGACCCAGATGGATACTCAATTAATGTCATTGAATGAATCTTCATGGAGAGACCACATGTTTATTAAAAAAAGTCTTCAGTGAATCATGATAAGAATATTGCCGATGGACTCTAATTTCTTTAGATTAGAAAAGAGGTTTTCATGTTGGTTGCATTTGTTTTTTTCCTTATTTAATGTCTACTGCACTCTGAAGACTTTAAGAATGTTTAATAATTGAATGCTTCTGTATTTATATACTTAAACCCTGGCATAAAATATTGTTGCTAATTACATAATGCACTCTGGCTTACATTATAGGACTTCTGGATTTTTTTTTTTTTAAACACCATAATCTCTTTTCTCTTCAACACTGAGATAGCTTTATTTTTTCTTCTGGTTCTAAAAATAATAAAAGTTGGTTGAATTTTTTTTTTTTTTTTTTGAGACAGAGTCTTGCTCTGTAGTCCAGACTAGAGTACAGCAGTGCAATCTCAGCTTACTGCAACCTCTGCCTCCCGGGTTCAAGCAATTCCCCTGCCTCAGCCTCCTGAGTAACTGGGATTATAGGTGTGCACACACACCCCCGGCTAATTTTTGTATTTTTCGTAGAGACGGGGTTTTACCATGTTGGCCAGGGTGGTCTCGAACTCCTAACCTCAAGTGATCCCCCTGCCTCAGCCTCCCAAAGTGCTTAGATTACAGGTGTGAGCCACTGCACATGGCCAAACATAATTT
>NW_012101365.1:6154041-6164485 GCF_000951045.1 Mandrillus leucophaeus | reverse complement strand
CACGAGGTCAGGAGATCGAGACCATCCTGGCTAACACGGTGAAACCCCATCTCTACTAAAAATACAAAAAATTAGCTGGGCATGGTGGCGGGCACCTATAGTCCCAGCTACTCGGGAGGCTGAGGCAGGAGAATGGCATGAACCTGGGAGGTGGAGCTTGCAGTGAACCGAGATTGCGCCACTGCACTCCAGCCTGGGTGACAGAGCAAGACTCTGTGTTAGAAAAGAAAAAAAGAAAAGAAATGTGGTATGCCCACTATCCAGTTGAAGAAATAGAGCATTTCCACAGCCCTTCTGAAAGGTCCTGTGCACCTCATTCTCACTGCTCACCAACCCTCTTCAACCAGCAGGCTAGTATCTCTTTGGCTCCTTCAACAGCCCCTGAGGCGAGTGGGACTCTTTCATTAGCAAGTGATGGACAACCCACACCCCTGCTCTGCAAAAGAATGTATCAGTTCATACAGTTTCAAGATCTTGGGCTGGGACTGGCTGGAGGAATCTCACATGATCTCTCTTCCTCTCTCAGGACTTCTTTCTTCCGTATTGGCTTCAGTGTCAGTTTCCACATAGCACCAGGATGGGCCAGCAGCGCCAGGCCTGCATTCTCCGGGTTTCTATCCAGAGGAAAAAAATACTGCATCTTCCCTTTAGCTCCCACACAAGACCTGGCTTCACTCTGATTAGATTAACCAGAGTACCGAGCCAGTCCTGAGCATACTAGCTCCCACTGTGGCTTTGTCATCTGGAGTCTATCAAAGCCTTTCTGATGCTAATTTATACTTTCTGCCTGTATTGGGATAACAAACTCCAGGAGTTAACTACTTTTTTTTTTTGTAATGTACTCCCTGGTAGAGGACAGTACAGAGATAATGTCTGCTAACATTTACTGAGTGCTGTAAAGTCCGGGACACCTCACCTTATTCAGTCTGCCTAATGTCTCTGCAAGGTGTGTATAATCCCCATTTTATAAATGAGGAAAGTAGAGAAGTTAAGTAACTTTGAGCTCACACAGCTTGTGTGTGTTGCGGTTGACCTCACTGCAGTGTCTAGTGGCCACATGGCAGGCCACACAGCCTCCGTTGCAATAGGCACGTGTTTACCTCACAGGGTTGTTGAAAATATCACATGAAAACACTGTGTCAGCTGAAGCACTTCACAAACATCAGTTCACTGAACTCATTGACATGCCATAGATTTACCTACTTCGAGCCCCCAGGGGGAAAGGAAGAGGACAGATTGGTCACTGGCCTTGTCATCCTGAGATCAAAAAATTAAGCAAGGGAAGAACGAGACAAATTATTCTCCAAACTGTTTTTCTGTATTTCCACAAAGGCTGTCTACTACTCTTTGGGATTTTAAGAATTACACAAAATACTTTTAAAACAACTATGTACTCTAGACAAACAAGGTGCTGGTAGGACCCTGTGAGGGGTGGTAGAAAGAACTAGAATTCAGAGTGGACAGACCTGGGTTCCAGCCTTGCCTCTGGCCATTGCCGGCCCTCCTGTGTGCCTTAGAGACTGGCTCAGTCTTCTTGCTGGCCTCAGTTTCCCCATTGGTTCAACAAGGGGTTTGAATAGAGACATTTCCAATCCTAAAGTTTTTCGTCTGTCGAATAAATATGGAGTGGGGCGACGAGGAGGTGATATGGAGTGGGGCGACGAGGAGGTGATATGGAGGGGGGCGACGAGGAGGTGATATGGAGTGGGGCGAGGAGGAGGTGATATGGAGTGGGACGACGAGGAGGTGATATGGAGGGGGGCGACGAGGAGGTGATATGGAGTGGGGCGACGAGGAGGTGATATGGTGTGGGGTGATGAAGTGATATGGAGTGAGGTGGTGAGGAGGTGATATGGAGTGGGGTGGTGAGGAGGTGATATGGAGTGGGGCAACGAGGAGGTGATATGGAGTGGGGTGGTGAGGAGGTGATATGGAGTGGAGTGGTGAGGAGGTGATATGGAGTGGGGTGGTGAGGAGGTGATATGGAGTGGAGGTGATGAGGAGGTGATATGGAGTGGGGGTGATGAGGAGGTGATAGTGGCCCCGGGCTCACTAAGTTATTATTCCCGAAGGCTTCAGAGAGAAAAGAAAATATCTTCCACTGACATTAGAACAACCTCCTTGTGGGCTGAGGAGGAGCTGAGGAATGGGACCCTAGGGGTTTTCCTGCCTCTGGAAATATTTGGCTTTGGTTATTCCCCAGCCAAAAGCCTTGCGACTCCTGCAAGGAGTTGCTTGGAGTACATGGCCAAGCTCCAGTTTGGATGTGAGGAATATAGGTCATTAGTAAGAGATTTTAATGTCCCGTAAACTGGCTTCCTGGAGGGGAGTGCTCACTCCAGTGTAATTGAGCTGTTAGTGAGAAACTCAGCCTATCTGCAGCCAAGGACATGCAGAGTTTGGGGAGAAAGTCTTGGGGAGGTGCAGTGTCAGGAGATGAGATGAGCACTGGCCTGGGAGTCAGGGGCTATAGTCCAGGCTCTGTCACTGACCCAGGCAAGTCACTTACTTCTTCTCCCTGGGCCTCATTTTCTTTGTTTTCAAAATGAGGGGTAGTATTGAATGTGCTTTGGGGCTTTCCAGTTCAGACAAAAAGCATATGAGGAGGTTAAGCCAACAGATACTGGAGCCACCCTGCCTGAATTCTGATCCAGTCCTGATGCTCACTGTCTTTGTGTCCTTGGGTGATTTATTTTAACTCTCTGCACTTCAGTTTTCTCATCTGTAGAATGGGAATAGACTCACTACGTGTAGTTTTGTAACAATTCAATGTAAAGCACTTAAAATAATGCCTGGCATAAAGTAAATGCTCTCCAAGTACAAGTCATTATATGACTAAATTGCCGTAACACATTATGAAGTCTGACCCATTCCAGAGCGGGCAATGCCCTCTGTGCAGGAGGATGGGGGGAGCAGCATTTCTGCTGTGGGGATGGCCAGCCCGCGAGGCTCCAGCCATGCACCAGGCTTTCTATGGCAGGGGGAAGAGGACTTTGTACCCAACCAACTCCGTCTGTTGAGTACTGTACAGGGAGGAAGCTTCTTGCTAAGGAAAACTCTCTGGGGTCAAAGACTAAGACACACTGTCTCATGGCAGGGAAGAGGGGAAAGTAAAAGAAAGGGAGGAAAGAGGAGGTGGTTTCCTCTGTATACAGTCGGAGTAGGATGTGCTTTGAGTGAGACATGGATTCACATCCTGGCTATGTCACACTCACTTGTTGTGGAAGCCTTGGATGAGTCTCTAGATTTTTCTGTCCTTCTTGTCACTCATTTGTCAGATGAGAACATAGTATCCAGATCTGTGATCTGCACACAGTGTGAATGGAATAATGGCGCAGTGTCAGCTACAATGAGGATGCTGAAGTGTGAGTGGAATCAGAATCAGAAGACAGGAGGCTATGGCCTGTGGCAACACCAGGGCAGGCCAAAGAGCAGGGAGTTGTTGTTGGTGGTGGTAATGTGTGTGTGTGTGTGTGTGTGTGTGTGTGTGTGTGTAAGGGTGTGTTACAGTGCCAGTGGGGAAGGAGAAAGAGGGATGGTTTGCAGTTTCTTGAGGTTTGGTAAGGCCTTACCCAATGACATGGCCAAGTCTCTTTAGCTTAAATTTCCCTGCTGTGGCTCAGGCCCACACCCTCTCCCACCAGACACCTGTACCAGCCTCTTCCCTGGTCCGCTGCCTTCACTCTTGCTGTGATCAGAGTCATCCTTCTAAAGTGGAGGCCGGGTGCAGTGGCTCATGCCTATAATGCCAGCATTTTGGGAGGCTGAAGCGGGCAGATCACTTGAGGCCAGGAGTTCAAGACCAGCCTGGCCAACATGGCAAAACCCTGTCTTTACTCAAAATACAAAAATTAGCTGGGTGTGGTGGCATGCACTTGTAGTGTCAGCTACTTGGGAGGCTGAGGCAGGAGAATCGCTTGAACCTGGGAGGTAGAAGTTGCAGTGAGCCAAGATTGCACTACTGCACTCCAGCCTGGACAACAGAGCAAGACTCTGTTTCAAAAAAAGAAAAAATAAACAGTAGAGATTTGATAGCATCACTATGATGGCTTCCCCCATCCTTGGGATAAAAAATAAGCCTCTGAGTAAGGGTATCTTCTGACTGCTGGCAGAGGTCCCTTGTCCTCCCTTCCCCACCCTGCTGTGTGCCCAAGACTCTGACCTGTATGGAGTGCATTCCTGGGCCCACACACATTTGCATTTTAAGTTGGGTTCAGCCAGTGAAGCCCAGCAAGAGACGGGAGGGCAGGAGGAGAGCAGTCAGAGCGTTTACCTTTCGCCTCCCTCTTGCCTGGTCTTCCCTCTACCTGGAGGCCACAACTCCTGCCATAGTGTTCCCTATGCTGCCTCCTCCTTTTGCCCCTCCAGGCTTCAAGGTGGTAATGGCTACTAGCCCAGGAGTAGTGCACCATCCATTATTACTTCTCACCTTCCCTGCCCACAGTTTGTGCAAAGTTCCTTTGCTAAACTTTTCTTCAGCCACTCAGATGAGCATGCCATCTCTTTGCTGCTGGGTCCCTGACTGACAACAGCTTACAAGATCCTGCAGGATCTGCCCCTGCCTATCTTTGCCCTTGCACCCAGTGTTCCAAATTCTCTCCACTATTCAAAGGCAACAGCCTCTTTCTCAGCCCAGAGCTCTCCCGCAACTGGTGCTTTGCCCAGGACGACTTCATTTCTCTGTACTGACTTCCTACGAGAAGTCTTCCTTAATCCCCCTGGGCTGGGTGTGAGCCCCTTCTCTGGCTCTGGTCCCCTGCACTCCCCATCACACAACATGCACCGTACACCATGATTGCTTGCTCTGTCTTTCCTACCAGACGGTAACCCGCTGCGGGCAGGACAGGAACCATGTCTCACCCTTAGAGAAGGGAGAGGTGAAGAGCACAGACTCCGGAGTGAGGCTCCCTGCTCTGTCACTCATCAGCTGTGTTTGTGTAGCCCTAAGCAAGATCCTTAGTCTCTATATGAACTGTTACCTCATCTGTAAAATGGGGATACAGATAATATCTACCTATAGTATTGTGAGGATTAAATTAGCTCATATACATAAAACACTTAGTGTTACATATGGGATAAGTACATGGAAAATGTTAGGTATTGTAGTCAGTTTGTGACAAAGTGTGTGCTCGATAAATAGAGAATGAATGAAATATCTAATAGGTATATCAGCACAATACTCTTTCTCATTTAGTTTTTATAGCAGCCTTGTGGGGAACAGAGGCAGAAATTCTATTCCCACTTTTCAGACGGGGACCCTAAAGCTTGGAGGGACTTGACCAGAGAACCACAATTAACACAGAGCTGAGGGACACATGGAACCTGGGAAGTGAGACCCCCTTGCTAGCTGCCCTCTCCTGCGGGTTGGGCGGCCTCTCCTTCAGCTGCCCCAGGGTGTGAGGAGGCAGGTGGGATTCAGTTCCAGCCCGTTCTCCTGCTCTGGGATAGGGGAAGCTGCAGAGTGCAGAATCCAGTGCCCTTAGGGGCCTCAACTTTGATCACTTTCCCTGAAAGTCTCTGAGTCACCTTTGGGATTTTCCGGGCCATAGGGTCCTGGAGGGTTAAAAACAAAAGTCCGATGTGTCGCAAGTTGACCTAGGCTTCCATCTGGGAAATGCGGGAGTTAGTGGGAGAACCCCAGGAAGTGAGACTCAGAAAAGCATATGCCTTTAACGTTTCAATGAATAGCAGTGATAACAATAATAATTTATTTAAGGTCCGTCATAACTAAGAACATTTATTTGGTGCTTCCGGGAGTGCACGCATGCTCTGATGGCACTCCGCATGCTGCACTCTGATCAGTCACATCTGTGCCTGTTGTACTTGTCAGTGGAGATTTTCATTTAACCCCTGAAGCCCAGAACCCAGCTCTGTGCCTGATACCCCAAAGGAGCCCCAGTGGTTGTGGGATGACTGACCAAATACATGACTAGATCTAGCATCTTCCTTGTTCCCCACACAGCTCCATTTTACAGATAAGGAAACTGAGGTTCAGAGAGGATAAATGCTTCAATGAAGGTAACACTTGTGAATCCAGTTTCTCCAGGAGGCCTCATGGTTTAATGACGAGGAGCCAAAGTTTTCAGGTCAAACGGACCTAGGTTCATATTCTCAATCTGCCAGCTACCTGCTGTGTGATATAACCTCTCTGAGCTTCAAGGGTGTTATTGGTGAAGAGGGAACAGTAATAATAAATATTTTATCTGGTTGTTTTAAGGATCCGCCTAATGCATGCAAAAAGACTGGCACACTGGCACAAAGAAGGCGCTCCGCAAATGTTGGTTACTGTTATCACTATTCTTATCGTCTTTGTGATCCTTTTCATTGTTATTTTTTCTTATTATGTAAAAGAATGTACTGCACTATTGGTTATTTTGATTATTGAATATGCACCTGGCATATACTAGGACGATGACCAATTAGTAACTGTCCTTTCTTTTTGGGAATTTCACTTTATTGGTCCTTTTCTTTCTGGGGGTTAGTCTAGTGTAGCCTCTACTATGACTCATGGCCCCAGAGCTGAATGTTTTCAAGGGGTTCATGAAGCCCTGACTCTTGCTGATATGGGAGCATGGAAAAGGATGACGAAATTGGGGGTGATGACCCGGGAGTAGGCTTGCTACAGTCAGGTGGGCATAAAATATTGGTCAGCTTCCAAGCAAGCCGAGAATCACTTCAGGACAGTCCCAAATTGCCACACGTATCCTGCTCTGCTTGAGCGAGGTGGCCAGATGAGCTATTTCAGGGACTTTCCAAGGAATTCTGGAAGCTTCTTGCCAGTCCCTCTCTCAATCTCTCCTTGGGGAATGAGGCTAATTCTTTTTATATCTCTTGAGATATGTTTTCTCTGCAAAGACAATTCGAGGGCCAGCAACTTGAATAATATTTTATAATCTAATTAGGAGCCAGGTTGTCTCTCCAACATGGGGTGATCGCACTGATGGGCCTATACTCTATCAAGTTGATAAACCTGGGAGATGCTTGCAGTCTTTTCATGATCCAGAAGGGGAAACTGAGGTCAAGTGTCATGGTTGGGAAGAGACCCAGACTGTGGGACTCATCATGAAAGAGTCAGCATGAAGGAGTAGGAAATGTAATTCAGCCTGGGCTATATAGCCTGGTTTTGCTGTTTATTACCTGAGTGACCTTGGGCAAAAACTCCAACACCCTGGACCTCAGTTTTCTTACCTGTGAAATGGGCATAATGATACCTTCCTCCCAGGAGCAGCAGAAAGCATAGAAAACACAATGGAGAGAGAAGCCCCTAGCATAGTACTTGGCATAAAATAAGTCCCCCTTTCCTCCTGCCTCCCCTTGCTTCCTGAAATAAAGAGGGGCTTTGGAATCAGACTGGCCTGGGTTCAAATCCTGTGTGAACTTGAGAAAAGAATTAACTTTTATGGGTCTTGGTTTTCTCATTTATAAAATGACAACAAGGACAACCACGTTGAGGGTCTTTGAGGAATCCGAGAAGACAGATGTCACATAGGAGGCCCTCCTAGACAACGCTGCTCTCCTTCCTTCCACTCTCCTCCGGGATTCCTTCTGCAGCCTCACAGGCTGGGGTTCCCTATTCTGAGCTAAGGCAGCAGGGAAATGTGTCTGCAAGTCTCTAGCCTCTCTGGGCAGGTACAGTGTACCCAGCTCAGGGCTCATCAGCAGAGCTGGTGGTGCTGGGGACAGGACAGTCCCTTCCAGCCCTCAGGCCACTTCAGGACACAGATCCCTCAGGGGGTGTCAAACCCAAAGAGGATCACAGTAACAGTTTCCAGAGGGGTTGTTGGAGACTTGGATGCATAAATAACCCCTATGAGACAGCCCCTTGGCATGCCTTCCTTGTGGGGAGTAAACATTACGTTATTCAGAGAGACACTTAGGTTTCAAACCACTTCATATTTAATCAGCAATCATGCTCCCTTCCAAAAGCCATTCCAGGAAAAACATCAGTTTAATTTTTGACAAGAAACAAGGCGTTCTGAAAACTTGTGCACATAGCCCGAGCCTCAAGGGACAAACTCATGGCTCTGTTTCGAGTCAGAGGTGGTGTTTCAGCCTGGTACATTGTGGCCAAAAGGATGCACTTCCGTCCGGTGTTTGCAGTTGTCCTGAGGAGCGGTGCTGGATTGTTGGGGAACAGAGGGAGGAACGAAGACCGCAGGCAGAAGAGACTTGCATTGGAATCCCATCTGTGCCTTTTATTAGAGCCGTGCCCTTCAGCAAGATGTTTAACCCCTTGGAGTCTCATGGTCTTTACCGTAAACTAGGAATAACTATGTCTGCTGCTTGGAAGGTTGGGATGAGATCTAGCCAATGCATTAGGTTGAGCCGTATGAAATTGCCATTTTTGAAGGTCAAAAATGATAGACTATTGGCAATCGGCAATTTCATATGCTTCCAGCTACTAGGTAAGGTGCCTGGCATATGTGAACAGTCTCTTAACTGTGCTAAGCATTTTACAGAATCTCAAAACTTTAGTAGGCTTAAGAAGTGGGGGCTGAGACCGGGTATGGTGGCTCACACCTGTAATCCCAGCACTTTGGGAGGCCGAGGCAGGTGGATCACCTGAGGTCAGGAGTTCAAGACAAGCCTGGCCAGCATGGCAAAACCCCATTTCTACTAAAAACACAAATTAGCCAGGCGTGGTGGTGGATGCCTGTAATCCCAGCTACTCAGGAGGCTGAGGCAGGAGAACTGCTTGAATCTGGTAGGTGGAGGTAGCAGTGAGCCAAGATTGCACCACTGCACTCCAGCCTGGGCAACAAGAGTGATACTCTGTCTCAAAAAAAAAAAAAAAAGTGGGGGCAGAGAGGAATGGGTAGAAAATCTGATTTAGAAGATCTTTGGGGGAGCCTAGAAATCTGCATTTTAATGAACTTGTTATTACTCCTCCAGGGGACTTTTTTTTTTTTTGAGACTGGGTCTTGCTCTGTCACCCAGGCTGGAGCACAGTAGTGCAGTCATAGCTCACTGCAGCCTGCAACTGCACTGCAGGTGATTTTGATGAGGTGAGGCTTAGCGCTCAGTTGATCAAGGCTTTGAATGAATAAAAACCTGAAAAGAAGGGAATAGAATAATAAACTGCAAATCCCTCTCCCAACTCGCCGTCTAGGTCTGTTTGTTTGTTTTCTTTTTTTGATCCAGATGGGTGTTGCAAGATTAGTGTGTGTGTGTGTGTGTGTGTGTATGTGTGTGTGTGTCAGAGAGAAAGGGAGAGAGAGAGAGAGAGTTCACGCATGCACTCACAAGAGGGCACTTGGAAATCCCTCTGATGGCATTTAAACCACCCAACTCTAGTATCTGGGACTTCTCTTCCCTTTTGAATTACCTCCATTTTTGGATCATTCTGAGGCAGGGGTTGGTCAATATGTATTATACCCTCAGTAGCTGTCTTCAATATTCTAATATTTAAAACAGTTTCAGCTGTTTCAAAATGTCCTTAAAAGTTGGAGGAAGAGGATTAGCCAAGAGGTATTAGCCAATAGGGAAACATAAATATCAGATCTGGAAGTGTGTTGTGAGCCTGATCCCAGCTCCGCACATCTCAGGTGAGGAAGATGTGAGCCAGGAAGGCGATGGCACCTCCCAAGGTTATGCAATGTGAGTTGGGGCAGAGGTGGAGGTGGAACTCAGGTGGAACTTTGCTTTCCTGGGAGCCTGTAACTAACCTTACCTTAGTCTCCTGATCGCTGTATGGACTTAACAAATCCTGCGAGATCTGAGTTTCCCCAATGTGTACCTACCTGACTTCTTTCAAATGCTCCTTCCTGTTGCAATTTATACCGTACACACATCTTCCAGGTAAAACAATCCTATTAATTCTTCTATTTATTCAATAAATATAAATCAGGTACACTGAGGATGCAGTGGTGAGCAAATCAGGCATTATTCTTACCCTCATGAATTCTACAGGCTTCATCTTCCCAATAGGTATGAGTGCTCTAAGGTAAAAGCAGTGGAACTTACGTATAATGGAGAGACCTGCTCTAGTTGAGGCTTTGTAGAGGTTGCCTGTTCTTTACTTTGTGATGGGTACCTGGTGATGAGTCCAGGCTCCAAAATATTTTTGCAAAGTTTTTTGAATCCATACTAATCCCAGGCACCATGCTGGTCTTTATAGCTTAGCTGTAGATGTAGAAGAAAGGAGGATGAAGCCAGAAAGAGTACCGATACTCAAGCCAAGTTGATGTTGGCAAAAGCGTCATATCTCACACAGTTAGGAGGGAGTCCTAGTTCCTCTGGGTAGGCAGTCTTGGGGTCCCCACAGACCTCAGAGGTGCTACCTGTGTTGCTTGGTCTTCAGCTCTGTCCCCGCACCTGCAAAACAGAGAGAATAAGACTCTTCTTCAGAGGGGTTGTTGTGAGAATTAATTGAAATAACATGAAGAAGTACCTAACTCTGTGTCTTAACTTGTAATGCCTGAAGAATATTAACTGTTTCCTACAG
>NW_012101365.1:6140494-6153991 GCF_000951045.1 Mandrillus leucophaeus | reverse complement strand
CTTCCCTTTTGAATTACCTCCATTTTTGGATCATTCTGAGGCAGGGGTTGGTCAATATGTATTATACCCTCAGTAGCTGTCTTCAATATTCTAATATTTAAAACAGTTTCAGCTGTTTCAAAATGTCCTTAAAAGTTGGAGGAAGAGGATTAGCCAAGAGGTATTAGCCAACAGGGAAACATAAATATCAGATCTGGAAGTGTGTTGTGAGCCTGATCCCAGCTCCGCACATCTCAGGTGAGGAAGATGTGAGCCAGGAAGGCTATGGCACCTCCCAAGGTTATGCAATGTGAGTTGGGGCAGAGGTGGAGGTGGAACTCAGGTGGAACTTTGCTTTCCTGGGAGCCTGTAACTAACCTTACCTTAGTCTCCTGATCGCTGTATGGACTTAACAAATCCTGCGAGATCTGAGTTTCCCCAATGTGTACCTACCTGACTTCTTTCAAATGCTCCTTCCTGTTGCAATTTATACTGTACACACATCTTCCAGGTAAAACAATCCTATTAATTCTTCTATTTATTCAATAAATATAAATCAGGTACACTGAGGATGCAGTGGTGAGCAAATCAGGCATTATTCTTACCCTCATGAATTCTACAGGCTTCATCTTCCCAATAGGTATGAGTGCTCTAAGGTAAAAGCAGTGGAACTTACGTATAATGGAGAGACCTGCTCTAGTTGAGGCTTTGTAGAGGTTGCCTGTTCTTTACTTTGTGATGGGTACCTGGTGATGAGTCCAGGCTCCAAAATATTTTTGCAAAGTTTTTTGAATCCATACTAATCCCAGGCACCATGCTGGTCTTTATAGCTTAGCTGTAGATGTAGAAGAAAGGAGGATGAAGCCAGAAAGAGTACCGATACTCAAGCCAAGTTGATGTTGGCAAAAGCGTCATATCTCACACAGTTAGGAGGGAGTCCTACTTCCTCTGGGTAGGCAGTCTTGGGGTCCCCACAGACCTCAGAGGTGCTACCTGTGTTGCTTGGTCTTCAGCTCTGTCCCCGCACCTGCAAAACAGAGAGAATAAGACTCTTCTTCAGAGGGGTTGTTGTGAGAATTAATTGAAATAACATGAAGAAGTACCTAACTCTGTGTCTTAACTTGTAATGCCTGAAGAATATTAACTGTTTCCTACAGGAAATTTTCTCCACACAAATTAAACACTATGTGGCATGGACCAGGCTTGAGCTAGGTGTGTTGGACTCCTAGTCCAGAGCCCGCTGACTCTACGATGCCCTGAGCTCTCGTCAGGATAAGTTGTGGAACATTCCAGAAAACCTTAACTTTATGCTTTCAGTCTGAACTTTATTTGGGAGATATTAGGGATCCACTGTGCTCTTTGAGCAAAGCATCATATGACATAGCCGCTTTTAGGTGATGAACGACTAGGTGAACGTGGGGGTTGAGGAGGAGATGAAAGCTGGAGGCCAAGAGTCCATTTGATTTAGACTATCTCATGAATTCAGTTCTATGGGAGCCCTCAACCCCTGAAGCAGGGCAGGGAGCAGCTGGGAGGGACAGATGGGAGAGTGTTCATCTCCCCAACAGAAGCACTTAGCGGCTGCCTGGGTCATTTGAGCCTGGTTCTGATTTCATGGACACGGCGCATCACCTGCATCCTCAGTGTCTCCTTCAGTGCCTGTTGCTGCTGGGTTGGCTGGTGACCATCTTGTTTTGCCCTTTGAAGGAGGCAATGGCTTCAGACACCAGATTTAAATTGCTGTCACTCAAAATTAAGGGGGTAATCACTCTGCCAGTCACCCATTAGAAATCATGTCATAGTTATTTTTCATGCTAGATCCTTTCCAGACACGGTCTGTAGTTTTCACAGCAACCCTGAAAAATGGGCATTATTATCTGTATTTTACAAATAAGGAACCCAAAGGTCTGAGATGTTAAACCAATAAACAATGTGACAAGGAAACATAGTTTACCAAGTGAAAGAAGTAGAAAATGAGCCCAGCCTGCTCTGAGCGTGAAGCCTCTTGCTTCCTTCTCAGCCACCTTTTAGAGATGCTCCTCTTTTCCAGATGAGGAAACCTAGGCTCAGTAAAGCAAAGTGATTTGGCTAAAATCATGCAGCCAGCACAACAGCTGAGTACCAGATAACTTTAATAGAGGGTTCACTATGTCTTGGGCAGTGGGCTAAGACCCAATGTACACTATCTCATTTAATTCACAAAACAGCTTGCTTTATGTCACATAATAAATGTGAGAACTGGTATTTATGATCAGGCTTATCTGACTTCGGGGTTTTCAGTGGTCTGATTCTGCTTTAAAGAAGACAATCTCAAGTCTTCAGTGGGAGAGAGGTCATGTTGGCTAAGAAAGCACCTAATCAGAATTTATGGGGTGAAGCTGCTACAAGCCACCACTTCCTCTGAATGCAATTCCTGTCCATTCTTTAATGATGGATAGAAACCTATGCAGTGAGGATCAGGAATGTCTGGCCTCATGTAATGGGCATTTGAGTGAAGTGCACCAGTTATTTGTTACGATCAACAAGGAGATAAAACCCTAAAGACACGAGGATGGCTGAGTTCAGATGGATGAGTGCAGCCTGCCTCTCTGGGATCTTTCTTTCCCAAGGAAATTGATGGAAGATGTGCCAGGTTGAGCTCACAGCATTCCAGCCCAGAGGGTCAGCTGTCCGAAACCTGTGCATGCCCTCCACCCAGAGATGAGGGGGCTGGGGAAGGGTCCTCACAGTCCCTGACCCAGTAGTGGAGATGAGGCCCTGTCTGCTCTGTAAATACTGCAGACATTCCTGGGAGATGAAAGACAGTTCCACAGGCAGCATCCTAAGCTCCTCCAAACTCCAGGCATGCACTGGTCATCTTAGCCAGCTCTCTCTTTAAACAACACTGTATGTGAAGGGCCCTGGAGGCTGGATGGCAGCAGTTTTATCAGAAGCACAATTTATTTTCTATGTGCATCCCCAAGAGAGTGATCACATTATTGATTTAGAATAATCATAAAGTTAATGGATATTGTTAGAAAGTTTTGCAGCTATATTGAGAGCTTTCATAGCCACAATCTCTTTCCTCCCTTCTAATAGCCCATAAGGAGTGTATTGTTATTATCCCCACTTTATGAGCTAGGCACTAAGTCCTGGAAAAAGTAAGTTATTTGTCCTTATGCCTCAGCTACTAAGTAATAGAACAAGGTCCTTTGCCCAGGATGCCTAACTCTGTCTCACCTTTTACCTATCATGTGACTTAGAGATCACTTTGTTCAACTTCCGTCTGCCTCTACCACATATTGGACAGACGGGTATCCCATCTACTCGAATATTCAATGTAGCCCATTCCAGGGTTGGACAGTCATAATTTAGTGTTAAATGTAATGGTAACCATTTTTTGAACTCATAATAGATACCGACCTATATACTCAATGCATATTGCTTCGAATCCTCTGATCAACTTCACATGGTTTAAATTTAAAGAAAATGAGTCTTACAGAGCTCAGGTGACGTGGGCAATGTCACCCAACCAGGAAGGAATGGAGCAGGGATTCACATTCAAGTCTGTTATGTGACAAACTTCCTGTATTTATCCATAGCCTTACACTTCCTTCTTACGGTGAATGGAAATCATCTCTAATTGCCATATTGATGTCATAGTTCTGCCCTGTAAAAGCACAGGACAAGCCTGCTTGCTTTTTCACCAGTGTGTCCACCTGGCTGGTGCCAGAAGACATCTTTGCCTTCCAAGTGTTTTCTCCTCCAGGTGCAGAATTTCCAGTCCCTCCATCTCTTCATAATGGGATCGACTCTCGGATGGTTCACGTTCCCACCGTTCACCTTTTAACACAAAGCATAAAGTGGTAGAAAGAGTATGGGGCTTGAGGTCTAATAAAGCGGGCTCTTGTTCAGCTTGGAGTTTAATAGCTACTTTCGTCACGTGGCTTCTGTGAGCCTCATCTATTACATGCAAATTCGACCTAATTCTCAAAGTTGTTTTAAGAATGCAGCATGTGAAATTAATGATGTGATGTTTTCTTAGAAAAAGGTAGATAAAAATAGATAGATGTCCAAGGTAGCATTGTTTATAAAAGCCCAACAAATCAGAGGAAACTATCCCTTAAAAGAGAAACAGAACCAACCTAAACATCCACAACAAGAGAATGGTTAGGTCACAGTAGTACATCAGTGTACTGGAATATTATACGGGCATTAAAGTTTTTCTTGAAAAGAAATGCCTTTGATAGAATGCTAATTAAAATAATAGAGATATTAAACTTTATCTCTGGTATGATCTCAACTTCACAAGAAGTGAGACTAGAGTAAAACGTATTCCAACGTTAACAGCAATTACCTTAATGATTATCTTAAGACAACAGATTTAAGTCTGTTGTATGTGTGTGCGTGTGTATATGTGTGTGTGTGTGTGTGTACACATATATATATATAAAAAATGCTTCTTTGCATTTTTATATTTTCCAAATTTTCTGCAACGAGCATGAGTCCTTTTGAAAATCAATGCAAAATATGAGGCTCAGAGTGGGGCACAAAGAACACCCCCCAAATAAGGCCTCACTGGCCTAAAGATCAATTCGTGCCTTTTCAAAACTCATTTGTTTTTTTGCAGTGTCAAAGTGCCATTTCAGCGTCTGTCCTCTGCTCACTCATCTCTTTTGGCTTCACTATCTTGATTTGACTGGGTTCAAAGAGGAAGCAAATACAATAGACTAAAGCCAGTCTTTAGGAACTGCCTGGGTTCATGCTGCAAATAGGATGTGCTGATATAGTCTTTAAAAAAAAAAAAACAAAACCCACAACACCAACAACCTCTTTAACATCTCAGTGAATAAGCAGCACCATGAGAAAATTACCTCCGAGGTGATATTCTGGCCATGTTCACCTGCTCCTGGAGCATCAGCTGTCCCGGGCATGCCAGGGCAGGGCAGGCTTCCAGATGAATGAATCTGGCCTAAGATGCCAGTGGGTAATCTGGGGACAATGTGTCTTACCAGGATGTCTCCCTAAGTTATGTGTTCTGTGTCCAAAAATATTTTAACTGATTGTCTCTGGAAAACTGCTGTCTCCTACCTTCTGGGAAGGGCAGTAGGGGAAAGGCAAGGTAACAGAATGTTTTCTGAAGTTGCTTCCACTCACATGTTCAGAAACTGTAGCAGCAAGCTGCGCCCTCTGTGAGTAAATGGTACTGAAAATGGCAGGACCTTTGCCTCCTTCCTGTCCTGCTCTTAGAGTGGCAAGCCTTGGGGCCTTACAACGCAACTATGTGAGAAGGGAAAGAGCATAGATAGTATGGGGTGCACCTCCTTTGTCGTTACTAAAGAGAAGGCATCAAGATCTTTCCAAGGTAATCCAGGCAGCAAGGCAGGATTAGAACCAAGCGTGCCTGGCCCCAGTTATCCTTTACAGCACTAGAGACAGAACCGGCGGTCATCTGTTCCACAGTCCCTCCCGGAAATGCCAATGTCAGTACCACCTACCACCTATCCAGTATCTGCTGTGCACCAGGCACTGTGCAGAAATGTTGAAATCTGATTCCATCTGTTATGTGCTGCATTATGTTCCCCCCCAAATAAGTATGTTGAAGCCCTAACTCCTAGTACCCTAGAATGTGACTGTATTTGGAGAAAGAGTCTTTAAAAGGGTATTTAAAATGAGGTCATTAGAGTGGGCCCTAATCCAATATGACTGATGCCCTCTGAGGACACAGAGGGAAGACCATGTAGGTCACCAGGAGAAGATGACTATCTATGAGCCAAGGAGAGAAGGCTCAGAAGAAGCCAACAGTGCCAACATCTTGATCTCAAACATCTAGCCTGGAGAACTGTGAGATCATAAAGTTTTGTTGTTTGAGTCACCCAGGTCTATGGCAGCCCTAGCAAACTAATGTACCATTTTAGCCATAGCCTTGCCAGAAAGACCACTGGTCCAATTGACAAATGAAGAAACGCAGGTCCAGAATGGTGATATAACTTGCCCAAAGTCACAGTTAATAAGAAGACTTTGATTAGAACTCGGTCTCATTGACCCCAAAGCCTGGGGCTTGACCCTTACTCTGAGAAGAAACGTATGTGAAAGTGCATTGCAAATTGTAAATAGTTATTAAGTGAACACAACATCAGAATGCATTGCTTCTTTTTTCCACTATGGTAAAGTAACATTCTCTTTATAGGAAATTCCAGGTTGAACCTGGTCTTTCTTCCAGAAGGGCATTTCCTGGGGATACTTTGCCCTTTAATCCCAGGGGCCTATTTTCAATTTAGAGAGGGTCTTCCCAAATAATCTAAGGTTGCAAGGCATTGTGAGGCAGCAATTTGGAGCTAGGACTCTGTTTCTCTCCATCTACTGGAGGCATGGGAGTGGGCAAGTCACAGAGTCTCTCTGGGCCTTTGAATCTGACCTTCATACATTTTGGATTGTTCTGCCAACTTCTGCTGTCAGGTTCTCTG
Organism: Mandrillus leucophaeus; assembly: GCF_000951045.1. Lineage (NCBI taxonomy): Eukaryota > Metazoa > Chordata > Mammalia > Primates > Cercopithecidae > Mandrillus > Mandrillus leucophaeus. The sequence goes on along the minus strand of NW_012101365.1, from coordinate 6,147,566 downwards.
TGGGCATTTTAGTGAAGTACTCTTTTCCTGTACGCAACCCCATCTCACTACCAATCACAACATACGTTTATTGTTCCCACCCTCTGCCCTTGCCTCCTTAATGGTGACTCATCCCTTAAATCATGGCTCAGCGATCACTTCCTCTGGCAAACCTTCCCAGCCTGGACCAGGACAGGTTAGCTCCAAAAAGGATGCATCCCTGCCAGAGCCTCAAACTCCACCTAGTATATGGTGAACTCTCCACAAATATTGGTGCATAAATTAATCTCCTCTTTTATTGCCCTGTCCTGTGCGTTCCTTTCACAGTCCTTATAATTTTTAAATTATGCAGTTGATTAATGTCTGTCTACCTGACCCCAACCACGAGACTGTAACTCCATGAGGGCAGGAGTGTTGTTTTGGCTCATCATTCCATTCTAAGCACCTAGCAGTGTCCTCAAAATAGTAGGCACTTAAAAAATATTAACGGAATCAAATTAAAGTAAGGAGAGAGGGAGGTTTTGATTCATCCAGAAGACATGTCACCCAAGTGAATTTCCAGGGCTTAGGAGAGCTCCCTCTACAACATTCATTAACACACTTTTTTTGTCCATCAGTCTTCTCTTGTGTCTGGCAATGCATTTACAAAATTGTTAAGAAATTATCTTGACCTCTACGTGGTCACGACCTGGAGGGAAAGGCTGGCATTGGAGGTGGTGGTAATAATTCAGTGCTCTAACTCCAGGCAGGAGCTGGGTTCCGAGCGAATGCACAGCTGCGTGCAATCCATGGAGGCGTCAAAGGATCAGGGAAGGCAGAGGGGAGGCAATTTTTGAGCAAAAATATTGAAGTCTGAGTAAGTGTACACTTAAGGGGGAAGGAGGGAAAATTCATGGTAGGCAGACGAAACACTTAAGCAAAGGCCTAGCATATTAAAGAATGTGGCTCGCTGGGGGACGAGCAATTAGCCTGCATTCCTGGAGCTCTGCTGTGTGGGGGAGGGGAGAGGAGTTGGGAGGTGAGGCTGGGAAGGTGGGGTGGACTCTCTGGAGACCTTTGTAAAAGGAGGGAAGAGCAGGTTGTCAGTGTTATCAAGCTGGGACTCAGCTTTTGTCCCCAGCACAGGCCCAGCTCCTTTGATCCGCAGCAAGGCCATTGTTTCCCCAGCAGTGCCCTCTCTGCTTCACAGGGGAAAATGTGGTCTTTGTTCTCCTGAGACTTTTTATCCAAGTCCTGCCCTGGTGGGGACAAGCTGGGAGGGGCTCCATGTGAGGATCCAGTCTCTGGCAGCTGGGGGACAAGGCCAGCCCCTGTACCCTTTCCTCTGCCTTGCGTGGGCTACACAAAGCCCTTAGAATCCTCTTGCTCAGTACAAATCATGCTGGGTTGGGGGTGGAGAGAGAATTGTGGGCAAACACTTTCAGCTTCTTTATTTTGAAAAACTGTTTTGTTTCCAGCTCAATCATAGTATAAATCAAGTGCAGTAAGTCCTGGTAAAAACCTGGGTTTGATCTTACCTGAACCACTTACTGGCTATGTCACCTTGGATAAGACATTTCACCTTTAGAGTCACAGTTACTTTCTCTGCAAAATCCAGGAAATAATACTATTTACTGCACAGCATTGTCATGAGGTTGGTGCATTCACTCATTCATTCATTATCTATTAAGCACCTACCCCATGTCAGGCACTGTGTAGTTCATTCTCCAGTGTTTCTTTAGTGCCTAGGCACAGAGTAGGTGCCAGGCAGTAAAGAAACACTGGAGAATGAAATGGACTTGATTTTGCCCCAACCCCACCACCCCATGAAGCTTACAAGGGAAGGAAGACATTAAACATATGCTTCCACATGTAAGTATTGCAAGAAGAAATACAGCTTGCTACGAGAGCACAGGACTTCACTGAGTCTTGGCTGTGGGTGGGACAATCAGGGAAAGAGCCCCCAGAAAAGCGATGCTTATGTTAAGATTTGAAAGACATGGATAAAAAGAGCCTGGTCCATGAGAGATGGTCCAAAAATATTAGTTCCCACCCCCTCTGCCTTGGATCAGATCCCTCACCAACACCTGCTGGGTGTGAGTGGGCTTAAGAAGCTCCCCCTCCCCTCTAGGGAAGTTAGCTGAAAAGAAGTGGATTCTGGGAATTGCTTCCAGGGGCCTGGAAATTGATGAAGACACATACAAGGGAATGAACATGGGGCCAGCTGTGACATTTTCTGTGTGCCTTAATGAGAAGTGCTGGGGCTGTACTACCCGGAGCTGAACTCTTGGCCCAGCTTGCCAGGCTGGAGGAGGAGGGAGAGATGCTTCACAGACTGCAGCGCTTTGTGAGGGGAAAACAAATGGGTCTGTAACTTGATCGAGGCAGAGGGGAGGCTGCCAGAGCTGTGAGCCTGAAGAATAGCTTTCAGAGGAGCGTCGGGGGAGGAGGCAGCCTCTTCCCTCAAGCTAGGGGATGTGCAGAGCAGAGCTGGCTCTTGGAGTGTCCCCAAATCCGGATGTGTGGGCCATGCTGCTCTGGGCACCCCTGGGCAGAGTTACTCACCTATATCCAGTACTTTGTATGAGCCAGGGACATTTACAGAGGGTATCAGAGTTAGTCCTTGCAGCAACCCTAGTTGGTGGGGGGTACTTCTACCCCAGTTTTGCAGATGAGAAAACTGAGGTTCAGATAAGTCAAGTAACTTGCCTGAGGCCACACAGCTAGTGAGTGGTGAAGGTGAGATCTATATTTAGTTCAGTATGACTTTAAATCCACATTCTTCCTTATATATCATGCTGCTAGATAATTTTCGATCAATATTTCCCTCTGAATTTTTAAAATGTAATAATGATAAGAGCCCCTTGTCTGTAATATGCTTAACAAAGCACTCTTGCAAATGCCATGATGCTTGCCCTGTGAGTTGTAATGTTTTTATCCTCAGATTAGAGATGAGGAAATGGAAGGCCAGCGAACCTGGTGGATCTCTTAATGCCACATAGCAAGGAAGTCAGGGAGCTGGGTAGATACCAAATCTCTTGCACTTTCCACTACTATCTTGAGACCCAGGTGGGCTCTTCAAGGTATCCGCTGACATCCAGACCTTCTCCTGATTCTTAAAATTAAAAGCCCAAGCACAGTTTGTTTTTCTAACAGACTCAGAGTGTTCACTCTTTCTGACTCTTGATAAAGCCAGCAGTCAAAATCCCCTTTCCTGGGGCCCCTCCTTCTGAGAAAGGGATGGTTAGCCATGTGTATTTTTCACTGGGGCTCCCACAAAGAATGTGCATATAATATGAAACATATGTCATCTGTGCTTGTGGGAGTGCCCCCACCCCGTGCCCTTCCCTGCACAGCTGGGAGCCCCATCTGCAGGAGCCCTGTGCAGGGGGATGGAACCATACACACCTAGAGAGGGGCCCGCCAGACCTGCCCGCCTCCTGCAGGCAGAACTGGGTACCGATCCCCTCTGCTCTCCTCAGTTCTCCATGGGAGTCCTGGTCCCACTGTGTTTCCATTCTTGGCAAAGAACTGTGGAGCTGGGATTCAAATCAGGTGTGTCTGAGGTCAAGCGTGAAACGTACCTAGCATGGGCTACAGACATATCGGTGGATGAAATAAAGAATGAATTGGGGAAGATCACTTCTGCCTCTGGTCTCCATGCAGTAGGTGCTCTTTAAAGTTTATTGGAGGAAAGAAGAAGTACACTGTGATGGGTGAGCTTCATAGTGGGTGTGTTTCTGGAGAACTCTGGAGCTAAAGGAAGCACATTGCTATTTTGTCCTTTCCCTTCTTAGAAGATAGATTGTCAGGCACAGTGGTTCTTGAACTTGAGGTGTATTGGCATCACCTGGAGGGCTAAAGTACAGATTGCTGGCCCCACACTGGTCTTTCAGATTCCACAGGGCCAGGAGTGGGGCTGGAGAATTTGCATTTTTAACAAGTTTTCATATGATGTGATGCTGTTGGTTTAGGGCCACACTTTGGGAATTACTGGTCTGTAGGAAGAAGGATAGAATGGTGGGTGAGAGCTTGTGAGAAGGAAGGATAAGAAATGAGATTATACCATGCTCAGAGTCAACATTCTAAAACTCAAACTTGGAGATATGACTCGGGTGCTCAAATATCTCTCTGGCTTCCCACTGCCTTACAGCTGGGCTCTGCTTTCGTCCCCAGCCTCATGGCCTCCACTCCCCTCTTGGACTCCTTATCGCATGTCATGAGCTTCTCATCCTTCCCCTAATGCAGTGGTCCTTTTCTTCCTTTCCTACCTTTGCACATGCTGCTGCTTCTACCTTGGTGACCCCAGTCCTCTTTTCTAAACCTGGAAAACTCCTTTTCTAAAAGAACCCATCAACTGCCACCTCCTCTGAGAAGCCTTCCTTGATACTCTTAAATGAAGTTTTAGCTTCCTTCCCTGTACTTCTACAGCAATAAGGTTGTATCTCTACTCATGGCTTCATCCCGTATACTGCAGTTGTTTCTTGCCTCTTTTAGCCTGGAATCTTCTTGAGAGCAGGAACTTTAGTCTTATTTATCATTCTATCCCAGGACCTAGCCAGGGCCTGATGTATAGTAGGCACTGGATAAATGCTTGTGGACAAAATGGGTCGATGATGATGTCTGTTGTGCATCTGTTATGAGTTCAGTGCAGGGTGAAGTAGTAGAGAGTAGGATAATCCACGGTAGGCCATTCATGCAGCTGCCCTGGGGAGGCACTGTCCTGGGTGCTGGGGATCTCTCTCTAAAGAATGGGAGAGACAAGCCCTGGCTCACATACAGTTTCTTGCAAAAGCCGGAGAAAGGCATAGACTGGTTAATTTCAGCAGGGATAAGTGCAGTCATGGGGGAAACACAGGGTGTCAAGGGAACTCATAACAGTGGCACCTCTACCTCATCTGAGCGGGATTGGAGGTGAGGATCAAGGAGGTGACATCTAAACTGAGACCTGAAGGAGGAAGATGAGGAAGGAAAGCCAGAGCATGGCACATTTGGGGAACTGAAATTGTCAGGGTGGTGCACACAGATGGAGTGGCCTTGACTGGAGCATGAAAGTGTGGCTAGATTCGGAGCAGGTGGGGGTGAGGGCAGATGCGGGGACGCCCTCTGAGAATGATAATATGGGGGAAGTGGGAGACCAGGTGGTCCTTGCTGAGAGAGGTGAGAAGAACACAACAGAAAAAGAAAATAAAACACAGAAGAAAGAAAGCAACTCTCATGGTGCGGTCTAGTCTGAAGACATCTTGAGGGCATGAGGTCAGTGCAGACCGACATCACCAGCAGGGGCTTCTTGGAAATGCAGTTATCAAGGATGGGAGGATTTGGAAGGTGAAATCAAGAAGGGGAAGCAGTGGGTAGAGGAGGACCTGAAGGAAGGTACAGGGGCAGTGCTGAGCAAACAGCATGGGAGCTCAGGAGGCCAGGCTGACAGAGCTAAGCAGACAGAAACAACCCTCTTCATCAGGTTGCCTGTACTTTCCAATCCACAAAGCCCTGCAAGCACAAGCACACAGCCCAGACAGCCCTGACAGGGCAGGGATCACCTTTCCATGTTCCAGAGGAGGCAACCAGCACAGGGGGTTGTGGGAGTTACAGGAGGGAAGTCACAGGATCATGCGGTTTGGTGGTTTGTTCTCTTGCGAGGGGTTGACCTTTCCCCAGCTTTAAAAGCCCTATGCCAGCAGCTTTTCCAGGGGTGAACAATGCAGGCTACTCCTTGGCAGGCATCATGGTTTCTCTCTCATCTGATTATTTTTTCCTGTTCCAGTTAGCACTTAAAAACACCACGAACACAGAAATCACTCTTGCCCTCCTTAAGCCCTTTACCTGCGCCGTCTTGTCTCTCTGGTTCCCTGAAAGGAATTAGGCTTTCTGGGCAGCCATCGGGGAAGGGAGGGAGCATTGAAAGCTCCTGGTATGTTAGGATCATGCTAGGCATGTTGATACATGAGGTCTCATTTAGTCTTTACCGCCAATGGCTGAGGGGATTTATAGACAAAGTCACTGAAGCTCAGAGAGATGAAGCCCTTCGCCTGAGCTCACATTGTTAGGTGGTGGATCCAATCCCAGATCTGCTTGAGTTCAAAAGAACAGAATAAACAATACAAGTCGGTAGAAAAAGCTCGGAAACCAGAGTCTCTACCTGAGGATCAGTGTTGGGTGGAGAATAGTTCCAGAACGTGATATGCTCTTTCATGGGTTCATCCCTATTCACACGCCGATCTCCATCTTGTACTTTCCAACCTCCTCTACCCACAAGCCCCTGTTCATCTTTTAAGCAATCTGAAGATCCCTCCCTCCCTCTGCCTGTGTTAGGTGCTCCTTTTCCAACCTCCAATTTCTTTGTGCTTATCCTTAATATAGAATGTAGCACCATCTCTTATAATGGATGTTTTCCTGGGCTTGTTTCAGTGGAGTACAAACTCCCAGAAGCAGGGTTTGTGTGAATCTCTGAATTATCTGCCTATGACAGCACTTGGCATACAGAAGGTGCCTCAGTAGATTCTTGTTGAATGAATGAATGGACAAGTGAAAGAGTATATCTTGTCCTGAGATTCTTTTCACCACAGTTGATCTAGTAGTCCCACCCTCCATATTAGCCCCGATGAAATTCACAGAGGTGAAGTGACATGAGCAACATCCCAAAAGTAGCCAGATGAAAGCCAGCCAAGATGAAACGAAATAAGCAACAACAGCAACTAACGTCCTTTGTCCCCCAACACTTTGTAATGCTCAACCACCCAGATCTTTCATCCAGAACTCATGTGTTCTCTATCAGCCCTGGAATTGTAACCGAGATTGGTAGCTGCCTACCAATATTCATTCTCTTCTTCTTGCTCACTAATGTAAATGAATTGGGGCTTGCAGTGTGCTCAGTTTAAGAAGCACATTTTCTAGCCTCCTTAGCAGCAAGGTGTGGTACTGGGATTAAGTTCTAGCCAATGAGATATAAAAAGTTTTGGGGTGGAATGTTGGCAAACCACCTTGAGAAGGAGGGTGTGGGGGAGACGACAGATACAGCAGACCCTTCCTTCCTTCCTTCCTTCCTTCCTTCCTTCCTTCCTTCCTTCCTTCCTTCCTTCCTTCCTTCCTTCCTCCCTCCCTCCCTTCCCCC
>NW_012101365.1:6111083-6140279 GCF_000951045.1 Mandrillus leucophaeus | reverse complement strand
TTCTTTCTTTCTTTCTTTCCTTCTTTCTTTCTTTCTTTCTTTCTTTCTTTCTTTCTTTCTTTCTTTCTTTCTTTCTTTCTTTCTTTCTTTCTTCTTCTTTTCTTTCTTCTTTTCTTTTCTCTCTTCCTTTTAGAACATGGCACAGTGATAAAGTCATAGATGCAATCTTGGATAATGAGGTAACCATGAAGGTGGACCTGTGCTGAGGATGGAGAAGCTGAAAGACAGAAATAACTTGGTTTCCTAAAGACCATGGAGCCCTGGGTTGCTCACTTCTAGACTATTTTTTTTTTTTTTAAAAAGAATCCAACTCTTATTCTGTCACTCAGGCTAGAGGGCAGTGGCATGATCATAGCTCACTACAGCCTTCAACTCCTGGACTTGAGCAATTTTCCCTCCTTAGCTTCTTAAGTGCCTGGGTCTATAGGTGCACACCACCACACCCAGCAAATTTTATTATTTTTTTGTAGAGATGGGGTCTATTATGTTGTCCAGGCTGGTTTGGAATTTCCAGCCTCAAGCGATCCTCCACCTTGGCCTCCCAAAGTGCTGGAATTATAGTTGTGATTGGCCTGAGGCTATTTTTAGAAATACGATCCCGAAAGCTGCCAGCAGTGCAGCCTGGCTGAGTGGGTGTCCTGCAGGTCCGAGAATGATTCGCAGCTGTGGAGCTCCTGGATCATTCATCAGCACCACCTAAGACCCTGCTGTATCCAATAGGAACAGGGTAGAACTTGTACACTGTGGGTGTGGGAGCAAGGGGTTCATGTCTCAGTTCCTCCCATGACGGTCTATGACTTTTTCGGCTGATCTCAGCTCATTGCACTTTGAGGCTTGAATGGATTTTAGAGAACCCAGATGGAGTCTGTGTTGGACACTGAGAGTTGCCTACCCAACAACTGTTTCCACATTCTTGCTTATGAGAACACTGATTCTGCTGCTCTTTGTGGTGATTCCGTTTCTCTTTCTCTGATTTGTTTAGGTAGAGGCCTGTGGTCCCTTTCTTGCCTCAACACCTCCCCCACCACCATGAAATACCAGGGACACATCTGGGAAAGTTTTCCTTATTCTTTTCTTAAGGAGAAATCCAAGACCAACACTTTCCTCCTCTTGCCTTTGGGCATTACTGTGAGGGTGTGAAGTCTGGAGCCTTAGGAGCCATCTTGACAGCATCAAAGAATCACACAGAAAGTGGTGTGTGACCCTGACACCTTTGAGACATTGTAATACCCAACGGGGGTCCCCTCCATCTGGACTACTTACTATGTCAAATAATAGATATTATTATTGGTTATTATTTATTTATTTATGCAGCCATAAGCAGCCTGACTTACTAAGCTGACTTAATCTAAGCTCCATATTTGACATATGTGAAGAATGAGGCTCAGAGAGAAAAAGCAAATTGCCTGAGGTCACACTGTGGGTATGACAGTGTCAGCCTAGAATCTTTTCTCCTACCTTCCTCTCTCATGGTGAAAGAAATTTGTTTCCCGCATATTACATGGATCACCTCAAGAATCACGTGAGATTCCACATGTATTTGGGATAAATGGAGACCATCTTAATTGTTCTTTCCTTTTGCCTCCCTACATTTAGATTGCTATAACAAAATGCCTTAGACTTGGCAATTTATAAACAACAGAAATTTATTGCTTATAGTCTGGAAGCTGGGAAATCTAAGACCAAAGCACAAATAGATTCGGTGACTGGTGAAGGCCTGTTCTTCATAGATAGCGGCTTCTTGCTGAATCTTCACATGACAGAAGGGGCAAACAAGCTCTCTTAGGCCTCTTTTATATGGGCACTAATCCCACTTATGAGGGCTCCTCCCTCATGACCTAATTACCTCTCAGATATCCCATCTGCCAACACCACTGTACTGAGGATTAAGTTTCAATGTGTGAAATCTGGAGGCACAGAAGCACTCAGAAAACAGCACGTTTCTTTCTACGTGGGGAGTGAGAGACATGAGTTTCAGTCCAAATCTACTATGGTGAATATAATTCTTCACGATGACGTAAACAATAATCACCTCCTATATTAGTCCGTTCTCACATGCTATACAGAAATACCTGAGACTTGGTAATTTATAAAGAAAAGAAGTTTATGCCAGGCTCAGTGGCTCATGCCTATAATCTCAGCACTTTGGGAGGCCAAGGTGAGTGGATCACTTGGGGTCAAGAGTTCGAGACCAGCCTGGCCAACATGGTGAAACTCCATTTCTACTAAAAATGCAAAAATTAGCTGGGCATGGTGGTTGGTGCCTGTAATCGCAGCTACTCGGGAGGTTGAGATGGGATAATTGCTTGAACCGAGAGGTGGAGGCTGCACTCCAGCCTGGGTGATAGAGCGACACCCCATCTGAAAAAAATGATAATAAAAAATAAAAAAAGAAACGAAGTTTAATTGGCTCATGGTTCGGCAGGCTGTGAAGAAAACATAGTGGCTTCTGCTTCTGGGGAGGCATCAGGAAACTTCCAATCCATGGTGGAAGGCAAAGCGAGAGAAGGCGTTTTACATGGCTGGAGTGTGAGGAAGACAGTGAAGCGGTGGTGCCACACAGTTTAAAACAACCAGATCTCATGAGATCCTACTATCGTGGTGACAGCACGAGTGGGTGGGGGGGAGGTGAAGGGAGATGGGTTAAATCATGAGAAACTGCCCCCATGATCCAATCACCTCCCACCCAGGCCCCACCTCCAGCACTGGGGATTATATTTCAACATGAGACTTGGGTGGGAACACAGATCCAAACCATATCGCCCCTCAAATTTACTTAATATAGCATGGTAACATTGACAAAGTTTTCCGTATCTATTATTTCATATAATTCTCACAACATTACAGAGTGTGCTAGGCTAGGATTATTATCCCCATTTTTCAGATGAGGACTCTGAGGATCAGAGAGGCTAAGTGAACCAACTGAGGAAGAGCCAGTCTTTGAAACTGAGGGGTGAGTAGAGTAACTACAGGTCCACACCAGACAGTTACACTGTCAGTGTTCTTTATTTCTTACAAACACTTTTCTCCTTCTAAGGTCTAGGTTAAGACCCCCCATGACACTGCAAAGTAGACCAAGCGAGTACCTCTATCCCCATTTAACAGATCAATAACTAGAGCTTTGGAGACATGAATGTCTGAGTTCACAAAGCCAAAAAGTTGTCCTCTTTCCATGATTCCAAAGCATTTTCTACAATCATCCTCCATATGAATATCTGGCCTTGTGTTGGGCAGGGCAGATAGGTCCTCCCTGTATAAGTTATGTGTCCCAAGGGCAAAGAGAGGCCAAGCAACTTAGTTGAGATGACTGTGCGGACAGAAAAAATAAGAATCTGGGTTTCCTGACTCCCGGTCTGTTGCTCCTCTTTTCTCTTCCAACTTCCACAGCCATAGGTGATATTGGCCTTTGTTACATCTCATCATATAATCCAAAATGGAATCATACTTTCTTTCTTTCTGTTCTTTTTTTTTTCTTTTTGAGATGGAGTCTTGCTCTGTCACCCAGGCTGGAGTGCCACTGCACTCCACGATCTCGGCTCACTGCAACCTCCGCTTCCTGGATTCAAGCCATTCTCCTGCCTCAGCCTCCCCAGTAGCTGGGATTACAGGCACCCACCACCAAGCCCAACTAATTTTTGTATTTTTAGTAGAGACGGGGTTTTACCACGTTGACAAGGCTGGTCTTAAACTCCTGACCTCGTGATCTGCCTGCCTCAGCCTCCCAAAGTGCTGGGATTACAGGCGTGAGCCATCACACCCAGCCACTTTCTTTCATCTCTTCTGGAAATACACCCCTCTTATCCATGGCTATGTCCTATTTCCTGGAACATTGTCTGGCTCAATACATATTAGTTGGATGAATGAATGAATCTCTGAATTCCAATCAAATACTTATTGATGGTTAGTCACCTGGCAGGCCTTGGGAGAGGTTGACAGGGGCAAGCTCAGCAGTAACAAAAATTTACCTTTGAGTCTCACTGTCCCCACTGGCCTTTGGCCTCATGGGCTTCCTGTGGCATCCTAGGCATGGTTCAGACCTAAGACACGCTGACAGCCGCATCTCCAGCCCCGATGAGCTTAGAATAAGCACTGCTCTCCATGTGGCCTAAAGATACATTCATCCAATCTATTTATTCATGTATTTATTAATTCCACTAATTCATTCACTCATGCAACAAACAGCCCTAGTACTGGACCATGGGGATAAGAAGACAGAGAGTTCCTGCCTGTGAGTTCTCCATAGCTTAGGGCCACAAGTATAAGCAGATATGAAAACAGTGAGATAAATGGCCACTACAGAAGTAAGCACAGGGTGCCATGGGGGTAGGGAGGAGGGATGCCAAGGAATATTTCATATGCACCTAGAGTTGCCATTTATACAGAGCTTTGTATGTGCCAAGTACTGTGCCAAGCCCTTTACATTCATTTTTCCAATTTACTTCTCATAACAAACCTATGAAGAAGGGGCTTGCTGTCCTGTTCATTTTACAGATGGGCAAACTGAGACTCAGAAATGGACGGTGACTTTCCCAAGGTCATAGAGCTTATATATGTGAGTGTTGAGATTTGACTCTAATGTCAGGGCTCCTAGCAACTGTTCTGTATGCCCCCTGTGCCGATCACCTCCTTTGCTAGTGAGGTTCCACTTCAGTTACATCTTGAAGGGTAAGCGTGAATCCGCCGGGCAAATTGGCTGCTGTCAGCATGATGGTGATAGAAACTGTAGAGTGTGACGATATGGTTCGGAGGTTGAAAAAAGGCATTTTAGACAAAAGGGGACAACATGGGCAAAGAAACTAGGGTTGAAAACAGCATTGTGTCTAGGGCAAACAAATGGAAGGTGGTTTCTTCTCACCCATCTTAGTGGAGAAATTCTACAGGGGATCTGTAACCTTGACAATCCATTGCAATCAGAACCTTTGGGTGACTGCTGAGTCTTTAGACATCACACAGGAAAATCTTGGTGGAAAGAAAAATTATATCTGGCCCTTGTGAATTTTGTAGTTTTGGGCCAGGAAGATTAAAAAACAATCTCATTTCTGGTCTCAGTAAGCTGAGTGAGAGTGTGGGTCTGCCCAGTGGCTGAGTGGGCAAGTGAACTGGCTGGGTTAGCTGTTGCTGTTGGGGAGGGGGAGTTTCTATTTCTTCCTCTCCCCTTCCCATCTTCTTGCTTTCCACATATACTCACTGAACACTCCCTGTGTGTCTAGTTTGGCGCGATGGTAGATACGTGGATGAAGTAGCTCTGACTCTTGCCCTCTAAGTATCTACAGTCTAGGAGGGAAAATGGAACATTTTGATAGATATGTTCATGGATATGCTAATATTGACAGATATGTTAATATCTGTTGATATGTTCCATTTCCCTTCCTAGACTGTAGATAATGATGAGAGGATTGCATCATTTACAAAGTGCATTTAGTTGGATATACATATTTAGGAACCCATGTGTGGCCAGGTGTGGGAAAGCAGAGATAAATGTTGCAGAATCCCTGTTTCCAAGAAGCCGAGTTACAGGAGAGGAACTCCTGAAGCAGAGTGGTACGGGGGAAGCATGTGCAAAGCACCGAGGAGCACAGAGGAAGGAGGAGGAGTCAGAGAAGCCACAGACATGATTGGTCCTTTGAGCCAGGCCTTTATCCAGCCAGAGACAATCCCATTCATATTTCATTTTGAGGGTCATTGAAGAAATAAAATTTGGATTGATTATTTCAGAATCCTTCATGACTCTGTGAAATCCATACAATGAGCTCCATTTTTCTGTTGAAGGAACGGAGGCCCAGAGCAGTGAAGTGACTCACTCAAGGTCACACAGCTGACACATGGCCAAGCTGGGCCAACGCAGGTCTTTTGACTCATGTTCTTTCTGAGACAGCCCACTGCCTCTACAAGGGAGAGAGTGACAAGTGCCTTGTGCCATGCACCATCTACTTTTAGCTCCTTCCTTGGACCAAGGCCCAGAAAGTGCCCCATTGTGTCACATCTGTTCAAGCCTGTGGCTGATCTGTGGGCTCTGGCTTAATCCGGTAGAAGGATTTAGTAACACAGGTTGCCTGGCCTCTCAGTGGGAGAGCTGGTTAATCTCCCACAATCCCGGTTGTTCCAGCTCCTTCCCTTAGTTACGCTGATTGGAGTGAGGTTTGGAGCCCCATTTTGGGGTCTTTGAAAAGTGAATGGCAGCAGTCACTCTGAAGCTTTCCCTGAAGATGCATTGAGGTTCAGGGCTTAAATGGGGCACAGGGCAAAGCTGCCTTGTCCCAGGCAGTGAGGCATACAAAAGTGGGTGGGGGTTCTCTGAAGCAGTTGCAAAAAAGGGAAGGAAAAGGCATCCACACTGACTGAGTTAGCACATTGTGCTAAATATTTTACATACATTTGAGAGGAAACATTTGCCACCGAAGGACATGAAGATTTTGCAGGAAGCTTCAAAGGCTCATCTTGATGATATAGTCACTTCCTTGTCATTTTTTTCTGCTAGAAGAGCAATCTCCTTCAAATGACATAGGTGAAAGCATCCTGCTCCATGCCCATCTGGAAGCCTCTCACTCATGTTTCACAGATGGATGGGAGGAAAGTGGTGCGGAGATGTCAAGCAAGATCACAGAATTAGTCATTGCAGAAGAGATTTGAATTTAGGACTTGGACTCCAGGACAGCATGTGGAATAAAGGGAACACTTATAAGGCCACTGAGCCCTTAGGAGGAGGGTAGAGTTGGCGGTTCATGCCCAATACATGGGCATGTTTGCTGAATGTATACAGTCCAGATGAGATGGGTGGGGACAAAGAGACTGCTTGGCCCAGCGCTGGGTTCTGTGGTCAGGCGCGCTCACAGAGACATGCCTGCAGCTCCCACTTTTTCTAGAGGAGCCAGTCAGGTCCCAGCTCTGGAGGGCAAAGGTCATTTCTCTGAGAGAATGACCTCTTTCTCTAAAGAAGCTCCTTCTTTTAGAACAGTGGCTACTCCAGCCCCAGCCACCGAATACAACTGAACCAAGAAATAAATGGTTCTCACGGCCAGGGAGACGCTTCTACACAGTTTAATTTGGCATAATGATACATTCCCTCAATAGGTTTTATGTGCATTGTTGTTTCAGCAAAAAATTGTTGGAGTATAAAAAGTTTTTTATTATAAAGAAAAATCTTTTTTTGTTTGTTTGTTTTTTTCAAGGTCTTTATCATCCCCCAGGGCTGGTTCTTTCCCACATTCGTCACAGACACATCCTGGGGTTGCTTTCCCTCCTTTCCTAATTCATGCTTTGAAGAGGGAGGGAAGCCTAAATGAGATGGTATGACGCTAGGGGCTGTGAAGGCCAGAGGAAGGCCAGATCAATGGTGAAGGGAGAAGTGTGCCTCCTTGAAATGGAGATGATGTCAGCCTCCCTGCCAGGCTGCGTCTGGTCAAGGACACAGACACTGTATGCTGGCAGACATACTGTACCCCCAAGGCTTCTTGGGAGCACTAGCTTTGGAGTCTGCTTACTCAGGACTCAAATCTTGGGTCGGCCACTTGCTAGCTGTGTGACATTTGACAAGGTGCTCAACTTTGCCCTTTCCTTCAGTGTCGTTTGCTTCCCAAACTGAGATGCAAATATTCCTGGGAGAAGTGTGTCACTGCTGGAGGATATAAAGTCACTCAATCATTAAACATGGTGTTTGCTAATGAAGCGCCAGTTCTACCAAAACATTGGTGGTGGTGGTGGTGGTGGTGTGTATGTACCTTGGCAATAATAATATAATATTTACATTAAAACAAATACAGCTATTCAGTGGAAGAGATAATCAAATGCTCATGAATTTTAAGGTTGAACAGGGAGCTTTGAAGCCTCGTAATGTTTGCCTTGGCCTGCTTTTGCCTGTATATTCGCTCTTGGTGCTTACCCATTCTCTCTTTTTCCCTATTTCAAGGTCCTGAAGAGATAAATGTGACAGAAAGCTGTTTATTCTATGAAATGAAAATGGCATCCCTGGCCGGGCGCGGTGGCTCAAGCTTGTAATCCCAGCACTTTGGGAGGCTGAGATGGGCAGATCATGAGGTCAGGAGATCAAGACCATCCTGGCTAACACGGTGAAACCCTGTCTCTACTAAAATATACAAACAAACTAGCCAGGCGAGGTGGTGGGTGCCTGTAGTCCCAGCTACTTGGGAGGCTGAGGCAGGAGAATAGTGTAAACCCGGGAGGCGGAGCTTGCAGTGAGCTGAGATCCGGCCACTGCACTCCAGCCTGGGCGACAGAGTGAGACTCCCTCTCAAAAAAAAAAAAAAAAAAAGAAAAAAAAGAAAATGGCATCCCCTGCCCAAGAGCAGTGGTGTAATGATTCCATAAGATAGCGCATTTAAAATCATTCCAGGTTTGGTGATAAGCTATTAGATACGACACCAAAGGTACAAGGCATGAGAGAAAAAGCTGGTAACTTGGATTTCATTAACGTAAAAAATTCTGCTTTGTGAAAGACACTATGGAGATAGTCAAAAGACAAGCCATGGAATGGGAGAAAATATTTGCAAAATACATATCTGAGAAAGGACTTATATCCAATATATACAAAAGACACATCAACACAGCAATAAGAAAACCAACAATCCAGTTAAAAAGTGAGCAAAAGGTGCAATCAGACACCTCACCAAATAAGATGTACAGAAGGGAAATGATCACGTGAAAAGCTGATCAACATAATTTGTCGTTAGGGAATTGCAAGTTAAAACAACCACAAGATATCACTACACACCTATTAGAATGGCCAAAATCCAATACTGACAATACTGAATGCTGATGAGGATGTGGAGCAATAGGAAATTTCATTCATTGCTTATGGGAATGCAAAATCATATAGCCACTTGAGAAAACAGTGTGGCAGTTTCTTACGAAACTAAATCTAATCTCACTCTATGATCTAGCAATATACTCCTAGGTATTTATCCAACTGATTTGAAAATGAATGTTCAAGCAAAAACTCGCACACTATTGTTTATAGCAGTTTATTTTAATAATTGCCAAAAACTGGAAAAAAAGAAACCAAAATGTCCTTCAATAAGTGAATTGGTAGACAAACAGTGGTACATATACACAATGGAATACTATTTCATGATACAAAAAATAAGGTGCTATCAAGCTGTGAGAGGCTATGAATGAATCCTAAATATGTATTGCTAAATGAAGAAAGAGTCTGAAAAGGCTGCATAGTGTACAATTCCAAGTCTGTGCCATTCTAGAAAAGGCAAAACTGTAATGAGAGTAAAAAGATAAGCAGTTGTCAGGGGATTAGGGGGAGTATTGAACAGATGAGGTACAGGGAATTTTTTAGAGTGGTGAAACCATTATGCATGATACTGCAATTGTGGATACATGACAATAGGCATTTATGAAAACTTACAGAACTTCACAGCACACAGTGAACCTTTTGTATTTAAATGAATTTTAAAAACTATTTAGGATGTCAAGAGAACCCAGGACCAGATGCATAAAGTGATAAAGCAATCTAATTGTATCACAAATGTATAAAACAACCACAGTGATGGGGTGGATGAAATTGTTGTGGACCTAAGTAATTTTGGAAATAAATGGAGTCTATAAGATTAAAGGCAAAAGAAACTATATACAAGTACTGCACTCTAGCTGAAAAGTTGTTTCCTGTGGGATATGGGTTAACAATTATGGTACTGCTATACAGGTATGCTGGGACTGAACAAATAAATAAAAAGATGGTGGATGGTGGAAGCCAGGGTTTTTACTCTTGGAGGGGAGTGCATAGGTAAGCAAGAGGAGGAAGCTAGAATGATCTACATGATATTGGGTTTGAGTTGGAGGTACAGTGTGAATCATGTTTAGCTTAATATAGATGCAGATGTTTATATATAGAAAATGTATAGACATGGATATATACACAGGTTAGTATATACACATATATATTTCCTGGCTGTGTCAGCTGAGAGAGCCTAGAAGCAATGACATCTCAGTAGCTGCAAGTATACCTAGAGTCCATATTTTGGTTTTCAGTACTATTGTGCAGTACAAGGAACCAGCAATCCTTGGAGAAACGGCTGAATCTATGACTGGGGCCGGACGTTTATAAGATGATCCTAGAGCATCTCCTAGTACCAGAAAGTAAGAAATTTCTCAAAAACAAAGCAAAACAAAAACACTGATATGGGTGTATCAATGTGATGGAGGAACCAATTGAAAGAGCTCCCAATGGCCAAAGCTGGAACATTTGAACAACAAAATAAATAAGGTAGCTGGGCATGGTGGCTCACGTCTGTAATCCCAGCACTTCAGGAGGCCAAGGCGGGAGCATGGCTTGAACCCAGGAGATCGAGACTAGCCTGGGCAATATAGTGAGACCTCATCTCTACAAAAATTAAAAAAATTAGCCGAGCATGGTGGCGTATCCCTGTAGTCCCAGCTACTTGGCAGAGCTGAGATGGGAGGATCGCTTGAGCCCAGGAAGCAGAGATTGCAGTGAGCTGAGATCGCACCACTGCACTCTAGCCTGGGCTACAGAGCGAGACCTTGTCTCCAAAGAATAATAATAATAATAATAATAATAATGATGTAGTATTATAATACAAAGTATAAAATAAATACCTATGAGTCCATACTGATATAAAGAAATAAAGAAATAAACGAATCGGGGAAAATATACAATTTTTTCGTGCAGCAGAATTTCAAATTATTATATAGATATTCCACCCTGTGGGAGGCGGAGTATAACTCCCTAATCCTTAAATGTGTGTTGTGCATAGCAACCTCCTTCCAAAGAATACAGTATAGACGGAGGAAAAAAAGAAAGTAATGTTAGTGGAGAAACCTGACAAACACGACCTAAGCCAGGTGATCAGGTCAACATAAGTGGTGCTGAGTCATGTCTACAGTATGTACCAAAATGTCACCTCTGTGGTGTTCTTCCTTTCAGTCCCAGACCCCCGTCTATCTAGTCAAAAGAAAAACATGAGACAAAATCTAACTGAGAGATACTCTTCATAATACCTGGCCAATACTCCACAAAACTGTCAAAGTCATGAAAACAAGGAGCTGTCACAGGCCAGAGGATCCCGAAGAGACGTGGTAACTAAGTATAATGTGATATCTTCGGTGGGATCTGAGAACAGAAGGACACTAGGGACCAGGCGTGGTGGCTCACTCTTGTGATCTCAGCACTTTGGGAGGCCAAGGCGGGTGGATCACCTGAGGTCAGGAGTTTGAAACCAGTCTGGCCAACGTACTGAAATCCCATCTCTAGTAGAAATACACAAAATTAGCCGGGCATGGTGGTGGTGTAATCCCAGCTACTTGGGAGGCTGAGGCAGAAGAACTGCTTGAACCTGGGAGGCGGAGGGTGCAGTGAGCTGACATCGTGCCACTGCACTCCAGCCTGTGTGACAGAGGGAGACTGCATCTAAAAAAAAAAAAAAGAGAGAGAGAAAGAAAGAAAGAATAGAAAAGAAAGGAAGAAAGAAGGAAAGAAAGAAAAAGAAAAAGAAAAAGAAAGAAAGAAGGAAAGAAGGAAGGAAGGAAGGAAGAAAGAAAGAAAAAGAAAGAAAGAAAAGAAAGAAAAGAAAGATACTATGTAAAACCTAAGGAGGAACCATGGGCTTTATAGTTAATTATAGTATATTAATATTGGTTCATTAATTTTAACTAATGTACCACATTCACATATGATGTTCAGATTTGGGGAAACTGGGTGTGAAGTATTTGGAAATTCTCTGTTACCTCTGCAATTTTTCCTGTGAGTCTAAAACTAAGAGATAGGAAGTTTATTTTTTAAAATGAGATAGTAAGTTATTTTGTGAGTGGTTGATATTAAATGGTAATAAATGATAATGAGATTGGGAAGGTTTTATTCACTCAAATCCCACACACAAGTAGAGCACTCAGAAAAATATCCTCAGAAGATTGGTTCCTGTAGAAACTGAAATTCCCAAGCATGGATACTGGCTAGTGCCAAGGTTTCAGGGAAAGGGTACTATTATTCTTCAAGAGACAAGGAAAGGGTTTGTGGGTTTTTTTCCCCCTGCTTCTGAAATGGAGGAGGAGGCAGAGTAAAACAATAATGACCATCACTGAGTACTGAGCTATAAGCCCAGTGCTTTGTCCCATTGCATCTCCCTACAACCCTGAAGGGCTAATTACCACTATTCCCATAGATAGGGGGAAATAGAGGAAAAAATGAGACCCAGAGGGTTAAATGACCCACCTGACAAGGCATAGCTAGCTGGGGACAGAGGATATGAAGCAGGATTTGAACCCAGGAAGCTTGGCTCCAGAGCTGTCTGCATGAGGCTATCTGCCAGGCAATGTGATGGTGCCTGGTGCCCACTTAGTGCTCAGCAACGTTTCTAAACTACTGGAATGTGTGGTGTGAGCCTGTTTTCTGTAGAAACCAGGAAATGGCTGGCATTGTTTTTTGGACTGGGATGGTATACAGAAGAGAGACGGTGGATGGAGGGGCCGGCTTGAGGATGAGACGGGATCACGGGAAGACTTTGGACTACAAAGGCCAGTAAGAGTTTGCCAAGTGCACTGAGATCTCTCAGGGTCAGGACAAAGGAGTTGGGGTGGCAGTGGGGCTGCGGTTCTTAGTAGACACTGGATACCACTGTTACTACTCCTTGTCAGCCCCTTCCTGCCCTACTCCCTACTCACTCCCCCCTCAAATACCCTAGTGGCTCCTTCAATCTGGGCCGCTTCCTCAGGGGAAACAGGATGTCTTCTCCAGGCTTGGGCCGGGTCTCTGGGGTCTGGGGTGGGAAGAAGCTGTCTAATTGGTTAACACGGAGCTAGGCACCAGAGAGGAAGTAAGGTTTCCTGGAGTTGAGGAAACTGCCATTTCCTCCTCCAGCAGGAAGCGGCCTTGGCTATTCTCAGCACCCCCTGGTCATGTGGAGCAATGGAAATCACAGCCTGGCAGTGTCTCTGGTTTGCCTCCTGCAGTTTAACAATCTCCCAGTCAAAATAAACTGGCTCCTTAGGTCTCCAGGGCATGGTTAAGGTAATAATTGAGAGAAAGAGAGAAGCCAGGGGCCTGGCTGTAGCACGAAGGCACGGAGAAACTTTTACAATGCCAGGCTGCTATTGGTTGCTGGTGTCTCATGAAAGCGATATAACTGCAGCCTTGTGAGGGCCAACACATTAGGAGATTCAGTGATGGCTTCTCAAACAGCCATGCTCCACCTTGCGAGAATTTGGAGCGACTTGCAGAGAGGAGATTGCTGATACTTTTAGCATCTATGTAGATGAGTTTCAACAGGAAAGCTGCATGATTCAAAAGAAAAGGAACTGGGAAAGGAATCAGACCCAAGTTCACCTATGGACTTCACCAGACAAGCTATTTTGATGAGGTCACAACATTGTAAACTTTGCTTTCCTCGTCTCTCAACAGCCATGGTAGAAAAAAAGCACCCTGTTTACCTCACAGAATTACTCTGAAATCAACTTTGATTCTTTCTTTATCTTCTTATGTCCACTGGTTCCAGAGCCCTGGAGATTCAGTTCCTCCCTTGCTGTTCATTCCCGCCACAAAAGTTTATTGAGCACCTACTTAAAGTCTGGAAGTGATCTCCCCTGGGGACAAGGAAAGATATAGTTTACATTCACAGGAGAAAGGCAGATAACTAACAAGTAAACACAAATACATGAGATAATTTTATATTGCCCTAAAGAGCATGAAGGAAATAAGTGAGGTGGGGGAGGAGGGATTACATGGGATGAGGGAGGTGGAGGCGCCTGTGAGGAGATCACATCTGAATGTACTTGACTGATGAGACCAAGTTCACAATTGAAGGGGGTGGGCCTCTGGGTGGAGGGGGCAGGGCAACTGTTCATTTATTTAATGTGTGTTTATGGGGGGAGTTTTGTTTTTGTTTTTGTTTTTTTTGTCGGGGGCATAGGGTCTCGCTTTGTCGCCCAGGCTGGAATGCAGCGTTGTGATCAGAGTTTACTGCAGCCTCAACCTCCCAGGCCCTAGTGGTTTTCCCACCCCAGCCCCACTCAGTAGCTGGGACTACAGACACACATCACCTCGCCTGGATAATTTTTATTTTATTTTATTTTATTTTAATGGGGTCTTGCTATGTTGCTGGTCTCAAACTCCTAGCCTCAAGCAATCCTCCCTTCCCAGCCTCCCAAAGTGCTGGGATTATAGGCATGAGCTGTTGAGTCAGGACTATGGAGGGATTTTTGATATGAGAGAAGTAGTGATAAATAAGACAATCAAGGTCCTTGCTCTCATGGACAGAGAAACAAAAGCAAACAAATGCAATCAGCCATTGATAAGCACTCTGCAGAGAGTTAAGACAGAGGTTGGTCATGAGGTAGAGTAACTGGGCAATCAATCCGAGGAAAGGGCAGTGCAAAGGCCCTAAGACAGGAAGGAGGATGTGGGTTAGATAAACAAAGGAATGCAATGTTCTTTGAACCTACACGTGGATGTTTCTCATGGTCCACTGGTCACCCTGTTGGTCATATTTATCGCTGCCCAAATCACAATGGCTCTGAAGTCCCTCCCATTTACTTGTGTGAATTCCAGACTGTTTTGGAGGCTCTCCTTGCACCATCTTGTTTGCATCTCCTTGCAAACATCTTGTTGCAAACATCTCCTTGCAAACATCTTGTTTGCATCTCCTTGCACCATCTTGCTTGCATCTTGTTTACATCTTGCTTGCACCATCCTGTGCCCTGGGCATTGCTTGACCATGGACCCCTCCTGGGTACCTGGAGCTCAGACACACTGCTGGACATAGCCTCAAGTTCAGACCTGCTGCCCCTCCCTCATGGTGGTCTCCGTGAGGACGCTGATGGGGAAGGTGGACAGCAAGGCCGATGTCTAGCAAAATGCAGTCGACTGCAGAGAGGTGGCTCTGGTAGGTGATCAGGGATCCCAGTGGGATTCCCTGCCTTTGGGAGGCTGATAAGACACTGAAAAGAGACCTGGGTTTTACTCCTTTAAGGAAAAAAAGTTAACATTGTCTGCTCTGTGCCAGATTGATGTCTAGCAGGGGCTGGCAATACCAGGGTCAATGAAAATCTAGCCCTCACCCTCCCGACTCACTGATCTTAAAGTTGAGTGAGATTTTAATACTAAGGTAGGGCATCTGGATGCAATTCCAGGAGCACCAACAGGTATCTGAACCACTCAGGAGACTTTCTGCAGCAAGTTATAGCGAACCTAACTCACACTGGCTTGAACAATAGAAAGGATTTATTGGTTCACCATCACTGAGAGGTTGAAAGGTGGGAAGGCTTGGGGTGTGGTACAGTCAGGGCTCCAACTCTGGGTCTATGTGATTACTCTGGCCACGTCCTTCTTCTGTAGGTTAGTATCTTCCTTGGGCTGGTTTCTTCCAGGGTCACAGGATGGCTACCTGCAGACAGGAATGAGAGCAAGAGCATCACCCCCACAATCTCAGAATTCAGTCTTGAGCATCCAGCTGACAGCCTTTTTTCACACCTTCCCAATGTCTGTGGACAGGTAGATGCAAAGTCCTGCTAACCAATTCCTGTAGCAGAGCCAGTGGCACTACCGCATCTACTCACCTTCTGAGCAGGAGTGAATTCTGCCCGAATTGCCGGACAATGGCTGGAGGATGGAGGCTGAGAAGTAGAAGTAATGACCATTATACTGGAAAGAGTGATACAACTGGGTTTACATTGTTAAAGATCACTTTGGCTGGAGATAGGTTGGAGGAGGGCACAAGACGAAGAAGGGAGAACAATTAGGAGCTCCCCCAGGGAGAGGTGATGGTGGCTGGGCCCAGGGGGAGGCAGGGGTGATGGAACAAAGGGGACAGACTAGAATCCTGCCTCTGACCTGTGGCAGCTGAGTGGCAATGGCAAATCTCTTAGCTTCTCTTCACATCATTTTCCAAATCCGTAACATGGCTGTACAAATTCTTAGCCTTCAGGATGAAAGAAGACACATTAAACACGTCTACCTCAATAAGTAGCATTTTATCATTGTTATTACCCAAACTCTTTAGCATGACATTCAAGTCCCTTTGCATCTGGATCCACGTGACTCCAGGCGGCAGTTTCTGTGTTGGGCTGACAGTGCTCTTCCCATCACAAGGTGGAAGCTTCCAAAAGGCAAAAACAGTAACTCTACAGCCAGTTATGAAATTTCTGTTTTACCCCAGGGGATTTCGTGTCTACACTCTGGCGGCACAGGGGGTGGTTTGTCGTGTTTTCGGTCTGCAAATATTGACAAAAGATCAAGGGTTGACTCAATGCACTTTGGTGAGTAAGAAAAAAACAGCTGGCTCAAATTTCCAGGCATTTTCTCCTGAGTTGAGTTGCAGTGTGGCTTTTGCCACTCCCCGGCTAGAGTCCTGAGCCCAGGAAAGTCCCTGCCTATCCTTGTCACTCCAAAATGATTTCACCAGAATCAGTGGGTTGAGTGTTTTTAGTACAGTCCATATAGTGCCTCAGCCCGCAAGGAAAATATGCATTCCTGGCAGAAAGTGAGTCCATGCCAAATAGAGGGACCCTAAGCTAGGGGGGTGTGTGTGTGTGTTTGTGTGTGTGTGTGTGTTGGGGGGCAGGGTGGGGGACTGGTGGGAGCAGACCCATTGGGGGTGTGGGGCAGTGGAGGGGGGATGGCACTACAGTTTTTAGTTAGGTTTCAACTGGGATGATGGAAACCCATACGTTTGGGGATGAGATTGACCTGAGTTTTAATCTCATCACTGCCATTCATTAGTTGTGAGATTATTCATTCATTCAAAATAGGTCAGATATGGGATAAAAGCTTCAAAACCTATTCCTAAGAAATGACTATCTAGTGATGGATACAGAGGAGTAGATTGTAAGACTATGATAAATGGAGGAAAAAATGGAAGGGAGGAAGGACAGAGAGGGAGCACTGAATCCAGTGTTGCTTGGGGTGGTTGTGGTGGTCAGAAATCATGGGTTGCTTCCTGGAAGAAGCATCAAAGCATAGGGCTTCCTCCGGGAAGCATTGGGAATGGAGAGGCATTAGCATGCAGGAGAAGAGGTGTGCAGCAGGGATGGTGTTCCAGGCAGAAGTCCATGGGCAAACATGAGCATGGAGTGGAAAGGGGTAGTGGGAGGCAGACCAGGCTGAAAGGGGAGCAGGGGCTGAACAATGAAGGCCATGAAAGCTGTTCTAAAGTTTCAAATTTATCAGAGGTCAAGGGAGAACTGTGGGAGTGTGTGAAGCGGAGAAAAGGCCTGAGCACCATGCATTTTCAAGCATTTTTGGCTGCTCTGTGAAAAACAGACCAAAGGGGACAGAGGTAGGAAGTGGGGACAAAAGTCCAGAGGCTATCACATAGTGCAGGTGAGAGATGGTGGCAGCTGGGATGAAGGAAGGCTGTGGGGTTGTAACAGTCACCCATGGAACTGGAGGATGTTTGGGATGTAGTCACAGGATCTTAGGGGAAGAACAGAATATTATTAGGTGCCAGATGCTTCAATTGCTTCATGTTATTTCTTGCAACATCCCTGTGAGGTGGGCATGGACCTGACTGGGTGAGTGACATCCCCACAGCTGGCAAGTGGCAGTGGCAGAACTCAAACCCAGGTCTGTCTGTCCCCAGACCTGTGGTTTTTCACCACTGGATCATGCAGTTTTCCTAAGTCAAATGTAATAAGTTATTTCTTACCATATTTCAATTAAGACCCATAGAAGTTTTACCAATTCTGGAAAATTTAAATGGAGTGATAAATGCACTGAAGAGGAAAGACTGAAGAAAGTTGTTGATTGAGATCTTTGGAATGACCATCCGCATCCATCTCCAGTCATCCTCCTCTCTGGGATTTTGAGGTCAGCTGTCATCATCACTAGGAAGCCTCCCTGGATTCCTACTTCCTCATCAAAATTTATTTTAATTAATTAATTAATTAATTAATTTAGAGACAGAGTCTCCCTCTGTTGCCCAGGCTGGAATGCGTGGTGCAATTTCAGCTCACTGCAGCCTCTGCCTCCCAGGTTCAATTGATTCTCGTGCCTCAGCCTCCCATGTAGCTGGAACTAGAGGTGCGTGCCACCACACCCAGCTAAATATATATATATATATATATATATATATTTTTTAAATAGAGATGGGGTTTTGCCATGTTAGCCTGTCTGATCTCAGACTCCTGGCCTCAGGTGATCTGCCCTCCTTGGCCTTCCAAAGTGCTGGGATTACAGGTGTGAGCCACCACGTCCGGCCTCCTGTCAAAATTTAGAGCACTCATTACCTTCTTATCATCGCCTCTTCACAGATCTGTTTTTCTTGCTGTCCTAAGAGCTTCTGAAGGGCACAGACTGTGTTTTCATCACTGTGTCATTCCCAGTGCTTAGCGGAGTATAATACACAGTATTTGTTAAATATTGGATGAATGGATGAATGCAATCACATTAGTGAAGCTGATACTAATAGAATCTGTCTGTTTTGGTTGAATGTGCAAGTGGAGATGGGCTTAGTGGGTGTCCATCATCCCAAACACTTTATCTTGTTTTATGCCAAGTGTTGAGCCTTCTCTTGTTCTGTGAAATCATAAAAACTTTCTGTTTGTGTTCCCTCTTTCTCCTAGGGAAACAAGACTGCAAAGCAGCGTCCCCTTTGTAAATATTCAACAGAGTTCTTCCTTAACTGTTGTTCCCCGGGTTCTTTTGCACAAATTACATGTTCCTCCTACCCTGGCTTTAATCATCACAACCTTGAATCCTCATCAAGCTCTCTGCCCTATCTCAAACCAGTGCTTAAAGGACACTCTTACCCTTAGAAGAAATGGTATAATTTTCATAAACATGGGTCATTTCCCCCTTGCATAAATGTCAGATACAAAACCACCACTTAACAAGATGTGCCAGAAATATAGAATGTCTGAACAAAGGCTGTTGACAATAGTATCTTTTTTTTCCTTTTTTGTAGTTCTGTGAAATTGCTCTCCCAAAATATTCCTAATGCTTTATTTACTTCAGTGTTGGGTTTATTTTGGGATAAACTTTCCTGAAGCTGAATCTTAGGATGTGATTCTTATCCTGGTCACATCCTGGGGAGTTGTTTTGTGACTTTTTTTGAATGGGTCCTGGCTCTTCCAGGGAGCCCCTGGTGCTGAGGAAGAGGCAGGGGCCAGAGGATGTCAACTCCCGTGTGCAGGACAAAGACAGAGATGACAAACCATCGGCTTGGGTGGAAATACTCCCCAAAGGAGAGCCTGCGCTGCCTGGTCTCCAACAATGGCAGAAGTGAACCCAGCTCAGACTTTATCAATGATCTATTCCGGAGAGTGGTGTGTCTCATAGTTTCCAACATCTGAGTGATTTGTAACTATTAGGAATTCAGACACTGGATGATTAAAACCGCTGGTGCTGGGAATTTTCTCATTTCAGGAAATTTTGGTTGTGAGGCATGCTGGAACCTTACCAGCCAGCAGACACGAAGGGGAGGAAGTCCAGGCGGGGCCAGGAATGAGACTGTGGGAACTGACCAGAAGGCGGCACCATGGCTTAGCTTTCATGTCAGACAGATCTGCGTGGGCACCCTGCTTCCCTGAGCCTCAGTTTCTTTGCTAGCAGAGTGGAGGTGAGAGTTGAATTAAAGAATGTCATGCCTGGCACACAGTAAGGGCTCCAGATGGGAGTTCTGCTCTTTTTTCTCTTTCCCTGAGTGGCTAGAAGTCTAATGAGTGTCTTAAGGGTGAGGTGAACTGAGGTTTTGTCCAGCCTATGGTTGGTCTGCCTTGAGGGATAGATGGTTTTCAGTGAGAATCTAAGTTAGAGCTTGGAGTTCAAGAGACTTGGCCTAGCTCTGAGAGATGAGGGACAAGGGCTGGCCAGAGAAAGATTGTCCAGATCCTGAGGCTTCTGAGCTCAGGATTGGGCTTTAATCTGAACTTTGATCAGTGAAGAAGCTGACATAACCCCAGGTTTATCCTGGATTATACAGTATAGAGCCATGGTTCTCAGTGTGGCTTGAGGACCCTGGAGGAACCAGGAGGAACCTGAGGTACTTTCAGAGGTTCATGAGATCAGAACTATTTTTATAATGCTACTAAAATGTAATTTTCCCTTTTCATTGTTTGATGTTTAAACTGATGGTGTAAAAGCAACAGTGGTAAAGAGCTGGTGCTTTAGTTTGGATCAAGGTAGTGGTAGCAAACTGCAGTGGTTATCATTGTATTATTCACCACCACATGTGCATGGTAGGAAGAAAAAAGACAGTTTCACTTAATGTCCTTGATGAAGCAATAAAAATGATCAAATTTGTTAAACTTCAGCCTTCGAGTGCCTGACCTGTCTTTTTAATGATTGGTGTGATGAGATGAGAAGTGTGGGTAAAGCTTTTCTGTTGCCTACAAAAGCACAGTGGTGGTCTCAAGGAAAAGCACCGGAGTGAGTGAGTTGGGAGCTGAGGTAGCCATTTTCTCCATGGAAAACCATTATCCTGGAAAGAATGATTGACAAACACACTGTAATTGGCAGACACATACCTGCACACACCCCCACACATATATGTATTTAAATGATGAGGTCAGGGCTTCAAGGAAATGAAGTTACTTCAAGGAAAACAAATGTCAGTATGTACTGCCAATGATAAAATTTGAGAGTTCAAATGAAAAATTGGGATTTTGGAAAACTTGTATCTTTCACTGTGAGCTGGTTTCAGATTCCACATGGCAGTGACCCTTTGAAAATCCACCACTTGTCGAGTTTTGGTGTACTATCAAAGAGGAATGTCCACAGTTATCTGAACAGATTATTAAAATGCTTCTCCCTTATCCAACTTCATGACTGGGTGAGGCCAGGTTTCTTCATATACTTCAATCAAATAACACAAGACAATAGGCTGAATGCAAAAGATATGTGAATCTACTTTGTATGTTAATAAGTCAGACATTAAAGAGATTGCAAACATGTGAAACAATGGCATTCTTCTTACTAATTTTGCTACGGATTTTTTTCGTTAAAATTTATTATTTAGATTAATATGTAACAGGTTTATTATTGTTGTTTTAAGGGAATTGATAACTGTTTTTAGAAGTTCTCTATTTTAATTTCTGACATGATAAATATCACTAGACATGACCCACATAAACAAAACCTCCTTTAGAATCCTCAGTCATTTTTCAGAGTGTAAAGAAGCCTCAGTTCAAATCTTGGTTCTGCCAAGATTTGGTTTACCAACTGTGCTATCCTGGGCCAGTTACTTAACTTCTCTGTGCCTCACTTCCTTTATCTATCAAATAGAGATCATTTTAACCTATCTCGTAGGTAGGCTGTAATGCTTAAGTGAAGCTTAACATATATAAAGTGCTTAGAACAACTCCCAGTATATAACAAGTGTTATGTAAGGATTATAATGATAATAGTTACTATAACACAGCATTGTAGTGCTGTTATAATAGCTATTGGTTATGGTCTGTGTTCCAGTCTGTTTTCCCCACCTGAAGCCTTGGGGTAGGCTGTGACGCTCCCCCAAGATCAGGGTCTGCTGTCTCTGATTCATCTCTTAGTCCTAGCACAAAGCTTAGCACCCATTAAGCAGTTATAAAGTTTGGTGAGGAAATGAATGAGTAGTTGGCAGAAGGCAGGACAAATTCCTGACAGAATCCTGATAGATAATCAAGTTCCCCTATGAAGAGGCTAAAATCCTAAGTGGTAAGAGTGAGACTGTAAATGGAGGCGGAGGCACGAACAGAAACTGGATTGAGGTGGGAGCAGATAGAGTGAGAGAGGGTCTCGAATGTGTGCAGTAACTGATGGAATAGCCCCTTATGACATACAGCCTGATGCCTGGTGAGGAGGCGTTCCAGGCTGAACGAGGACCCCAGGTGAGACCGACCCCACCTGCTGATGGGGCTGGGTAACACAGCCTGCTTTAGTCCACCTGGAGGGCCTCCGAACCTTCAAGACACCTTGGTTAATAACGGCAAGCTCTGCATCTGCGGCTGCACTGCATGGAGTTGGGGAGATCAGAGAGAAAAGAGTTAGGCGGAAGCACTCAATACTAGTCTGTCATAATTTCCGGATCTACATTTTACATGACTTGGCGTGTTTGAACATGTTGTACTTGTAAATGGTTTTCTCAGTTATTTTTGGACATCCAGGAAGAAAGGGGAAAAATGTAGCTCAGTATCTACCCTGCACCAAGCACTTTATTTATGCTTTCACGCGGAAACCTCAAGACCACCTCATGAGGAAAGTGCCGTTATATCCATATTGGATATGAAGAGCTGAAGCTCAGGGGATGTAAGTAATGTCTCTGTGGTCACACTGCTGTTTGGTGGTCTAGCTGGGATTTGAACCCAAGTCTGTGTGAATACCATGTCCATACCCTTTAAAAAAGCAAATTGTATTTTATTTTATTTTCTATTACACAAGTAAAGTATATTTATTATCTAAAATTGAGAAAATACTGATAAACAAGCAAAAAAATAAAAATTATCCATAAATTCTGCCATTCAGAGACAAGAGCTACAATCACATTGATATGTCTTTCCAGATTTTTTTTCCCATGTATATATTTGTAACCAGCTTTTCTGCTTAACGATGTGTTGCCGGGCTCGGTGGCTCAAGCCTGTAACCTCAGCACTTTGGGAGGCCGAGGTGGGCCGATCACAAGGTCAGGAGATCGAGACCATCCTGGCTAACATGGTGAAACCCCGTCTCTACTAAAAATACAAAAAATTAGCCGGGCGTGGTGGCGGGCGCCTGTGGTCCCAGCTACTCAGGAGGCTGAGGCAGGAGAGTGGCATGAACCCGGGAGGCAGAGCTTGCAGTGAGCTGAGTTCGCGCCGCTGCACTCCAGCCTGGGCGACCAGCGAGACTCTGTCTCAAAACAAAAACAAAAACAAAAAAACCCAATGTGTCATAAATGTCTTTCTGTATCTATAAACATATTTCTGTATCATTTAAAAAGACTGCATAGTATTTCATTTTATGAATGTAATGTTTATTTAACTGATCTTCTGTTGCTAAATATTTAGATTACATCTAGCTTTTTACTAATATTAAAAATGCTGCGGCAAGCATCCTTGTAGTTTAATCTTTGTGTGTATCTTTACTTCCTTGGGATAAATTCCTAGAAGTGAGATTGATGATTAAAAGTGCATTTTGGTTTTAAAGACATTTCAATATACCGTATTGCCAACTTGACCCCCCACCAGGAAACTTACAAACATTTAATTTCCCACCACAAGTGTGTGAATATTCCTGTTTCCCTGCATCTTCAACAAAAAGTGAGTATAAAAAGACTTTTGCTTGTTGGATAGCCAAACATGAAATATTTGTTTTAATAAGTCCATATTCTTTCAATCTCACTTTCTTGCCTCTTGATCCAGTTTGACTAATGCTCTGTATTAGGATATGAAAAGTCTTAATATGTTGGTTACCCAAGGTAACCAGGTAACCATTTCCTGCCTGAGCTGAGTTGGGTAGAAGTGGTCAGGGAGCCAGGTGGGAGGGAAAGTATGAATCTGAGTTTGGTAAGGCAGTAGCACAGGTTGGATGGAGAGGGGCTGAGTGCTGGTAACTGTTCTCACCCACTGGTTGGAGAGTGGTCCAACTACACAGTACTCACCTACCAAAGTATGCTTGCTCCCTGGGGACTGTGTTGGGCAGTCCAGACAGAGAGCTGGTGCTAAGAAATCCACCAGGGCTAACAAGGTCGATTATGGAAAGGAGGTGTACTGACATCCCAACAGGAGGCAGACAGTAGGGAGCAGCCATCCACTCCTGTGGGCAGCAGCCCACAGGAATTGGGGAGAAATAGAATCTCAAATGTGGGAAAGAGTGCTCTTCTTGGGAGCTGCGTGTGCTACACAAGGTCCCCAAATGACTCAGCCGGCAAAGAGTTTCACAACTTGACATTCTGTCCCTTGGTGAATTCTCCATACTCCTGCAGACTTTTAGACATAGACATCTCCCTTGTGAGTAGATGTATCTAGCAGTGTGACTCAGGGGTAGCTTCTGAGGAATAGACTATGCTCATAAGATTGAAGGAGATCTCAGAAACCAAATTACTAGCTTGCTAAATCAGGGTTCCAGAGTTGGAATTCTCCAATTGGCCTGAACACTCATGCTTTCCTTGAAATCAGACCTACTGGGAAAATGAAATCCTGTATGCAAGGTTGTGTGGCAAGCATGAAATGGGAACAAGGAGAAATGGACATATGAAATGCATAATGTCATCTGAATAAGGCATCTCAATTATCACATAGTAGGGATGGTCCTACCAATGGGGCTGCCAATACAAGTTGTTTGGAAGAATCTTCTCCACAGGCAGAGCCCCTTGGTTTGACTTTGTGACCTTCTCTTTTTAATAGTGGGTCACCTCTGCAACATGACTCATGTTTCTTCAGAAATGTCGACATCGTCATGTAGGGTATTCAGCCTCTTGTGTCAAGGAGCCCTTCTGTATTCTTCAGGTGACTCAATATCTCTGCTCTGACCCACTGATTTTAAAGGTCAACTCTGAGCACAGCCTTGACTCTTTTCCTTCCAAGTTTGTGCCTGATGTCTCCTGTTTGCCACCTTGTGCTCATTTTCCACCACAGCTGAAGGCTTTTGGGTTGGTGCTAGGACTGAAGGCTCCAGGATGGGGTCTGGCAAGAGTGAAATGCTAATCCAGGAGGAATTTGGGGATTGGACAGGAAATCTCAAGCAGGGGCTGGGTCCCGGGATAGCTGGGGACCCAGCACTTCTGATAGGGCTGAGCCGTGGCCTGAAAGAAGTACTATGAACACTTTCACTGAAAGTGGGAACATCCTCAGAGCAGGCCTAGCAGGTTAATGTACTTGTTCCTCCAAACCCCAACTGCCCACATCAGGGGGCCTCAAGATCTGTAATTAGGGAGCTATAGGTAGAGTGGGCGAGGGCAAATGGTCCCAACTGCAGAAATGAGAAGGCTTTGAAGTCAGGGGGCTGACAAAAAATAAGCACTGAAACCAGTAACTGGCCAAGCAGTGGCTATATTTGCCTGTCTACACTTAGGTATGGGTGGAGTAGAGAACTACTCTCATGCTGTGAATAATTTGTTTACCTATCCTCTACCTAGTTTACAAAATAGTTGAATGCAGCTTACTTTCAAAGATATACTCAAAACAAGATAAAGTACACTTCAAGTAAAATTGTGTGGCAAAGAGAAGATAAACAAAACCTAGGAAAGGAGGAAAAAGCTATAGGCAGGTGAGAAAAGTACTTATATTAAAGATGTTAACAGGTCTATTATACTTGCTACTGGGAAGCCACAAATTTTGATCCAGTTTTTCCAGTAGTCAGGAGAAAAAGGGGTGGATCAAATTCATTCTTCAAAGCCCATATATCTCATCTCATCCAAGAAGACTCTCCTAACTATACGGAGGCACAAAACACTCACTTTTAGATGTAAGTGTAGCTTTTCTGCTCCGAAACTTGAGTTCACTAAAGGCAGAGATTATGAATATATCTTATTTTACTTTGAAAACATGAAACTTGGGAGATGAGGTTTGGAAATGAGATAGAATCGTGTTCCATCCAAGTTCTATACAGTAAATATATGTCCTTGAAAAGCTGTTAAACCACTCTAAACCTGAGAAAGTTGCTGAGAAGATTCAAGGGAGAATTATTCTAGTTTTGACAAAGAAAGGATCTGGTGGCCAGGGAAGACATAGGCTATCTGATCCTCTACTTGCTAATATGAGGCAGATTCCTACCTGCCTAACTTCATAGACTGTTGGCAAAGCAGGCTAAGAAAGATGAGTTGTCAGACATTCCACAACCAGTTGCAAGAACCTAACCCTAACCAAACCAAACCCTCCTGGCTTTGTAGTCCTTGCTCTTTCTAGCACATATATAGCCTTTCCCCAGCATCCCCATTCCAACTGTCTGCCAGGTTTCCCCATGTAAAGAGTCACAAGTTGGCAGAAATGTCACCAGGTCGACAAGTGTCCACTTGGCTGATGTTTGCTTCGTGCATCCCTTTCTGGGCTATTTTGTGCCTTGGAGAGGTAAGGAGGATCTATGGTAAGAAAGCAGCTACCAGCTTCACAGAGCAGTGAACCATTGAGAGAACTCTTCAATTAAAGCCTGCTGAGTGCAATAAAAGGCAGTGGCTTTGCCGGACAGCAGAGGATTTTCTTATTTTTCGGAGAAAACTTGGAAACAGAAACCATTCCATGAGGCATTCTGGAATGAAGGCAAGTGGGAACAGAAGCTAGACTGGACTGCAGGAGATATCATTGTTGTGGAACGTGGAAGAGGAAGTGGGTGTCAGACCACCGGGTGTTGGGCAGTAAGACAGGGGTGGGCTTGGTGTTAGGGTGGCCTCCGTGGGGAGTCAAGTTCCTGTGCGAGCGGACGTTCATTTGGCCTTAGTGTCCCCTGGGGCTATCTGGGTGTGTGGGTTCAGACTAGAAAAACATCTGCTTAACTGCAGGCTCTCAGTGGCTACTAGATATTTTGCACTTCTACAGCTGAGCAGGCTAAGTTTTCAAGGACCTTGGTCTTACGGACACTGATGTGGGAGGCAGTCCTGTCGGCAGAATCCCTCAGTCCTGTGGTCTGCTTTGGCAAGGTCCGGGCCCACTGATGGGGTGGAAAACAATGAAGCACCTTGATTTGTTTCTCACAGAAAGATGAGAAATTAAATAATCAGAATTGGATTTCAACTGGGAGCACTTTTGTGTGATACTGATTAATTCATCAATTGATACAATCACCATTTGGAGTGTCCATTATGTGTCAGGTGTGGCACTTAGTGATAGGAACACAGAAATGAAGATTAAGTTGCTGCTTTCAAGGGACTGACAGTCTTGTGATGGAGATAGCTGCCTAATAAGTAGGCAGGCCTGAGTCCTGCAGAGCATGTGTCCAGACCAAGGAGCTGAGGCTTCACCAGAGATGGGAAACCAGTGATGGATTCTCAGCAGGCAGATAGCAAAGTCTCTGGCTACTTCTGAGTCTGAATGTGAGCGGAACAATCCTGGAAGCAGGGAGAACCCCGGATATCAGAAACAGTCAATAATTAAAGAAAGGTATACAGAGCTTAAAAAGATATAGGCAACATCCCCGGAAGCATGAACTGATAATCAACTTTTTTTTTCTAAAGTCAAAACTTTTATTTTTATGTTTTTTTAAATTTATTTTTATTTTCTTTTATTTCCATAAGTTATTGTGGAACACGTGGTGTTTGGTTACATGAGTAAGTTCTTTAGTGGTGATTTGTGAGATTTTGGTGCACCCATCACCCAAGTAGTATACATTGCACCCAATTTGTATTCTTTTATCACTCACCCCCTTCCCACCCTTTCCCCCTGAGTCCCCAAAGTCCATTATGTCATTCTTATGCGTTTGCATCCTCATAGCTTAGCTCCCACTTATAAGTGAGAACATACAATGTTCGGTTTTCCATTTCTGATTTACTTCACTTAGTATAATAGTCCCCAGTCTCAATCAGGTTGCTGTAAATGCCATTATTTCATTCCTTTTTATAGATGAGTAGTATTCCATCATATACATATACACCACAGTTTCCTTATCTACTCGTTGATTGATGGGCATTTGGGTTGGTTACACATTTTTGCAACTGCAAATTGTACTGCTATATACATGTGTGTTCAAGTACCTTTTTCGTATAATGACTCATTTTCCTCTGGGTAAATAACCAGTAGTGGGATTGCTGGATCAACTGGTAGTTCTACTTTTAGTTCTTTAAGGAATCTCCACACTGTTTTTCATAGTGCTTGTAGTAGTTTACATTCCCACTAGTAGTGTAGAAGTGTTTCTTGTTCGTCACATCCATGCCAACATCTATTTTTATTATTATTTTTTATTATGGCCATTCTGTGTGAGTAAGGTGGTATCACATTGTGGTTTTGATTTGCATTTCCCTGATCATTAGTGATGTTGAGTATTTTTTCATATGTTTGTTGGCCATTTGTATATCTTCTTTTGAGAATTGTCTATTCATGTCCTTAGCCCCTTTTTGATGGAATTGCTTGTGTTTTTCTTGCCAATTTGTTTGAGTTCATTGTAGATTCTGGATATTAGTCCTTTGTCAGATGTATAGATTGTGAGGATTTTCTCCCACTCTGTGGGTTGTCTGCTTACTCTTCTGACTTTTCCTTTTGCCATGCAAAAGCTCTTTAGTTTAATTCAACCTTTAAATTAAATTAAATTTTATTGAGATGGCGTGTCGCTCTGTTGCCCATGCTGGAGTGCAGTGGCACGATCTCAGTTTACTGCAACCTCTGCCTCCCAGGCTCAAGTGATTCTAGTACCTCAGCCTCCCAAGTAGCTGGAACTATAGGCATGTGTCACCATGTCAGGGTACTTTTTGTATTCTAGTAGAGATGGGGTTTCACCATGCTGACCAGGATGGTCTTGAACTCCTGACCTCAAGTGATCCACCTGCCTCGGCCTCCCAAAGTGCTGGGATTATGGGTATGAGCCACCACACCCAGCCAGATAATCAACATTAAAGAGAACCTATATTGATTTTTCATTTGACTCTATATGGAACATACTTAATCTCTCTTGGGCCTCCTACAACTTGTCTTTTGGTGGAGGGCTTTCCATTAGTCCACTCCTAGTATAGAGTTCAGGCTCTACTTCCAGGAAGTTCATGATCTCTTTCCTCCCAAGGATATGCATGCGGGTTCTCCCCTCATGAAGCAGGCACACCTTCCTGCTCCTTCCAAATTTCACCGAGATTTTCCCCTAAGTAGTTATTCTATTCCTATTTATGAGGGTGAGTGGCCTCTTGGGCATATAACTCATTGGGAAGGGGGTTTGATGAACGTGGGAGGCCTCCAGAGCACAGCCAAACCAGGAGAGGTATTTACCCCGAAAATCAACCTGTGAGGAGAGAACTAGTATGATGTCATCTGGGAGGTGATATCAATATCTTTAGTAGCGGGGAAGGTGTAGAGGATCAAGCTCATTAGGAAGGTGAAGATATAAATGAAAAATAAGCAATAAGTTGGGTGCAGTGGCTCATGCCTGTAATCCCAGCACTTTGGGAGGCTGAGGCAGGCAGATCACTTGAGGTCAGGTGTTAAAGAACAGACTGGCCAACATGAGGAAATCCCGTCTCTACTAAAAATACAAAAATTAGCCAGGCATGGTGGTGTGCACCTATAATTCCAGCCACTCAGGAGGCTGAGGCAGGAGAATCACTTGAACTCGAGAAGCAGAGGCTGCAGTGAACTGAGATCACACCGCTGCACTCCAGCCTGGGCAACAGAGCAAGACTCTGCCTCAAAAAAAAA
>NW_012101365.1:6099960-6111033 GCF_000951045.1 Mandrillus leucophaeus | reverse complement strand
AAAAAAAGAAAGGAAAAGAAAAAGAAAAAAAACAATAAAGTCAGAATCTAGGTCAAGAGGAAGGTAGAGTGAGGTTTGGGGAAAAGATAAGGACCTAGTTCAGAACTAAGTGCACAAAGAACAGGATTGTGCTATGTGCCCCTTCTTTGTGGTTCCAGGTACTAGGTTCAGGTGCCGTGACTAATGGAACAATGTAGAGTATTGAAATAGAACATAAATTTGAATAGAAATATAGGTCTCATTGTGTTTTAGACAAAGATAGAAGCAGAAGAAAGTAGATGTCCAAAAGGGAAAAAAAAGACAAATAGGTTGGACACCCACTGGGATTAGTGGACTCTAGGTACTGGGAATACATAGCTTCTACGTAATTTTAAACACCAAACTCTTACCCACATGAAATAGACATGATAATCAAAAGAACTGTAAGTATAGGCCTAATATAGTAAGACCCAGGAAGGAGATGCTGGAGGGGGTTTTGTGAAAATATGCAAATTCAAACCAACCACCTTGAAACGTCTAAAGGACTATGATTTTTCTTGATGGCTCAGAAATTTCCAGCTAGGTATGTCAGTGTAAACAAATTTATAACTGTCTCCTCTGCCTTTCTCATTTGATTCAGGAATGGGTTTCTACCTGGGGAGAATTCTGGACAAATTTTAACCTGGATCAGGACAATAGTGGTATGGCTGTCTTGACTGTTTTCCTTGCCTCATGCTACCACATTGACTGATGAGACCTCCCTGAAGCTTCTATATTGTGAAGATTTATCTTATTCTTATAGAAGGTACTGTGACTCAGGGGCCACCATAAAGACTGTGGAGGTGTGGTCAAAATAATTAAATGGGAGGCCATTAGATTAGGTGGCTCTGATGCTCCAGGCTCCTACATAATCAAATTGAAACCTAACTCAGAATTTAAAAGAAAACAAAACTCAAGCTCAGTGAATCACAGGTGACCAACTGGGCATTAGTTATGTTGTCATGAACTTCCTACCAGGATAGTCCAAATACGGCAATTGTTTAAACTTTAACTAATTGACATATTTCTTTGCTCTGCTTACATTCATCCTATAAAATTCTTCCCCATCTGCCCCTTTGGTGGAGCCCACAAACTATTTGTAGTCTGAAGCTGCCTAATTCATGAATTGCTGCTTGCTCAAATAAACTCTTTGTTTTTTTAATGTGCCTCAGTTTATCTTTTAACACTGTGCAAGGGTGCCTAGCTGAGAGGTGAAATGCAACCCACACTCAGCTTGCTAAGCCATGAGCCCTGACACATAGGAAGGGGCTTCTTTTACTAATTCAAATAATTCATCTATGCCAGTGGTAGCCTTGTGCTGGCCAGCAGCTAAACCTCATGCATGACATTATCAGCCAATCACATCTGCTATTTGCAGCAACCTAGTGAATCAAAGGGACGTTGAGAATTATGCTCCCCAATTTCAGTGGAGGAGATGGAAGTGCAGAGAGTTTAACTGACTGACTTGGAACAGTCTCTTGTCTCTTGGTTTGTCAGGGCCAGCAGTGGAATCTGCCAAGGTTTGATCCTAAGTTCAATGTTCTTTCCACTATGCCTCCCACCAGAACTTTTCTTTCTCCAGATTCCCAATACGTGAATTCCCAGCAAGTAAACTTGTGACTCACAGGAGCTGCCCAGCTATTATTCTATGGAACCCAGGGAAAGAAATCCTAGCTCAGCCACACACAGAGCAGCATCTATTGGAAATGCCTCCTTCTTGGAAATGGAGTACTGGGTCTTTGCTGGTGCCTGTATGATGAGTCCTCACTGAACATCTGACCAGATCTGCCTCAAATTTAGTTTCAACTCTTCTTTAGCAACTTTAGGCTTTTCCCTTGCAGGGTGGAGTGAAGATCGGCAAGAAGGGGGTGGGAATTGGGTGGGTTTGCAGAACATTAATGAATGTAATCCGTGCCTTTTCCCTGACCCAGCTTGGCTAGCAGCGCTGGATTGACATTCCACATTCCATTGTTCTCCTTCTAAGAAACAGAACTGGCTCTATTTAGCCCTAGGAATTGTCTGTGTAGGCTTGTTTAAGAGAATTTGCAAACCAGATGGATTTACTGCTTATGGCATCTCCTCTAGTCCAAGAAAAAAGTGTTATTTCTGAAGCCCATAGCACCATGTTCTGAAACACTTCCCAGCCATTGTTCACCTGTGTTCTAGTCAGTATGCTGGCTCAGGAGAACTCCCTCACTTCTTACTTATCTGTATGCACACGTCATGCACCCCAGCCCTTGTGGGTAGCCATTGGGTTTGCTATCTAATCTCTTTCTCCATCAACTACCCTTCTTTGTCAACTTATATGGTTACAGTGATGAGACTCTGGTAGCTGCTTTGTACAATCCCATTCATACCTTAGTTGGATGCACAGGAATGTCAAGAACTCAAGTCAATCTCTGGGAATTTGGAAGTGATCTAGTGAGAGAGGCTTAGACTTCCTTTGAACTGATGGCTCTGAATGGTATAACCTTAGAAGATGCTGCTAGTCATGTTGTCTATCTGGACAGGAGGGCAGATTTGGAAACAAGTATAAGTGCAGGGGAAGGAATGAAACACACTTCACAGACAAATAGAGATGAAAGATGGAGTTAGAGACATGTTTCTGGTTCCAGAACCTACTTGAGATCCAATTATGTTCTTTGCTTTGCGTTTCAGGACATACCCTTACATTCTTATGATAAAATGCTCCTTTTGGCTCACATTATTTCCACTTGGTTTCCATTAACTACAGTTAATAATCCTTTCTAACACTTTAGCCAATGGCTCTCAAAGTGTGACCCCTGGACCACCATCATTAACTTCATTGGGGAATTTGTTAGAAATACAAATTCTCATCCTCATCTCATAGCTAACAAATCAGAACACCTGAGGGAAAAGCTCAGAACTTTGTTTTTAAAGATACCCCCAGGTATCTCAAGTTCGAGAATTGCTGGCCTAGCTGTCTCAAGTATTGGGTGGAAAGAACAAGGATGGGTCTAGGTCTCAAGTATTGGGTGGAAAGAACAAGGATGGGTCTAGATTGGAACCTCAGATCTGTGAACTAAGGATGTGCCTCTGGGCAAGTCATATCATCTCTTGAAGACTCAGCTTTCTCAGCAGTAAAATGAAGGAAAACGATGTTTATGTTACACAGCAGCTGTAAGAAAAGCACAGGGATCTGGGCACTTGAAAAATATCAGTTTGTTTTTGTCTCTGTGGATCCTGTTCTGACATAAGAAGAGAAGTGGCATTGACTTAGGTCATTCATCATGGAGACACAACCTGAACTTGTAAAAATCAATCCATCACTTTAAGGGAACGGGTTGCTGTTTAGAGCTCATACCTAATCAGTGTACCTAGATCTCAGTTCTGGGACCAGGTTTCCCTAGGTTATCACCATAGAGTTGGGAATTAAATCCAATAAATATACAACTTGTTTTGATCTTTTAGGTTTCAATGACTTGTTTTCCTACTGTGTGATCAAAATGACATAGTCTGGTCCATAACAGAATAAAGTAAGAAAGTCAATTAGTTCATATTTGAGGAAGGAAAGCACAGGCTTCTATTTATTAATTTATTCATTCACTAATTTAGTCATTTGTCTACTTGCCGTTTATTCATTCACCGACTTGTTCATCCACCCCACACTCAAGCTACTTCTTG
This sequence comes from Mandrillus leucophaeus, assembly GCF_000951045.1. Classification (NCBI taxonomy): domain Eukaryota; kingdom Metazoa; phylum Chordata; class Mammalia; order Primates; family Cercopithecidae; genus Mandrillus; species Mandrillus leucophaeus. The sequence goes on along the minus strand of NW_012101365.1, from coordinate 6,107,370 downwards.
CCCTAGATACCATGCTAGATACTAGGGATTTATAGATAAGACCCTGTGTTCCCTCCTTCCCTGCTAATTGTTGACAGATAACAGAATGAGCAAAGATAAGAAGATAGGAAATGGTCTTGGCATCAGAGGATTATGGTCAGGAGATCTACCTTGCTGAAGCAATGTTAGGAAGTATGAGGCATCAGAGTCAACGCTGGTCATAGAATGAAAAAGCTGTAAGAAAACATCTGCTTTGGTTTCAACAGCATACCATTCTGCAGTTAACAACAGCTGCTGTTTTGCAAGGACCTCACTTTTTTTTTGTTTTTTGTTTTATTTTGGTTTTGTTTTTTTGTTTTTTGGACGGTCACGTTTGAGGTGACCCCAGGTGATGACCATCTAGCTGGTAGGTTCACTTGCCAAATATTGTTCATACTCTGTGAGGAGTGGGCTGGTGAGTGCTCACTATAAAAAAAATCCATGTGTCTGCTACTACATGATGGCTAAATCAATCCAACTCCAAGTGAACTCCTTCTGGTATCCAGAAAGTCTGGCTATTTTCTGGTTGAATCTCCACCCAATTCTTGGCTTTCATATCACTGAAACTTCAAGTTTATATGCAAGATGGGGCAAAAACATCAAACCTCTCCCCAGACGAGTCTTTAGGAAATTCATCCAACTGGATGTTTCCTCAGACATATCCTCTAGGGAAGTCTGGGGCCAGTATTTCAGATACAAAAGAGATGTGGATGGTCTGGAAGAGGACAGCTCCTTAGTGGTTGAGTGTTTCATCCTGCCTCATATTTGAAGGGTGGTTTTTCTGCTTGCGTCAATTATAAACTGCTTTAATGAGAGTCAAATTGTGTCTTTCTTATTCCCAGACTTTATATAAGAAGAAGAAAAATAATGCCTAACATGTTGTATGGGGTAGACAACACCCCTGACCTCATTTGGCCCTTGCCACTGTGCTGGAGGAGTAATTATTAACATTTCATTCTCATTTAACAGATGATGAGGTTCATTTTATCAAAGTCAAAGCATCTGAGTTTATTTTTAACTCGGGTTTCTAGACTATAGATTTTTATGTTCATTTCACTGTAACAGACTATTTTTAAGGAGAACCATTGTTACCAGTACACAGGATCACAAGGAACTTCTTGAGAGACCTTGGAAACGTGGTGACAAAATTATCCTCTCAGAGTTAAAGTTTAAGATAGGGACAGGAGGATTAGTGAGGAGACAGGATGGCTCCCAGGACGGTGAGAGTCAGCTGATCTTAATCCGACCACAGATCTTAAATCTAGTTGAAGAAAAAAGAAAAGCAGAGTCACAATGGAGGGAAATGTTGGTATTTTATCCATGCTGTGAGCTAGGAATCACATGTGGCTATCTTAATTGGGTGCTATTAGATAGTTTATTTACGTAACTCCTCTTGTGCTGATGCCTCACTCACCTGGCAGCCTTCAGAGTGTGAACGTGACATCCCACGCGCTGCAGCCCAGGGTAAGAGAATGCCTTGGCTGGGCCAATGTGAGGATTCCACGTTCCTGTGCTGGTAGCTTCTTAATCTCACTGTATAGTAATATCTGAGTAATACAGCTTCCAGGAGATTACTCTTGGTGAGTAGGAGAGACGGAACAGCTCTTGGAGTCTGATCAAGTCAGGTTTCTGAGCCTCTGGAACTGCAGGATAAACCCAAAATTTGGGTAATTTCATTAAGAAAGGGAATAAAATGTTCTTCTGGAAGACCTCTTGGAAGACTGAACCATCTACTGCTTTCTCCTGGCAGCATGTTTTCTTTGCCTGGCAGATGCAAACCTAAATTAGGGCTCACTGCTATTCCTGTAGCCTTGGCCTCGTTCTTGCTGAAGGTCAGTGGTGCAATACATCCAGACCTTATGTCAATTCCTCTCCAAAATAATTAGCTGAACACCCAATCAATTCAGGATCATCACCTAGGAAGGTGAGGAGGAAGGCGGGTTGAGAGAAACGCTGTTCCTCCCATTCAGGTGCCCAATCTTGCAACAGAGAAATAGACTTGTGCATAAGTAATTTTGATAATTTCAAGGGTTTTCTGTGTTCCTAGAATGCATCAGCCAATATAGGGAGTATTTTATATATATTATTTCATTTATTTTTAATAACCTAACCCATGAACAGATGAAAACATGAAGTCTTGAGAAGTAATTTGCTACATGTCACAGAGCTAGTAGGGCAGAATATAGATTTGACCCCCTGAGATATAAGCTGCTGGAAAGACTATAATTGAAGTCCTAAATAGATGAGCATATAAAGCATGGGCTGAAATTGTTCTCCTAGCAATCTCCATTCATTACCTTGTTCTGCTCTGGGAGTTCATAAAAATGAGAGCCCCTAGGCAATGTGAAGAGCACTAACTCCTTCATCAGTAAAAGGGTGACTTGCACAAATTAATGGACTCCAATCTAGAGTTCTAGTCTAATATGAATTAACAGAGAAGGTCTAAGAACCGTTTTCTTTCTTTTTAAAAAAACATTAATTTCTTTTTTGAAACAAGGTGTTACTCTTTCACCCAGGCTGGAGTACAATGACATGATCATAGCTCACCGTAACCTTAAAATTTCTGGGCGTAAGGGATCCTCCAGCCTCAGCCTACTGAGTAGCTGGGACTACAGGCACGCACCACCACACTGGGATAATTTTTTTGTATTTATTTTTAGAGATGGGGTCTCGCCATGTTGTCCAGGCCATTCTTAAACTCCCGAGCTCAAGCAGTCCTCCCACCTGGGCCTCCCAAAGTTCTGGGATTACAGGCATGAGCCACTGCACCTGGAAAAACCACTTTCAATATCAAAAATTATAAAGGAAATACACCTTTATCTCAGATAGTGTTGCACACACTGCCTAAACTGTTTTAGCTAGAATTATATCAATCCAGTCTAGTTACACTGAATATCTCATTACTCATCATGAGCTCTGATTAACTGGTATCAGTTTATTGAATGTTAATAAACATATCTTGAGTACTTATCTATTACGTGTAGGGCACTGAACTGTGTTCTATGGATATAGAGACAAAAAAGATGCATTTCCCATTTCAAGAAATGTGTAGCCTAGGAAGAGGGGAGCATAGCTAAATAAGTATTTTAAAACACTTTCTTTCAAATTATAACAATAATACATTCTCGTTGCACACAATTCAAACAGTAGGGACATATTTCTTTTTCAGGTGCTGGAGAGCCATTGAAGGATTTTATGCTAGAACCTCATGTAATAGGATTGGCCTTTGGAAAGATCTTCCCGGTTGCCATGTGGAGGCTGGCCCAGAGCTGCACCATGCGGGAAGCAGGAAGTCTCGTCTCAGAGACCAGCAAGCGGGCCATGGTGTGATTTCAGTCAGGGGTGGGGAGGGCCTGAACTAGGATCGAAGATGCTAACGTGGATTTGAGCGCTCACTGGAAGGGAAAGTATGTGTTGGGTTACTGAAGAGTAGGGAAAATAATACAACTTCGACTTAAGAAATGGACTTTGCTAAACAAATCTTTTCACAAACTGGTCTCCTAGAAAGGGCTCTGAGGGCACAGCTAACCAAACAACTATCCTTTCCAGGCAAGAGTTTCCCCACCAGGTGAATGGTTTGCCATGTTTCCAATTCCAGGAACTAGCTGGGATAACACTTATGCAATGGGAACGCACGAGGCCCACCTCCAGGAGCCTGGCTGTTGGAGAACTTGGCAAGACTGGAGTCCTCTGCGGAGTGGAAACTTCTGCTGCTCTGCTTCAAGGGAACTTTCCTTGGACGGCTGACTTCAGAGGAAGTCAGAACGGGCTGCGTGGAAGGCTGCATGGGTCTGGGCCTGGAGCCACTGGCAAAGAGGAGCCGGGGATGGGTGGGAGAGTACAACAGCACTTCATGAACAAGTCTGTGGTAGAGGAAGCAGAAGACACTATGTTGGTAGGAAACCCTGCTGTCTTTCCCAGGCAGTGGATAAAATGAGGGCTTAGGAGCCAAAATAGCCTGCTCTGTCACTTCAGCACTGTGTGACACTGGCAAAGTCACTTCACTTCTCTGAGACAAGCGTCCTTTTATGTAAAATGGAGATACGTGTAGTACTCACCTTTTAGGTCATTGCAAGGATAAGCTATAATGAATGAAAACTGCTCGTACTTTGCTCAGCACCTTCTAGAAAGTCAGTAAGTGGTAGTTACTGATTGAAGAGTCTTAACTCTCTAACAGATACAGCTCCCAGATGGTTGGGGAGGTGGAAGGAAGGTAAAAGGCCAACTATCAAATAAAAGGACAAGTAAAGAATACGCTTATAACAATAGAGCCATGCTCACTTTATGCATCTAGGGATCTAGGGTGAATAGAGTTTCTGAATATTTCCAAACCAAATCATTCTTAAAACCTCAAGGAGGTTTCTTATTTATGGGTGAGTCTTTTTGTAAAACTGATGCTACTACTGATGATAATACAGTGCTACCAAATCACCAGAGGCTCTTAGAGGAAAGAGATTATTTGCATATCTTCAGAAACTCTTTGGCACTCTTTTTTTCTTATTAAATAGAATTGTTTTTTGAATCCCATATTGGTGTAGTTCTTTATAGATTACCTTGAACTTTTGAGTATATTATCTCATTTGTTCTTTGAGCAATCTAGAATTGCAGATTAAGGTTAGATTCCAGCCCTTGCTTTATAGGTGAGGAAACTGAGGCTCAGAGGGCTAACATGGTTTGCTTAAATAACTCAGCTAGGAAGGAGTGGATTTAGAATCCAAGCCCAGGTCCTCTGACCCTCAATCCAGTGCTTGTTCCTCTCTTCAACTGTTAGCTCTTTCTAGGGACCTGATGGGCTCCCTCTTTTGTGCACACATGTAAAAGGCACAGCATGGAGGACATGCAGGGGTGGCCAGGAGGTAGGAGTTCACCACTGAGCGTGGATGTTTTGTGACAAATGCAAGTATGTAGGATACATGCTCAGACAAGGAGGCTCCCTTTGCTTGCTCTCCACCCTGGCTATGTGGGAGAGAATTCTGGATCACAACCACCACCCTTAGAATACTAAAAACATATTCTTCAGGCAACAGCCTAAAAGTCCTCCCACCCAACTCATCACAGAATTGTTGGTCTTAGACAAAGAGTTCTTGCAAGAATTAATCAGAACATTCCTCACAAGCCTTCTCTGCTAACTTCATGCTATCTGCTGCCTCTCATCAGCGTCCCATGCCATTAGGTAGGAGCATCCGGGGGGCGCAAACGCTACTGCCCCCATGCCATTCAGAAGCGGGACTCGCTTATCCATCAAGGTGGCGCCCAGTGCTAATTTAGGCAATTATAGATGATCGGTTCTCAAATTTTTGTGATTGGGTAGCTGGGAAATTTACTCTTACTTTATAAGGCTAAAAAGGACTAAAAAGTTTTCCCACTGGATCTCACCACTAGGTTCTTTCCCAATGGCTCTCCCATTCCTTCACAAGAAGAATGGTCTAGCTTTGAATTCTGGTGCTTTTTATTCTCAAGGAAGTGGGGTTACTTGATTGAGGGTGAACACGGAGGGCTCTCTGAGAAGATGACATCTGAGCTGAGACTTGAGGAAAAAGAAGGAGCTAGCATGTGAATAGCCGAGGGAAGTATGTTCCAGGAATGGGGAACAGTGGCTGCCAAGGCCTTGAGGAGGGTGCGAGTTTGGAGTGCTCAAGGAACAGGAGAAAGTTACTATAGCTGGTCCATAGTATGTGCTAGGGGAGTGTGGTCTCTAATGAGCCTGGAGGGGCATGTTGGAGGGCTTTTGTTGGCTCACTTGCTAAGTGCGGAGAGCCTCCTTCTCACTAAGATAGACAAACAGAAGAACTTTGCAAACTGAGAAGCACTTTTCTAAGTCTATGTTGTATTCTCATGGTACCATTTCCCCAAGGACTCATGGAATACCCAGATACAAGCATGACTGTGGCTGCTTTATTTTCCCGATTTCCCTGTAGCCCGGCAGGCAAGGGAGCCAGAGCAAGAGCTAGACCAAAAACTTCTGATTTAGCCAGAACCCCTTTCCTGTGGTCATGAGATAATGAAGATGGAGGGCTTGAGAGAGGAGTACAGACAAGGATGTAGCCACTGCCATCTCCCCACAACATTGTCTTAGAAGTGAAAGAGCCAGAGGAAGGGGCTAAGAGAGCTCACCCAGACCCACGACCCCACACCAGGCCCCAAACCGTCTGCAGATGGTCACAGTCCCATCTTTTCAGCATTCCCTGGCACAATGTGTCCTCTGGCCAGTGCACAGCTTCCTTAGCTGTGTCCAGTTTTTTAAGAAACACCAAAGATTCCTTTTCCAGCAATTAGGAATGACAGAAGGGAACACCTAACCTGTATTTCTCTTGTAGTTAAGGCTGACTAGGGACTATGTTATCTAAGATGAAAAATACTACTGGTTTGCTTTGCCCTTTTCCCTAGAGCTTATAGTGAAGTAATGTTTTTTGAGCCCTGGCTCATAGGCTGGTGCATGGATCGCACTTAATAATTAAAGGTACATTTTGGAAACACGCTAAGCATCTGCCCTGAGGTCTCTCTGAGCCTAGTCCTGTCCCCAGCACTGCCTTAAAGGGGAAACTCACTGTTTGCTTCCGTTTCATGGGTTGGATCTGAGCTACTTGCTATGACCCATTCTGTGCTGTTTTCCATACTACTTTTGTTTCACGCTGCTTCCAAATCCATTGCTTCCGTTTCAATTTCTGGACTTACCCTGCCCTTTGACCCTGAAAATCATCTTTATTTTGTTTGCCACCCCTGGGGTTTCCTCTCAACCCTGCATCTGGTCTCTTTGGTTTGGCCTGTGGCTGGGACCCAACCAGCCTCAGCACTCCCCTGACCCCAGAGATATCTCACTGGGTCTGGCAAGACCCAGGAGCCGTAACTAAGGTAAAGAATAGTACACTTAGCACAACAACCTCCAGGTTCATCCGCGTTCTCAAAAACGACAGGATTTCCTTCTGGTTTTTTTTTTTTTTAGGCTGAATAGTTTACCACTGTGTACATATACCACACTTTCTTCATCCATTTATTTATTGATGGCCACTTAGGTTGTTTCCATATCTCGGCTTTTGTGAATAACGCTGCATGCTAAAAAGGAGTAGATTTTAAATGTTCTCACCACAAAGAAAGGGTAAGTATGTGAGGTGATGGCTACGTTAACTAGCCTGATTTGATCATTCTGCAATGTGAAATGTGAAAATGTATCAAACATCACGCTGTATTCCATACATATTTACAATTATTTGTAAATTAAAAAAAAATAAAAGAACAAAACAATGGGCCACTCAGTCTGCTCCATTCAATTCACACTCCAGGGTGTAGTGTCTTCCTCAAGCTCTAAGGAGATCTGTCTACACAACATCCAGGCATACTTTCTGACATTTCCAGGGTACCCAGCACTGTGCTAGGCTAGGGTTTCAAGGAAAA
>NW_012101365.1:6081010-6099698 GCF_000951045.1 Mandrillus leucophaeus | reverse complement strand
CCCATGGAGGAATTCACTAGGAGACTAAATTCCACTTTCAGGCTGCCTGCAAAACCCCCACTGCTGTCAGGGAGATTTCTGGGCCTTTAATGAGGGGAGAATTTGATCCTAAGACTTCTTGTTAAGATAAAGACCTGGCTGGTTTATTAACTCTATCCAGCTGGGGTACAGACTCACAGAGAAATAATTACACATTCTCTGCCTAAGAAAGTCAGGGTCTCAGAGAAAACCCGGCCTGGATCTGGTGGGAAAGGGGAGAAGGATTATTCTTTACCCATGTACCAAGAATCATTTCCTGAGAGCCTAAAGCTGGTGAGCCTTTTCCTCTCCAGAAGAGCTTTCTTTCTCTCCTCTCTACATATCTGGATCTAATCTTAAAGTGCATCCTAGAATATCAGAGTTCATTCATTCAACAAATATTTATTGGACCTACTGTGTGCCAGAGACTTTGCTAAGCTTTGGGTGGGGATGTGAGTACTTAGAGGACCTCCTGGTCATTAATACCAGGTTATATAGGAAGAGATTGGGGCCCCAAGGGAAGAAGTCACATATCTGGGACAACAGGTTTAGTGAGGATGTGGGCCCACTCTCACTCCCATAAAATGCTTCCCCTCCACCCTCCCTGTTTTCTCCTGTGACTGTCCTTAGGGCACCTCTGAGTTTTAGCTGTAGGATTGCAAGTTTCCTGAAGGTGGAAGCATGCCTGTTACCTCTTGGCTGGCCTTTCAAGCCACTCAGGAATCTCAGTACCTGCACTGACTCATTCAAAAATGTTTGAATATGTATTCAAACACAAATTTTTAGTTCAAGGGCTTAATGCCTAGAAGTTAGTAATAATTTAATGTTTGAATAATTCATAGTAACTGATATTAATAACAATAACTAAATTCATAGCAACTGATATTAGTAACAATAATCTTTACTTAGCCTTCTAGTATGAAAAATACTTTCACACATATCTGCACATTTGCTCTCATGGTTGCCTTGGCATTAAGTATTATTATTTTTTGTTAAGGTGAGGAACTTGAGACTCAGAAAGGACTTTCTTAAATTCTTTCAGCAAATAATGGAATGGAGACTCGAATACTGAGTGTCAACATTGTGACCATCCTATTGTATTGTACTGTCGTGCACAAATAAAACCCCAAAAGTGTGATGCAAGGGTGCAGGTAAACCATCTATTAAAATAGTTGGAATTTGATGAAAGAGATCATGCAAGAGGAAGGATGTAAATTGTCTTAGAGATTCCTGTACTCATGTGTTTATGGCAGCACTGTTCACAATAGCAAATATATGGAATCAACCTAAGTGTCCACCAATGGATGATTGGATAAAGAAAACGTGGTATGCATACACAGTAGAACACTATTCAACCATAAAAATGAATAAAATTATATCTTTCACAGCAACACAGATGGAACTGGAGGCCGTTATCTTAAGTGAAACAAATCAGACACAGAAAGACAAATACCACATGTTCTCATTTGTAAGTAGGAGATAAATAATGTAGACACATGGACATAGAGTGTGGAATGATGGACACTGGAGACTGGGAAGGGTCCGAAGGTGGGAGGAGGGTGGATGATGAGAAATTACTTAATGGGTACTGATATGGTTTGGCTCTGTGTCCCCACCCAAATCTTACCTTGAATTGTAATAATCCCCACATGTCATGGTAGGGACCTGGTGGGAGGTAATTGAATCATGGGGTTGGTTTTCCCCATGCTGTTTTCATGGTAGTGAATAGGTCTCACAAGATCTGATAGTTTTAAAGGGGAGTTCCCCTGCGTATGCCCTCTTGCCTGTCACCATATAAGATTTGACTTTGCTCCTCCTTTGCCTTCCACCGTGATTGTGAGGCCTCCCCAGTCATGTGGAACTGCAAGTTAATTAAACCTCTTTCTTTTATAAATTACCCAGTCTTGGGTATGTCTTTATAAGCAGCGTGAGAACAGACTAAGAAATGTATAATCTACATTACTGGAGTGATGAATAGCCTAAAGGCCCTGACTTGACCACTACATGATCTATGCATGTAACAAAATTGCACTTGTACCCCATAAATTTATACAAACAAAAATTAAAATAAAACACAGTGAGATACCATTGCACCCTAGCATGATTAAAAATAAAAAGACAAATCATACCAAGGGTTGGCAGAGATGTGGAACCTGGAATTTCCATGCATTGCTAGTGCTAGTGGAGAATGGTATAGCACTTTGGAAACCATTTTTCAGTTTCTTTGAGAATTAAATATACACTTACCATAGGGCCTAGCAATCCTAGTCCAGAGCTTTTACTCCAGAGAAAAATGAAAGCATAGAAAAATGAAATAATACCTGTGTATGAGTACTCATGGCAGCTTTACTCACAATAACTCAAAAGTGGAAACGATCCAAATGCCCATCACCTGGTGATTGGTTAAATACATCGCAGTGCATCCATACAATGGGAAAGATGGCCTTTTAATTAAATGGTGCTGGAACAATTGCATAATAATTTCAATGTGATAAAAAGGAAGGAACTGCTGATACTTGTAACAGCTTTGATGAATCACAAAAACTTGATGCTAAGGGAAGGCAACCAGATACAAAATGATTCTAATAATGATGAACTTCTGGAAAAGGGAAAACTATAGTGGCTGAAATTGGTAAATGGTTGCCTGGGGCTGGCTATAGTAGGGAATTCACTGTAAGGGAGTATCAATGTTACTTTTTGGGGAGGGGAAAGTGCGTTATATCTTGTTTGTGTTGGAGGTTACATTATTGTACATATTTGTCAAAACTCATTGAATTGTATATAAAATTGGTGAATTTTATTGCATTAAATTATATGTCATAAAGCTAATTTTAAAATAAATAAATTGTCTTAGAAGGAGGAACAGTGTTCAGAAGAGAGGTTAATAATTAAATATGTGTGCGTGCATGCTCATGTGTGTAGAGGGGAAAGATGTGTGTATATGTGTGTGTGTGTGTTTAGGCCATTCCAGAAGGAGGCAATAACCTAAGTGGGCCTTAGATGAAGCATGGTATGTTTATTGAATGATGAGTTTGAAGTCCTAAGCTGGAAGGTGTATTCATGAGGCAGGCCAGTGAGCAGGAAGGAGGAAGGAGACAGGCCCAGGGTGGTTTGTGTGGGGAGGATAGGATCCAAATCTCCATTTGGTAATTTACTAGCTGTATGACTTTGGGCAAGTTATTTATCTCAGCTTCTTTCCTCTTCTTTAAAATGAGCATAATACTTAGCTACTCCAAGGTGGTTGCAAGGATTAAATGTCACTATGCATGTCAACAACATAGTTGGCCCATTCCCAGATGATTTCAGGTGTTCAAGATAAATTAGTACTCACTCTTCAACCATAAAAGGGGCTTTGTGATGCAAAGTCTATAAGGAAGCTTAGCACCAGTCATGAAGCATAAAGGAGTGTGAATAGTTTCCCCGAACTGGAGAGGTTGGTGGTTTGTGAGACGTAAACAAATAATTTTTTGTGTTCACTTTTGTTTGTTCCTTTGTTTTAGAAAATTGTGGTCAGGATAGGTAATAAATCAGAGTCTGGAGGCAGACCAGGCTGGGGGTACTTAAAGGACATATGTGAGAAGAGAAAAATTCTTGTGATGTAGTGGAAGAAGAATGAAGGAGAAAGGTAGGGATAGGGCATGAAACAACAACCATTAACATTTACTGAGTATTTCCTATGTGCCAGGCATTGTTCTAAACGCTTTAAAGCCTGAACTCATTTAACATATCAGATGAATTAGCTTGTTCAGTACTCACATCGCACCTGAGGTGGAAGTTGCTCTTATCCGTATTTGGAAGTAAGGAAACTGAGGCACAGCCAGGTGAAGGTGTAAAGAATGTATGCATCTAACCCAATTCACTTTTAAAATGGATTTTAAAAGTTCTTAAAGAAACATGCTCTCATTATAGAAAATTCGAAAAAGATTTCCATCTCCACTGCTCTCTTGTGTTCAATGTATGTTGGTGTGTTTTCTTTGAGAGTGTTTTAGATGATTTTACTCTCTACTTATATGTAATTGCAATCATGGTGTACATTCATATATATCAGGAGCATATTGCTTCTTGCCTTCATGACTATAGTTTTAAATGGTGGTTTAATATTTCATTAAGTGGGTATACTAGAATTAGTTTTTTCTGCTCATGTGAATACCTTGGGACATGAATCTTTGACAGCCACTCTTATTATGTTTTAAGGATGCATTTCCTGAAGTTGAATTACTGAATGAAATAGAATGGCCAATTTCATGGCTCTTCATTCATATTGCCAATTTGCTTTTCCCACAGGGTTGAACACATTTATAGTATCCTGAACAACGTAGGAGGCTATCAATTTGATTACATCCTTGCCAGCATTGTGTGTTTTTATTTTTAGTTTTTGTGAAATTTATTAGGGAAATATGGTAGACTGTGTGAATTTTAATTTGCATCTTTTTACTTATTATTGGGACTGGTCATTTTCTTTCACATGTGTTCCCTTTTTCATGATTTAATAAACTTTTTGGTGAGTGTAATTTTTTCAAAACAAACATTTGCATGTTAGGATAAATGAAGTACATAATGGGGCGAAGAGGGGGTAAAGTTGCAGAACCAGGAGATTTTGAGTCTAGAAAACTGGAAGAAAGGCCAGCCCCAGCCTTAACAAACAGAGGGGAGGCAGGAGTCATTGGTGGAATACTTGGAACCTGTTTCAATGCTGTCCAGAAAGTGGTAAGCCTTGCTATCCTCTGGATAATATCTTCTTTTTCCTTTTTATTACACAAATAAAATATGTTCATTGCAGGAAAAAAAATAAAAATAAGGACAAAGAAATAAAAATCAGCCATATTTCTACCATTCAAAGACAATCCTTTAACATTTCATTATATACTCTCTCCCTCTTTGTATAGAAAACATAACACACATACACCTCTATATAATAGTGTCTCTTTTGAGCTTTTGTCTCTTAGCCATGAAGTTCTTGCTCTTCCTTCCTTCCCTTTCCCTGTCATTCTCTCTCACAGCTCAAATGCCTTTGATCTTGCAGTTGTTTGCACTTCCTTATTCAGAATTGCTTAAGAGACTTGAGACCTCAGGTCACATCTTCAAGGTCCTATGGGAGTTCATATGGAATCTGAACCAAGCCACACAGTTGGCCACAGTTATTTCTGTGTCTTTTTTTAAACCTGATTCTATTTGTTATCAAGTGCTTCTGACTGGCAGAGGGCAACTTGGCTAGATCTGGAAGGACAAACACAAGATAAATCTCATTTGTGTGCTCATAGTCATTGTGGCTTCTTTGAAGAAAATCTATGTAATCTAGTAGATATTCTCCAAAAAAGTGATGAAAAAGTTCATGTTAGATTGATCTCAACACTTCTATTATTGACTTACATTATTAAAAAATTACAGTTTCAAGGGCAGCTCTCTTCATAGGCTCAATTTATGAAAGGGGAGCCCCATTCTATTCTTAGGGCTCCTTCACTTCTTCTTAGCCTTTAAAAAATTTGGTCGATAGGGATAGATGGGTTCTAATGAGGCTCAGCAGGCCACCAGCCCCTAAATTCCCTGTCAGAGGCAGAATTTTGGATGGAACACTTATGTGGTTATTATATGATAAACTCTTTTACATACATTTAACCTCTCTAGATTCTCCAATCTTTCCAAACTTCAGTTACTGTGTCTGTAAAATTAGAAATAATAATGCCTATGTTGCCAATTTGCCATGGGAACAAATGGTATAGAGAAGGTAAAAGCTTAGTTCAGGAAATGGCTCAAAGAAGGCACCTGATATATGGCAGCTCTTATTACATAAGGGGCTGCAATGGTGATTTCACCCTAGCACTGATCATGACGTGCAGTTGTGTTGGAAGCTCCTCTGGGAGGACAGCCTACAAAGTACGCAAGATGATTTACACAGGCCATCCCATTTAATCCATCCACCATCCTACGAGATAAACTATTTGCCCTCCATTTTATGGATTCATTTATTCATTCAACAAATATTTATAAAGCACCTCCTGCGTGCCAGGCACTATTTTAGAATGTTGGAGACACAGATGCTGGTGAACAGAGCAAAGCCCCTGTTCTTATGGAGCTTACATTCAGGTTGAAGGAGACAGGCAACAAGTTTAAGTGAATGACTATTTCAGGGTGTGGTAAGATTATGAGGGAGGAGAGAGCAGGATATGGAGGATAGCAGGGCAGAACAGGGGGAGGTCACTATTACATAGATTCATCTGTTTCTGTGAAAGGGGGATCAGAGGAGGCCTCCAGTGGTGTGAATCTGTGCAGAGACCTGCAACAAGTGAGAGAGTGAGCCACGCTGATGACCTGCAGAGGCACGCTCCGGGCAGCAGGCCCTGCACCTGCAAGGGCTCGGAGGTGGGAACGCACTGGTTGGAGGCACAAGGAGGGCAGTGTGGTTGGGATGGAGTGAGTGAGAGGGAGTGCAGTGGGAGAAGAGGTGAGGGAAGAAGTACTGGCTGTGGGAGAAAATATTTAGTAGGGCCCTGCCGGGCACTGTGAGTACTTTAGCTTTTACTGAGGGAAATAGGAAGGAGAGAAGTGGCACGTGATCTGACTTTGCAAAGTATCACTATGGCTGCTGCATGAGTAAAGTCTTTAAGGGTGAGAGTGTGGAAGCAGGGAGACCAGCGAGGTGACTGTTGTAGTAATCCAAGCAAGGGATAATGGGAATGTGGATCTCAGTGCTAATGGGGTGGGTGGCACAAAGAGGTCAGGTTGGGGAAGGTAGAGCTGGCAGGCTTTGTTGATGGACTTGGAAGGTGGGGGTGTAAATACAATATGATGGTTTTAGACCTGAGTAACTGGTGGCATAGGAGTTACCATTTTCTAAGATGGGGAACACAGGGTGGAGCAGGAATCAAGAGGTTGGTTGGGGTGTGTTAAATTTGAGATGTCTAGAGATGGTCCAGTTGAGATGTTAGGTATGTACTTAAATATTAGAGCCTAGGGTTTTGGGGAGAGGTCTGGGCTAGATAAACATTTGGAAGCCTTTGGCATATAACTAGTATTTGTCATATAAATAATATTTAAGGCCATGGGTAACATCGCCAAGGAAATGAGTACAGACAGAACACAGAAGTGGTCCGAGAACTAAACTGGCAGCATTTCAACATGGCACAGGTGAGGGAAACCTACGACCCATGAGAAAATCAAAGCAAGGGGAGTCAAGCCATTTGCTTCACAGCAAGTAGCAGAGATGGAAATCCAAGCTCTATGGGTCTGACTCTGAAGTCTGTGTTATTAACCCCTGAGCAACACTCCAAATGCTGGAGCAAAGAGGTCTTTTCCTGGAGACATAAAACATAGGTGGCTTGCCAGTCTCACCTCTCGATACGCCAGGATTGCAAGCTAAGCCCTCAGGTTTGAGCAAATAAGATACTTCAGTTGCTGGTAGAACCAGACTTCATCCATCAGTTCCACCTGGTGCAGTACTCAGGGATCTCCAGGGAGCAAGAAAGGTCTAGTAATTAAGAAAGATTCCTTTCCTGAGCTGCACTGGGTCACAGTGACTGTCAGGGTTGAAAGATTGATGGCTTAATAAAGACCACCTGAAAAGGCAATTGACCAGCCAGGGAAAAACAATTATTGCCACCCACCCACTACCAGCAGAGTCTCCAGCGAATCCCACCATGAAAGCAGAGCTGCTTGGAACTATCTACACTCATTATCAGGATTGTTTGAACAACCCTCAAACAAGCATAAGATGCATTCCTTCCTTAACTGGTAGTCTACTCTCTGCTCATTTACTCGACTAGATATGTCACGATAAATAAGCAGGTCCCCTGCTCTTAGGAGTTCAGAATATTGCAGAGGCCATGATTATATTCAAGATTCTGAATAAGCCAAGCCCCCCATTTAAAAATACTGCGTGTATGTATGTTTTAATCTTTTAAAACCTCACTTCTATAATGGTATGGTGATTTAGAGCCCAGCATGTAGTAAATATTCAATAGGTGATTCACTGAATTTGAAGCATGTGTGGAGTCATAGAGAAAGGGCCCAGAATCAAGAATTAGGAGACCTGACTGGGCGTGGTGGCTCACACCTGTAATCCCAGCACTTTGGGAGGCTGAGGCAGGTGGATCACTGGAGATCAGGAGTTCAAGATCAGCCTGGCCAACATGGTAAAACCCCATCTCTACTAAAAATACAAAAATTAGCAGGTGTGGTGGTGCACACCTGTAGTCTCACCTACTCTGGAGGTTGAGGCAGGAGAATTGCTTTAACCTGGGAGGCAGAAGTTGCAGTGAGCGGAGATCTCGACACTGTACTCCAGCCTGGGTGACAGAGTGAGACTCCATCTCCAAAAAATTAAAAAGAATAAGGAGACCAGCATTGCAGCTACAGCTTTGCCAAAAAAAAAAAAAAAAAAAAGGCCTTGTAGCTTTAGATCCCTCCCTCTTTCTTCTTCTCTGGATTTTAGTTTGCCCATCTGTCAAAAATGATTGAATTAAATTATCCTTGGAGATATTTTAGATCTAAGATTATAATTTGTCTAAAGGTCTAAAAGCCTCAGTTAAAAAAATAATCCCCTTCCTAAAATGCTACTAAATGTCAAGATGTGCCTTTCATAGCACAGGTGTTCCAGAGGATTTAGGAAACCGAAGCAGATGCATGCCTGCTGTGTGAAAACTGCCATCTTCTTTGTGGAACCGGCCCCTACCCCAATATTCCACAGATTCTAATTGCTCAGCACTTCAGCTTGATGGAACACTTGGCTGGGCAGTTTCCAGGAAACTTAGCCCAGGTCATTCTCTATGGCAGCCCAACAGTGGCAAGGTGGAAAATATATGAGCTACCTTTGCCCATTTCAGTGCCTGCCAGAAGCAGTGCATATGTTGGCCAGGAATATGGCAACTGTGGAGCTTCCTCATGCTTTGATCCAGATGAAGGATGGATCTGTGGGTGCCCCAACCCAGAATTGGGGCAGCTGGTATGCACGTTGCAAAATGAAAAGGTGCTTTTTTCACTGGATACCTCTTGAAAGAGAAATTGCCATGTATTTGCTTTAAGTTTAGGAAGTCCCTTTTGGGGAGCTTCCAGTGCAGAATTTTCCTAAGGGAGAGAGTCCAGTGAATTTTCATCCTTAGTGCCACCATATTCGTTCTAGCTCTGGCTTTTTTCTCAGCAGAACCATTATATAGCCTCCTTTTTAAGTGAGGATCTGCCTTCAGTCTCCTTCCAATTCATTTTCTATAAAGGAACTATTAGTAGAGTTACCGTTAAGAAAAAAAACAAATAATAAAAGGGAACTGAAAATTCCCCAAACAAATTGGGTCATGCTACTGCCCTGCTAATGAGGCCTCCAAAGGCTCCCATGGCACTTAGCAATGATGCAGACACCCACCATGGCTTGCAAGCCCAAGTGGCTTCATCTGTCTCCCCTTCTGAGCTCTTGTTAAATTGCGTCATTTTCCTTTCACTCATTAATTTCATCCACTTTGGGTTTTCTGAGTTTGCCACATTTTTACCCATCTCAGAGGCTTGCCCAATCTTTTCTCTCTGCTGGGGCTACTCTTCTCTCTCCCATTCCTTTCTCCTTCCTCTGATTAAGTTTGCCTCTGAAAGTGTTTCCCTGGCCACTTTATCTAAAGTTAAAGCTCTCACTATTTTTCTGGCTCAGCTCCTTATACATCAAAATGTGCAAATGTTTTATTTATGTGTTTTTAGTCCCCCTACCACTCCTACCAGGTTCTAAATGCTCAACTTCAGGAAAGCAGAAACCATTTCTACATTATTTACTGTTGTCTCTATCACCAGGGCCTCCCTCAGTGCCAAGCACATAGTAGATACTCAGTGAATGTTTGCTAAATGACCGATCTGGTTCTGCTCAACTTCCTAACATCAACTCCCATCCCAACCCACATACACTTAACTATGTCCGAGTCTTGAAGCTTCTGCCAGGTGCAGCACGCTTCCTGGCTGCTGCTCGTTTGCCTGTACTGTTCCCTTGCCAGAAGTATCCTTCTCCCCTATTTTCCTCCTGAAAAACAAACTCATCTTTCAAGACTCAGTTCAAATACTATCTTCTCTTGGGTGCTTGTTCCCATCTTTCTTGGCAAAATTAAAAGCATCTGTCCCATGATCTGTGCACACCCAAATTGCAGCCTTTGCCATTCTTGCATGGTCCTGATCTGTTTTCATATCTACTTCCCCCACTGCACTGACCTCTTAGAAACAAGAACATATCCAACTTACCTTATACCCCTACTTCTTAACAGTGTTTGTTGAATAGTCAACATTTGATGAATGTCTGTGGAGATAATACATACCTTAATGAATAAAGGAGCTTTCTTTGTGAAATTTCAGTATGTAGAGTCTTCCTATCTGAGAAACCTATATGTGTATACCTGCTGTTTGCATATTTCCTGTTAGAAATTTTCTCTAGGGTTCCTGGTTCAGAGAGACCATCTCTCTGTTTTGTGTCTTCTAGGATTAAGCAGTTGGTTTGGTTTAGAAAACAGAGTTTGCTGTTACCTGCTTTAAAAGCAACCTAGCAGGTAACAAAAGTCCCCTGGGAGAAATCAGGTTGCTATTGAGGGCGCAGCTCCACTCACAAATATTTCATTTGCTGGTCTACCCACCTGTGGAACTGTTTGTTAAGGATTTATTCATTCATCCACAGACTCATTCATTCATTCATTCACTTTCCATTGTTCCCATGCCAGGCATTGTGTTGGTGCTGTGGTTACAGAGATACAAGAGGTAGAGTGATGGTCCTGTTCCTTGTGGATGAGGAAGCACAGACAGACAAATAGTGTAGTGGGATCAGTGTTCTGGTTGGGGCTGTGTGGGCAAAGTCATGTGGCAGCAGAGGGAGTTAAGGAAGCATGCAGGGGCTCTTTATGCTGACTTCTGATACATGATAGAATTATTTGGTGGATAACGGAGTTAAGAAAGAGAAGAAAGAAAGAGGATGGGGGGAACAGCATCCACAAAGGCATGAAACAAGGTAGTGCGTGTGCTTGAGAAATGGCAAGGAGTTTGTAATTAACTGTCTTCAGAGCTTTGTTACTCAACGTTTGATAAGTGGACCAGCAGCATTGACTTTGCCTGGACACTTGCCAGAACAGCAGAATCTGGTGTTCTCCTCTGGCTCAACTAAATCAGAATCTACATGGTAATAAGATCCCCAGGTAGTTCCTGTGCACCTTGATGTTTCAGAAAAACTAGGCAAGAGGCATTTTTCAAACTCTAGCACACATCAAATCCCATGCAAGGTTTGTTAAAAAACAATAGCAATAACAACCTCCACAACAAAAACAGATCACTGGGCTCCACGTCAGTTTCTGAATCAGTAGCTCTGGATGGGGCCTGAGAGTGCACATTTCTCTAAAGTTCACAAGTGATGCTGATGCTGCTGGTCCAGGCACCACACTTTGAGAACCACTGTGTATAGTAGAATGGGTAATTTCTGGAAAATGAACATGGGAAGGTAGCTGGATTCAAATCCTGAAGGGCCTTGAGTGCAGAAGAGTTTGCACTTTGCCCTGGAGTGCTGAGGACCACTGTGGAGTTTTCACACAGGACAGTGACATGGTCACTCCTTTATGTTGGGAAGATCTCCCTGGCAGCATGCGGAGGATGGTTGGGATGACTGTCACTATATTCCAGGTGAAGCTGATGGATTTCCAACCAAGTCAGGGGCAATAGAGATGGCTTCAAGATAAATTAGGGGGCCAGAATCTACAGGATTCAGTGGCAGTAGAGATGGCTTCAAGATAAATTATGGGGTCAGAAGCTATAAGAGTCCGATTGGTCGAATATGAGGGTGGGAGGCACACCCCTGGTCTCTGGGGACCTGGGTGCTGGAGGACATCCTGTTGCTTTTTCCCTCTTGTGGCTGTCACCCTTTTAGGTCCAGAAAGCCATCCCACTTTATTTGCCTTATCTGCACAAGTCTGCCTCTGGCTCCATCTGACAGGCTTCAGCCTGCAGTGTTTGCAGAAAGGGATGCAGTAAACCATTCAGAAATAGGATTTATTAATGGGAGGCATGTAATTACTGCCAGACACAGCAATCTGAAGAGTTTATGGCTGAAATGTTTGGTGTCATTCATTAAAACAAAGTGGGCTCTTGGCATGGACGCTGTCACCCTGTGACCAGATCCATCTGTTTCTGTGAAAGCTCCTCCCCTCCCGGGTCTGCTAGTTGAGCCTGGCTGAAGGGACAGAGCCAGGCAAATCACCAAGGCAGGGTGTTCGGTACTGGCAGTGGGCCTTGCTGGAAGTCCTTTAAGGAACTGGTCCTGGTTTCAGGGCAGAGTTCCCAGAGGGGATCATTGCCTGTCTGCATTTGTCTCCTGAACCTCTGATCCCATAGTAACATGTTGGCAGACCTATTATTAACAATGATCTCTCACATTTATAACTCCTCCAAAGTCTTTCTCCCTGTTATTTTGCTTCTCACCAGCCTCTCACAGAACCTATGATGCAGATGGCAGAGGGTAGCATGGCCTCTTGACAAATGAAAAACTGAGGCCCAGAGAAACTGGGTGAGTCCCCGAAAGTCATACAGACAAAGGAGCATGCTTGAACTGAGGTCCCGCAAAGTCGTGCTCAAAATCCCAGCTCAGTGATGAGAGTGCTGGTTTGTCTCGAGGACAGACCCAGCTGTCAGAGGCACTGCTGCTGCAGGACTTGAGTTCAAACAAAGGATTTCTTTTGACTAGCACTATGAACTTGGGAGAGCTGCTCTGAGCATCAGTTTCCTCAAGTATAAAATGGGGGAGAGGGAAATATGTGACCTTCTTTACAGGGTGTTGTGAGGGTTAAATGCCCTTGCAGGGTTTGGTGCTGGTCGTCCACTTTCCCCTGACTTGTGGCCCTCTCTGGGCCTCCCAGAAAACCCTGAACTATTCAGGATAGATATGTTGGTGCTCAGATTAGATAATGGAGGGATATGCTTTGGAAAATCCTTGTACAGCATTCAAATGTGAGGTAATAATAGGAAAATGGATCTGCTACCATCCTGCCAAGAAACCAGCAACTTTTGAGACAAAAAGCAGACCTGAAATCTAGAATCCTCATCATCATGATTGGTTTTGGACAGAGGAATTTTTCTGCCCTTTCAAACATTTATCTCAAAAGTTATTTTATTTTGAGGACTGAAGAGAATGCCTATGAAGCACAATGTGAAACCCATAGTAGGCTATGGATATCTGGCAGGTTGTATTAGGTTGGTGCAAAAGTAATTGCAGTTTTTGCCATTACTTTCAATGGCAAGTACTAATTGAAAGTAATGGCAGTAAATGCTTAATACACTAATCAGGATATTATTCCATTCAATGGTAAGCTCTTCCCAGGGGACTGACATCTTATTTATCTTAGTATTCTCTAGTGTCTAGCACAGGGTCTGACATATGGTAGGTGCTTAACAATTATTTAAACTGAATCAAATTAGATTCTGTCATATTCTATGGACTCTTTGAAAACAGAGCCTATGTTTTACCCATTTCTCTCTTTCCAGAACTAAGATTAGCGTCTGGCCCAGAGTAGGTACTTAATAAATTCAGGTTGGGTTGAAATAAAGCACTGTGAAAAATAAGGTAGATTCGCTTAATGTCTGCCCTGAACCATGCGGGACCCAGGGCTCCAGGTAGGAAAGGAGTCTGGAATTTGTAGCCTGAGTAGGTACCAGTCAAATGACACGCTCACTTCAAAGGCACGTGGTGGGGAGGGAAGGGGATGTGGTTTCCCAAATGCCTTTTTGGCTGGGTGAAAGCCTCAGTTGGCGGCAAGAGCCAGGTCGGGGGAGGTTGGCAGCATAGAGAAGACGGCGACGGCAACCAGGACTGCCAAGGCAGGAACGCGTCAGAGGAGAGGAAGCAACTCAGATGGAGACGAAAGGTGCTTAAAATCTTCCCCTCTCTGCATCTGCAGGAACAGACGTGGCAGCAGTGTACACGCTGGAAGGAAAACAGGCTTTGCAGTCAAATAAATCTGCAGATCCTCTCAGTGCAAGCCAGGGCTGGGGGGTCGTGAATGTCATGTTTTATTTTTCTCAATCTCCATTTCCTCATCTAAAAAAAATGGGATCAGTGATTCTTACCTTACAGGGTTGTTGTGGATATCAAAAGAGTGTTTCGTAAGTAATAAAACAGCCATTTATTAAGCACCTGCTCTCTACTAGGTACTGAGCCTAGTAGCTGTATGGATTTAATTAGTAATCCCCTAATCATCCTGCAAGGTAGTGATGATCATCTCTAGTCTCCACTTCCGAGCCAAGGAATCTGAAGTTCAGAGACATTGAGCAATTTGCTCAAGTAGTACAGCCAGAATTCCAACCAGGTTCTTTCAGTAAAGGTTACCATATGAATATGGACATGATTACTAAATTTTATAAATCTTTGTCAAGTCTCAAATTCTCCCAGAGCAGCAGGGTTCCTTCATTATCAGTGCTTTGTCTCTCCCAACTTCCCCCAACTTTTTGTTTTTTTAAACTAACCCTTTGGCTAACCTGGCAATCTATGAAAGAGGGATTCCACTAAGTGATTTAAACATGATTCCACTCTCTTTGTCCTGTTGCTCTTCGGCTTCAGTGGGACATGGATCAGGAAATTATTTCTATGTGTTTATATGAGGAAAGAGGAAAAGCTGCTGAGAGTTAAACTTTTAGACAATCCAACAGAATCTGAAATATCAAAAACTATCCTTCTAGAACAAAACTATCAACTCTTTCAACAGTTTTTGAATCTTTCTTTGAAGCTAAAAGGTAAGGAAAGCAAATTAACTTTTATTGAAATCCATCATGTGCCTGTGTCTTGATGTACTATCTTCTCAGTTCCTCCCAGTAACCCCGTATGGTAGGTATCATTAGATCCATTCTTCTACATAAGGATGCTCAGAAAGGTAAACATTTGTCTGAGATCATACAATGATTTGGCCACAAAGCCAAGATTCAAACCTCAGCCTGCTTGGTCCTAAAGGCCAGGCTTTTTTTTTTTTTCTTCTTCTTCTCTCTGCTTCTGAGTCTGCAGTCTCCTGAGGGGAGCAGTTGTTTCCTCTTTCTTTAAGGAGTCCAGTCCATCCTTTTGTCCTGGATAGCCCCAGAGAGATCCTGCATCTTCAGAGGAAAAAGGACTTTTCACTTTAAGATGGCTTGGGACCACCAAAGGTCTTTAGCAGAAAATGCAAGCAAGCACCCTATTGGAAGGTGCTCTTAATGAAATGAACACCGGCTGGATGGTTCTATTTTCGGATGTGGGCTCAGACAGTAGGAGCAGCAGTATCTTTTCTTTTCTTTTTCTTTTTTTTTTGACAGGATGGGCTGGGGTTGGGGGAGGAGGGAGCAAGAATTAGAGAAGGGGAACTCCTTTCCGTTCATCTAACTCAAAGTGAGTATTATGGATTTAAATAACCCATGTGCAGTTCCTATTACTTAGTGGTTTTACTCAGATCCAGGCTACTACAGGTGAAAGATGTTCTATCTGTCCTGTGTTTAATTTTTAATACAGTCTTGAATTGCTTTTGTAGAAAAATCCAAACATGCTACCAAACACTTAGTTTGCATGCCATCCTCAAGACTCTCCTTTTGGGGTAGTGGAAAGCTCACAGGCTTTGGGGATCATGAGGCATGAGTCTGACCTTCCGCCATGCCACTGATCTGTGTGGCTTTGGGGAAGCCATCTAACATCTCTGACCTTAGGCCCCTCATCTGTAAAATGAGTACAATCTTGCCTGCTTTTTAAGGTTGTCATCATTGCAAAGTGCTTGATGCTTGGCAGACACTCATTAAACATTAGTTACTTTTTCTCCCTGTAACTCAAAGTGCAAATTCTTTATCTTTATTCTCTTAGGTCGAGAAGGGCATGAGTGATGACCTGTACTTTTAGGACAGCTTGGATCCACTCAGATTGTTGGCAGGGACTATTGGCTGTGGTTTAAGACTTAAGCCAATGCCCATTATGTCATTATGGAGTCTGCAAAAGTGATTACTAATGTTACTTTTCCAGTTCACTGCAGAGCAGAGGGGAGAGTTTTTCACACTGCTGGCGTTTTGTTGGAGCACAAAGATACGAATCACAGATGGCTTCCTCGGCAGATGTGGCCCTGTAGAACTGCAGTGCTGGTTTATAAGGGGTTTAATGAAAACCTGGCACCCTTCCAGACTTGAATCAATCCTCTGGGGTCTCAACTTATGCACGTACAGACCAATCTGCAAATGTGCACCATTATTGATGGTGTGGGGAATGCTGGGGTGAAAAGTTTTTACCTGAGAAACAAAGCCAAACCTATCTGGCCAAGTTCACAGGCTTGGGCCTGGGAGATGGAACAGTGCCGTGGAAGGGAAGTTGGTAGGAGGAGAGTGGCTGCAGCTGGAGGATGTCCAGATGGCCGCTGCCCAGCTGGGGGTGATCTGGGCTCAGGGTAGAACGATGGTTTTACCAGCTGTTTCGGGCTCACAGTATTTTCTCCCTTGCCATGGCTAACAAGAGTGAGCAGGACTCACAAGTGAGAGATGTGGAATTTCGAAATAGTTTCTATCTAGTTCATATTATGGACTGGAACTGAACTTGCATATTGTTGCCTCTGCTTGAAGTGTTCTTCAAATGGTCAACTTGCTATTTCTCATCTGTTTTATTTTGGCTTCAGTGTCATTCCTTGGCAAACACTTTCTTGATCACTTCCCTGAAATAATCTCCAAGTTCTTTGCCATATTCTTTCTTAGTTGTGCATTTGTTCATAGTATATTACAATTTATTTGCCTATTTGCTTGCTGTTTTGGTCCTTTACTAAAATATAAGCTCTTTGAAGGTAGGAAGTCTGTTCATCTTGTTAACCAATGCAGCCAAGTGCCTAGTGGAGTACCTGGAACATAGTAGACATTCAATAAATATTGTTGGATGGATGAATACATATTGTGACAAGAATAAGGTAAATCAATCTTTGTAGCTTAAAGCCACCACTTACAAGCTGTATAACTGTCCAACTTACTTAATCTTTCTTAGTCTCAGATTCTTTATCTGTAAAAAAAAAAGATGACCGGGCACGGTGGCTCATGCCTATAATCCCAGCACTTTGGGAGGCTGAGGCGGGTGGATCACCTGAGGTCTGGAGTTCGAGACCAGCCTGACCAACATGGCGAAATCCCATCTCTACTAGCAATACAAATTAGCCAAGCGTGTTGGCGGGTGCCTGTAATACCAGCTATTTGGGAGACTGAGGCAGGAGAATCGCTTGAACCTGGTAGGGGGCGGAGGTGGCAGTCAGCCGAGATCGTGCCACTGCACTTCAGCCTGGGCAACAAGAGCAAAACTCCATGTTAAAAAAAAAAAAAAAAAAGATATAATAGAGGGTAGCTGTTTGTGTAGAATAGTGTCTAGAAATAAGAAATGGTCAATAAAGCCATTATTATGCAGTTATTGAAGAATTAAGTTAACCACCAACAAATGTTTATCAATATTTCTATTCTAATATCTATTGAGAATCTAGTATATGCTATGCCCCCATGCCAAGCACTTTTACATGCATTATCTTATGTTATTCCTCACAACCTTGTGAGATATTCTTCCCATTTTAGAACAAAGGAAATAGAGAGATTAAGTGGTTTGAACAAGCTTACATAGCTACTCAGTGGCAGAGGCAGTATTAACTCCATTTCTATTTTTAAAGCCATAATTTTCCCCCATAATTCCAGGCTGCTTCCTATTAACACTCACTCTGGATAAATAAACATAAGGAAGCCACATTCTCTGTCCTCTGGGGGCTCTGGTTTAGGTGATAAGACATATGTAAGAGTAAAATGAACACTAATAAAAACCAGTTTTTTTGTGTGCTGCTTTGAAGTTTACAAAGCTTGTCCCAATATTTACAATACATTCAAGTTTTAAAAGATTATTATCCAGGATATATAAATAATTCATACAAGTCAGTAAGAAAAAGACAAACAATGGAAAAATCTACAGATTATGGACAGGCAATTGGAATGGCCAATAATCATATATAAAGATGTTTGACATTATGAGCTGTTGGGGAAATTCAAATGAGAACA
This sequence comes from Mandrillus leucophaeus, assembly GCF_000951045.1. Taxonomy (NCBI): domain Eukaryota; kingdom Metazoa; phylum Chordata; class Mammalia; order Primates; family Cercopithecidae; genus Mandrillus; species Mandrillus leucophaeus. Next base: position 6,081,683 of record NW_012101365.1, on the reverse strand, counting down.
GTAAGACACTATTTCCCATTGTCGGATAGGCAGAAATAACAGTCTGAGATACCCAATGTTGAGGAGGATAAGGAGACATGAGAACTATCATACCATGTTGGTGGGACTATAAGTTGGTAAAACAGTTTGGGGAGCAATTGGCAATACATAGTAGCAGTCAATATGAATACGCAACTAGGGCTTCCTCTATGAGGTAATGGCTTAGAGAAACTTTTGCATATGTGCCAAAGGAGATGTGCAATAATGTTCAGTGTTAGCATTGCATATAATGGTGAAATATTGGAAATAATCTAAAAGTACATTAATAGAGAAATGGATAGATTGTTTTTTAGAGAGAACATAAAATAACAAAAAAATATAAAATAGCAACTAAAAGAATAAATTAGAGCTACATTTAGCATTATGATAAATCACTAAAACACTATTGAATAAAAAAGACCAAGTTGCAGAAAGGCACAGAAAATATATCATTTACGTGTATTTAAAAACATGCAGACTGGCCAGGCCCAGTGGCTCAGGCCTGTAATCCCAGCAGTTTGGGAGGCCAAGGCAGGCGGATCACCTGAGGTCAGAAGTTCGAGACCAGCCTGACCAACATGGAGAAACCCAGTCTCTACTAAAATACAACAAAATTAGCCGGGCGTGGTGGTGCATGCCTGTAATCCCAGCTACT
>NW_012101365.1:6074306-6080695 GCF_000951045.1 Mandrillus leucophaeus | reverse complement strand
TCGGAGAATCGCTTGGACCCGGGAGGCGGAGGTTGCAGTGAGCCGAGATCGCGCCACTACACTCCAGCCTGGGCCGCAGGGCGAGACTCCGTCTCAAAAAAAAAAAAAAACAACAAAACAAAACCATGCAAAACATGTTTTCACTTATAAGTGGTAGCTGAACAATGAGAGCACATGGACACAGGGAGGGGAATGACACACACTAGATAGAGCCTGTTGCGGGAGGGCAGGGAGGTGGGGGAGCATTAGGAAAATAGCTAAGGCATGAGGAGCTCAACACCTAGGTGATGAGTTGGTAGTTGCAGCAAACCACCATGGCGCATGTTTACCTATGTAATCTGCACATCCTGCACATGTACCCTGGAACTTAAAATAATATTTAAAAAAACATGCAAAACAATGCCACAAGTTTAAAATTAATTCTTTATGTACCATAAAGATCTGGTAAGGAAGAATACATGCTTCTAGATGGTAATAATTACTTCTAGGGAAGAGGTAGGGAAAGCTTGTCGAGGGAACTTCCATGGATCTTGAACTAAATGTTTTAATTTAAAAAAAATCTGAAGTAAGCATGGCAAAATATTAACATTGTTAGATCCAGGTGGCGCATTCAGTGCGTTTGTTATACTTATCTTTGAACTCTTCTGTGTGGGGGGGAATATTTTCTGTTTGTACGGGATACACACATACAAACACCTCAATAACCCAGAGCGTCTTCCCCAAACCTTATCTAATTTGGTCCTCATTAAGGTCTTGGAAGTAGCAGGGAAGGAGAAGGCGTTAAACTCTCGAGTTTCAGTCTGTGCCTCTCCTGACACCTGCTTTTGTTTTGCTGACTGGGAATGCTGGTCAGGTGGAGTAGAAATGAACTGATTTTCATTAGAAAGGGTCTGCAGCTATGGTGAGGATGGGGTGGGGTCAGGGAAAAGCGGGAGAGAATCAGGAGGGCAAAGGTGCCAAAGTTCTGAAAAAAGGCTGAGGAAACCAAGGGTCGGAGAAGGAGAGTAATAAATCAAATGTCCTATAGGGATAGAGCTGGAATCTGCTCCTGGTTACCTAACCCCATATTTAAGTCAAAGGCAAGTGTATGCTACGGACAGGAGCATGGGCACTGAATTTGGACAGATCTTGGACAGATCACAGCTTTGCTTTTTAGTATCTGTGTGGCCTCACACAGCCCACCTAACTCTCTGAGCTTGGGTCACTATTACCTCTCTTAGAGTGTCACTGGGAGAACGAATAACGTAGTATGTACAAAGGCTACATAGTGGGACTGGCACTATCGGCATTTTACTCCAGAAAGAATAGTTATTACCACCAGCAGCAGCATCATTCCAATTTGTTTCAGCTATTTCTCAATAACTTGTTCTTTTACCCTCTTTCCTTCATTTCCCAGCCCAAACTGGGACAGTTTCCTGTGGGTGAGAATTTGGCTTATCTCTGTCCAAGAATTGGTCTCAGCATTCCAATAAAATCTACCAAACCCAGAGACAAGCAGAAAGATCACTTCCTTTTCTCTGGAGTCCTTCCTCCTATGAGTGCAGTCTGAGGTCTCATCGATTTTGGGATCAGCCAAATCATATATTACTATTCCTATCAACTAAAGCCCTTGAATCTTTTAATATGACTTAAAATTTGCCCACCCTATACAGTTGGATTTTCTAACTCAAATGAAGAATCTTGATTAGAAAAAGGGGAAAAGACCAAGGTATTTAAAAAGAACTTAGTACTATGGAGGAAGTAAAATTGCTCTTATTTGTGAGTATTTAAGACAAGCCTATTTTTGCTCCTTTTGGAGTTCTATGACATTAAAACTTGAAGATCATAGGCTGCCCTGCCTAGGGAGTAGCCGTTCTTTTATTCTTTTACTTTCTTAATAATCTTGCTTTCACTCAAAAAACAAAACAAAACAAAACAAAACAAAACAAAACAAAACTTGAAGACCATAGAGTTGAACTCAATATTCCTCCTTTTCCTCCTTTTCCTAGTAGTAACTACTTCAAAGAACAACTTCCTTCTTTCCTACTTTTAATTTTATATTTACTATCATGATCTTATGGGTTCTTCTTTCTTCCTTATTCTTAAGTGTACTATGAATTATTATCACCATTATCTTTTTGATTTCCCAATTGATTTGACCAGTGCGAATTCCTTCAAACCAATTCCTATGTTTTTTTGATATTTTGCCATCAATCTTTGAGTACCTCTTTGTTTTCTGACAAGATGTTCTCGACTTACCTTATATTTTCTTTGCCCCAGAGCCAAAGTCAGCTATTTCTCTAAGAAGCAGTGGTTCTTTTTAGTGGAGAATGATATTTAGAATCAAGATTTAGACATAATATGTGCTCTCTGCTACTGGGTTATCATTGCTTCTGGGCCCTTTCATTACAGAGCTAGAATAAATAAATGTATGTGTATGTATTTCTGTCTCTTTCTTCATCTATTGGAGTCTCTGATGGTTAGTTTTATATGTCAGCTTGGATGGATCACAGTGCCCAAATATTTGGTTAAACATTATTCTGGATGTTACTGTGAGGATGTTTTTGGATGAGATTAACATTGAAATCTGTAAACTTTAAGTGAAGCGGATTACCCTCCTTAATGTGAATGGGCCTCATCCAATCAGTTGAAGGCCTGAATAGAACAAAAGACTTATGTCCCCGAAGCAAGAGGGAACTCTTCAGCAGATGGCCTTCAATCTTAAACTGCAACATCGGCTCTTCTCTGGATCTCTATCCTGCTGGCCAACCCTGCAGATTTTGGACTTGGGAGCCTCCATAATCCTATACACCAATTCCTTGAATAAATCTCTCTCTGTATATTTGTGTGTGTGTGTGTGTGAGAGTATACAAATCCTAATGGTTCTGTTTCTAATTAAGAATTCTGATTAATACAGAGTCTGATAACTCCAATTACAATACAATACTGTGTTCTTGCTCACTTTCCTCATTGATATTTACATCTCCCTTTTTTTACAGTGAGAATCATAGTTTCCAATTAAAGTCAATATAGTTACTCACTTTTTTTGTCCTAGTCCAAATATATATAACAAGACAACTGTCTTAGAATCTTCAAAACTGTCACTATCACGAAAGAAAACAAGTAAAAAGGCAGGAGAAATGTTCTGTGTTAGATAAAACTAAGGAGATCTGGCAGCCAAATGCAATGTGTGATACTTGTTTGGATTCTGAACATTACTGGGGAACTTTGAATATGGACTGTATATTAAATAATATTTTATGAAATTAAATTTCTTGGGTCTGATAATGATATCATGAGGAAGAATATCATCGTAGGAGATGACAGATTCATGTTGAATTATTTAACAATGCAGTGTCTTAATGTTGGCAAGTTATTCTTAAATGGTTCACAAAAACATATATATGTAAATAGATATAGATATAGATAGATTGATTAATGAGGGAGAGAAAGACTGTGTGTGATGGGGGAACACGTGAAGACATGGAAAAGTACTAACAGTTAAGTATATCTAAGTTTAGGAAATACAGGAGTTACTTGGATTATCCTTTCAACTTTTCTGTTTGAAAGTTTTCAAAATAAAAACATGGGGGAAATAGTAGCAAGTATTATATATCAAGTATTTATATACCCTCGAGCAGGTATTATATACCAAATGATAACTTTGTTTTAGGCAAAACTTTGTTTTAGGTGTATCATTTGGTAAAGTTATCATTTGGTGTTAAATGCTTTAAGAACATCATTAACTTGTTTCATCCCCGCTACAATCCTCTGAGGTAGGTAACATTATCACCCTACTTCACATTTGAGGAACCTGAGGCTCAGAGAAGTGCAGAAACTTGCCTAAATTCACCCAGCTAGCAGGATAGGAAATTGAGGCCCACAGAGAGGAGTGACCTACCAAGGCCATCAACTAGATGTGACGACAGCAGGACCAGGACTACAACATCTGATTCTAACTCTGGGCCTCAATCCCTTGCATCAGAAAGGTTTTTACTCTTTGTTTTCTTGCCCACTTTGGCTCCATTTAGAGAACGGGTTCTGCTAGTTCTACTAGACTTATTCTGAAGAGAAAAGATTGTTGCCCTATTCCCCATTAAAAAAGATAAGCGTTCAGCTTCCTGTCCTCTGGCTTTTACCCAGACCTTTTAGACTCATTATCCTCAGCAATGCATGCTCTCTCTAGTTATTGGGTCACAACTTTATCAGATTCCAGAGATGTGAAAACCCAAGCAGGCGCAGAAGCTTCAGACCAAGGGCAAGCATTCGCATTCATTAACAGAGGGACAGTGATTCTTTGTCTGTCTCTAGCTATTTGCACGCTATTCACTTTAAACGCAAGCATAGAGTTGGCCCAGTACAGTCTTCCCTGCACACTGCGGGTTATGACCCATCAGTGGGTCTTGAAATCAGTTGAGAGGGTGGCTGTCAGCATTTAAAAAATGATTTATAATCAAACTGGATAGAGTAGAAAATAACCGCACACATGCTCATTATAAAGATAGGTATTGTTTTGTGAGTGCACAGACAGACGCACATAGATGTCTATTCTGGGTGATGGTATAAAATTTATTTCTTATGAGTCACAGTTAAAATGATTCTAAAGCTGCTGATCTAAGACAGGGGGTGGCAAATGACTGTTTTTGTGAACAAAGTTGATTGAGACATAGCCATACCCACATGTGTATGTATTATCTTTGGCAGCTTCTATAGGACAATGGCAGAGCTGAGTAGTTGTGACACACTGTAGTGCCTGCAAAACCCAAAGTATTTATTACTTGGTCCTTTACAAAAAAATTTGCTTGTCCCCTTATAGCCTAGGATATTAAAGCAAACATTTCGACTTCAAAGTCAAATAAAGTCCCCATTATATATAATCTCTGGAATTTCTATCTCTAGTATTTCTTCCCCAATAACTAAGTTATGTATTCACATATAGACTTATGTAAATGAATATATAATTACAGAAATATAGGTATAACAGCAATTATTGCTTAGGAAACTAGGAGTATTCCGATGCCATGTCCTTTTAGCACATAGCAAACAGGATGACCTTTCCATCCTAGGAAAATATTTTTATGTTTAACCTCATTGCACTCAACCAGACGTTTCCTTGCACAGATTTTCAAGTGAAATATTTCAATCCTGCATTCATCTTGGGGGCCACGTGTCTTATCCAAGTTAAATATTTCCAGAAAATAAATGTCTAGACACCGTCTCATATAAATTAAGCACCCGGTTTTTAAAAGATTCCTAGCAGACCTCCTTTCTGGTGTGTGGGTGAATATAATTTTACTCCTGTGAAAAATGCTGGGTAAAACCTGATGTGCCTAAGTCAGTGCACCTGCAGGTGACTAATGAGTGCTGCTCCGTCATTAGTGGACAATACATGTGTGTGCTTGTGTGTGTGCATGTATGTGTGTGCCTCTGTGTGTGTGTGTGTGTGTGTGTGTGTGTGTATTAGGGTGGGGGAGGCCAGATAGAAAGACAAGACTCAGGGAGTATATTTCACGGAAGAGTCCCCTCTTCTTTGAGATTATCATTTATAAGAATGTTGGATGAAAGAGTACATGTATGTTGACACCTACTTCAGGGAGGCTCCAGATTTGTTGAATCCTCTCTTCAGAGAATAAGAAACATGTGAACGAAGTGCATGAAGATACATTTCTGTTGTAGCTCTTTGACTTTTTATTTTATTTGTGTTTGACGTTTTTCAAACTGATGGGTTTTATTTAATGTGAGCCATTTTTAGTGTTTTTGCTATTTATAATTTCTTTAATATATACTTCTGTATCACTATGAAATAAATTACAATATTTTTCATTAAAAGCGAACTCTTGTAATCCCAGCACTTTGGGAGGCCGAGGCCGGCGGATCACGAGGTCAGGAGATTGAGACCATCCTGGCTAACACGGTGAAACCCCGTCTCTACTAAAGACACAAAAAATTAGCTGGACGAGGTGGCAGGTGCCTGTAGTCCCAGCTACTGGGGAGGCTGAGGCAGGAGAATGGCGTGAACCCGGGAGGCGGAGCTTGCAGTGAGCTGAGATTTCGCCACTGCACTCCAGCCTGGGCGGCAGAACGAGACTCCGTCTCAAAAAAAAAAAAAAAAAAGAAAAAAAAAAGTGAACTTTTGACCGGGCACGATGACGCGTGCCTGTTATCCCAGCTACATGGGAGGCTGAGGCAGAAGAATTGCTTGAACCCAGGAGGCAGAGGTTGCAGTGAGCCGAGATCGCGCCACTGCACTCCAGCCCAGGTGACAGAGAGCCTGTCTCAAAAAAAAAAAAAAAAAAAAAGTGAACTCTTTAAGGAAACCCAAATATGTAAGGGAATGAACAAACATTTTTAGCTACTTTTATTATATTTTATTACATATTTATATTTTACATACCTGCTATAAATATGAA
>NW_012101365.1:6003636-6073566 GCF_000951045.1 Mandrillus leucophaeus | reverse complement strand
ACCTCAGGTGATCCACCTGCCTTGGCCTCCCAAAGTTGGGATTACAGGCATGAGCTACCACACCTGGCCTCTGGCCTTTCTTAGCAAGCTCCATTGCAGTGGAACTTTCTGGCCTCAAATGTTATGAATTTTGAATGTGGGAGACTGTGTTTTCCAAATATGTCCACAGTAATATCTCCTATCCCACATCTCCTTTCTACAAAAAAATGGCCTTGGCAGTTTCACTTGTGGGGGTCTAGTTTCCTTCTTTTGGCAGTTTCATTTGTGGGGGTCTAGTTTCCTTCTCTTGAATCTAGTTTCCTTCTCTTGAATCTTTCCTTCTCTTGAATCTTATGACCAATGTAGAAGTAATTCTATGGGACTTTAGAGACCAGGTCATAAAGAGCAATACAGCTTCCATCTGCATCTGTTGGGATGGTAACTCTTGGGACCCAGCTGCCATGCTGTGAGGAAGCACAGGCAGCCACATGGAGTGGCTTTTCGTAGGTATTCTAATTGACAGTCCTAGCTGAGATTCTCATTAAGAGGTAGCATCAACTCCAGACGTGTGAGTAAAGCAGCCTTCATAGGATTCCTGCTCCTACCATCAGATTACCCCAGCCTGAGTCTCCAAGCTGAGGCCTGAGACACTGGAACAGAGACAAACTGTACCTGCTATGCCCTTTCCCAATTCCTGACCTAGGGTCTGTGAGCACAGTAAGATGGTTGCTGTTTTACACTATCACATTTTGGGTAGTTTATTTCACAGAAGTAGACAACTGAAACAGGTACTTAGTGTTTTTATTGTCAGCTGTGGGCACTGCTGGTATCTTCAGGCACAGGAGGATGGTACTCAAGTTCTAGCACCATTGAGTTAAACAAGTCAACCTAATGGAATCCCAGAGACATGTCCTTAACCACCAAGATAAAAACGCAGGCTAGATCATTTAAACAGCCAAGCTGGGTGAAAAAGAGGCAGATGATTCCACTCCTGTGCGGGCCTCACTGATAGACAACCAGTGAGCCAGCCTCTAATGTGCCTGCACTGTCTACCCACTGGTCTTCATGATGGCTTTGAGAATGTGACCCCTCTTCTATATGACCCCTTCACAGAGCTGAAGACAGGCATCATCTTCTTATGTCCAGCATTAGGTTGTTCTTGCATTGCTATAAAGAAATACCTGAGCCTGGTGGGGCGCGGTGGCTCACGCCTGTAATCTCAGTACTTTGGGAGGCTGAGGCAGGTGGACCATGAGGTCAGGAGATCGAGACCATCCTGGCTAACATGGTGAAACCCCGTCTCTACTAAAAATACAAAAAATTAGCTGGGCGTGGTGGCACGCGCCTGTAGTCCCAGCTACTCGGGAGGCTGAGGCAGGAGAATCACTTGAACTCGGGAGGTGGAGGTTGCAGTGAGCCAAGATTGTGCCACTGCACTCTAGCCTGGGTGACAGATGAGACTCTGTCTCAAAAATAAATAAATAAAAATACCTGAGCCTGAATAATTTATAAGAAAAGAGGTTTAATTGGCTCATGGCTCTGTATAGGCTATACAGGAAGCATGGTAGCATCTGCTTCTGGGGAGGCCTCAGGGAGCCTTTACTTATGGCAGAAGGCAAAGTGGCAGCAGGCATATCACATGGTCAGAGCAGGAGGAGAGAGCGACAGGGGAGGTGCTACACACTTCTAAATGACCAGATCTCACGTGAACTCCCTCATTATTGAGAAGACAGTATCAAGGAGGATAGTTCTCTACCACTCATAAGAAATCTACCTCTTACCAGGCCCCACCCCCAACATTGGGGATTACATTTCAATATGCGATTTGGGCAGGATCACACATCCAAACTACGTCATGATCAAACCATGCTATTTTACTTGCCAGTCATTGAGAATAGTCTGCAAAGGCCCCAATCAAAGGATCTGTTCAAGCTATTTCTGCCCACGCCTTAATGCCTGCACACAAGTGCAGCCTCCCCTATTAATGCCCTGTGCAGTTTATAGCACAGAGATTAATAACATAGCCATGGGAGATATTCTACCTGATTCAAATATTTACTCAGCAGCTTAATTGATCATGAGTACGTTACTTAAAATATCTAAGCTTCAAGTTTCTTATGTATAAAATGGAGATGATGATAATAGTACCTATTTCATGGCAATATTGTGAGAATTTAGCAATGAATTAATTTGTAAAAACATTCAAAATAGGATCTGGCTCATAGGAAGCACTATAGTAAATAAATAACATAAGATATACATTTATATATAATATATAGGAAATATATAGAATAGGCATATATAGTTATAAATACCTATACAACTATACATGAGATTATATATATAATATATGCTTATATATGGTAAATATAAAGTGTGTGTGTGTTTATATATTTTGCTTTCCTTAAAGCCCTTGCTACCCTCAATATTAATTGTATCATAGCCATGTGGTTATACATATTCTTTACCTACCCTGAAAATTCCTTGATATGAGTAAAGCAGGTCTTAGTCATGGTTGTTTTAACTTGGAACCAGTGAAATACTCTGCCTCCTCTCTCACCTCTGTGACTGCAGAATCCAGCACAGACTTGTCTACCATAAGAACTCTATAAATATTGCTTGAACTAATGAATGGCTAAGGGGTCCATCTGGGATGTGTCAGAGGATGGGCAGCCTAATGCTATGATGTTGAAAAATCAATCCCTTCTTCCATGAGCTCTCTGAACGTGCATCGTCTCAAGTGGCAGAAGGTCTCAGACAAGCCCCAGTGATCTGGCTGGTCAGCCTCCAGGAGGGAGCCAAAGTCAGAGAAATTTGAGGCAGTCATTAAACATGAAGGGAGGGCTAAAGCAACAAGAGCTTCTCCTGTGCTGTGACATCACCTTCTATCCATTTATACGGGTGAAAATGGTTTACCAGTGGTCCTGGGAATTTTTAAAAAAACATCTCAACTTCTCCATACATTTAAGAGTATTAACGGCCCCAGGAAATGACTTGGGTGCTGAGGTCATTTCCTAGATGGGTTTGCAAATTTCATTTGTCGTCAATTGCAAGGCAAGTGCAAAGAAACTGGAAACTGGATGTGAATAGTTCTGGGAAGTAGGGGGACGTGGACACCATGCATACCACCCAGGGTCCAAGGAGGAACTTTTGAAACATAACATCATAGGCGTGGGACCGGGTCAGGCTTCAGTGATAAGGCACTTGAATGTGGAATATGAAAAGAGAAAATCTCTCCCAAGTGAAGTGGAGACCAGCTGCTATGGCGTGTGGTCATGTAATAGATTCACATTCATTTAAGTATTTTTGAATACACACTCTCTGCCAGACCATTCTGAGGACACAGAGATCAATACAATCTTTATCCTCAAGAAACTTACTCTTGTGAGACACCAGCATACAAGCAAATAATCACCAAACATGTTCTAAGTGTGATGAGAGAGGGAAGCAGAGGTGCTGAGGAAGCACAAAGGAGAAACTGGATCAAATCTGCGACCATGAACAGTGACTGCCAGTGTGGAAGAGGGGGCTTTGCTCATGATATCCTACACATTTGCCAGGGTGATTTTTTAAAACTGCAAATGTGGCCATGTTATTTCCTTCTTACAATGTTTTTTAAATAATAATTTCTATGTACTAAATGTTTGTATCTCCCCATAATTTATATTGAAGCCATAAACCCTAAAGATGTGATATTTGGAGGTGGAGCCCATGGTAGGCATGTAGGATGAGGCCAAGAGGGTGGATCCCCTGTAATGGGATTAGTGTCCTTATAAGAAAAGACACCACAGATCTTGCACTGTCTCTCTCTCACTCTCTCTGTCTTTGTCTCTGTCTCCTTACTATGTGAGGACACAGTGAGAGGGTGGCTATCTGTAAAGCAAGAAGAAGGCCTGCACCAGAACCCAACCATGTAGGCATTCCCTCTCAAACTTCCAGGCTCCAGAACTGTGTGAATTAAATTTCTGTGGTTTTAAGTCTATGGTATTTGTTATAGCAGCCCAAGCTGACCAAGACAATCATTTAAAGAATTGCTATCTCGAGTTTTCCTCTCCTTCCAGATTGAACCAATGTAAATCTTACATGTATTAATTGATGTATTATGTCTCCCTAAAATGTATAAAAGCAAGCTGTACCCCGACAACCTCGAGCACATGTTGTCAGGACCTGCTGAGGCTATGTCACGGGCTCGTCCTTAACAATGGCAAAATAAACTTACTAAATTGACTGAGACCTGTTTCAACTATTTGGAGTTCACAAGGTATATCAGTTTTCTTTACAAACCATTCAACGTTCTTCGCAGTGCACCTCTGGCCATTGCTCTCTTGTTTCCTTTTCTGCCACTTCCCCACGTGAACCTTGCCCCACAGGCATGTTCAACTGCTTGTACTTTCCCTGAAGAAGGCTGCATGCTTCAGCATCTGCTGTTCTGTCTGCTCTTGTGGTGGCTTTCTGCACCTTGTCAGCTAGATCTGTTGCTAGTCATCCTCCAAATCTCAGTGGACTGGAGTTTCCTCTGGGAAGCTTTCCCTGCTCTCCAGGACGGAATTCACAACTCTGCCCTCTGGGCCTTTGCTTATGCCACTCTAGTACCCTGAAATGCTCTCCTTCTGGTTATCATCAACTTCTCTTTCAAAACCCATCTCCAGAATTATCCCAGGTAGGAAGTTTTTGCTGACTCGTCTGAGACAACCAGCCATGATTTCCTTGATGTTCCCACTCAATAGACTTCCCTTATTCCACTTGTGACATGGAGCTCTGAGCTCCTTGAAGGCAGATGCTATGATTCTGTCTCCAAATCCTCAGCCCTTAGTACATGTTTGGGAAATGAATGGATGGATGCATTTATCACATCACATTGTAATTAGCCTGCCTGTGTAACCTTGTATACCACTGTGTAACGTGAGCCCCTGAGGGCAGGGATTTGTTCCTCTAATTTATTCTATCTTTTCTTTTTCTGTGTTTTCTCTCTCCAGCACTGCTATCCACCCAGACTAACTAAAAGGCAATGTTTGTTAGATGGGTGAGTCAAGGCTCAGGCAACTCATCCGGCTGCATTTGTGTTATTTTTAAACCTTACACTAAATGAAGTGACCCAATTAAGAGTCCATGCTGAATTCAAAAGAACACCTTACAAGAAGCCCTATGCTCTGACCTTCATACCTTTATATCCAGAATCTTTACTGTGACCTTGGTCAGTCACTTACTCACTTTGAATCTGTTTTCTTGGAATGACTTGTCAGCTAGACTAATAATTTCTAACACAGGGGGTGGTTTTGAAGATGAAACAAGACAGTATACACAAAATGCTTGGTACTTGAAGGTGCTCAATGTTCATTTCCTTTTACTTGGTTAATGTCATAATAGGGCTTCTATTCGATTAGTTCCTTAAAAGCAAAATTCTGTAGGTCTTTGAGAATTATAGACACAGTCTGGGTTATGTCCCCCAGTCAGCTGAATGTTAAATGGTGCCCTTGAAGCCTGACACTAGACTTTGCCAGGAAGATATTAATCTACTCCCAACTCATGCTATTTTGGGATTTGATGGCTTTGGAAAGAAGATAACAGCTGACTTTTATGCAGATAGAGGATAGCTGTGTTCTGAAAGAAGGTGCCAAAACCTCAACTAATGCCACTTGGAAAGAACTCCACACACTCTGAAGTTGGGCATTCAAAGGCTATTATTTGTATGCCAACATAAAAGTATATTCAGGAAGTTGCCAAAAAAAAAAAATCAAATCTAGTAGTAGTGGACTCCAAGAGAACTGGAAAATTCTTTAGCCCTGCTGCTTGTATGTGTTCAGCTGCCATGAAGATGGAAATAAGGGTATATTTGTTAGAGTAGTCTAGGTTATGTTGTAGTTACAAATAATTTCAAATTTCCAGCGACTTGAAACAGCAAACATTTTATTTTATTTATGCTTCATGTTGCTTATGTGCAAGCAGGGTTCTGCTCCATGTTGTTCTCACTCAGGAGTTGAGGCTGACAGAGGCTCCACCAGATGTAAAGCCCTATTCATTGTGGCTGGCCGTATAGGCCATGGTGAAGCACACACTGAGTCTTACAACTTCTGCTTGATGGTGACATCTATCCTATTAACACAGGTTTCATTGTCCAAGCCGGTCCAGGGTGATGTCTTGATTCCTCATTTTGATGATGGGGTAAAAATGGTATAATCCACCAAAAAAGATATGCTCAGTTTGGGACATGTTATATTTGCTCTGCCTAAAGACAAACATGAGCAGATATCAAATAGGCAGTTTAATATATGGATGTGGAGCTTAGGTGAAAGATAAGAGCTTGAGATAAACATTTGGTGGTCATCAGCTCAGAAGCGGTAGACGGAGCTAAGGGAGAATGGAGAGAGGAAAAAATAAATAAGAAAAGTATGACAGTGTCATGTTTTGGTAAGGATGTCAATAATGCAATGATGATGAAGTACAAATTGATACAACTGTTTTGAAAAACAATTTTCAATTAACTATTAAAGATGTGCAAACCCTCTCACCCAGCAATACCAGTTCTGGATATATAGCCTAGAAAATTTCAGAGAAAATATAGAAAAGACATTTATAGGAGGAAAAAAAAAAAAAAGAAAAAAAAAATTGGAAACAACCCAAATATTCATCAACAATAGAAAAGCTAAAGAAATGTGAAGTATTCATACAGCAACAAAAAATTGTAAGGCAGAGTTGCAGAAACAACATGGATGAACCTTACGAACATAATGTTAAGTGGAAAAATAAAGTTGCAGAAGAGAATATCCAGGATGATTCTTTTTATATAAAGTTCAAAGCTTGCAAAACTAAACACATGTGGTAAAACTTACAAATGAGGAACTGATAAACACAAAAATCACGATAGTGGTTGTCTCTGTTGGGGAAGGGTTGGGGATAGGATCCCAATAGTACACAGGAGGTTTCAAAGACGAGTGTAATATTCTATTTCTTCAAAAGGGTGGTAGGAACAGGGGTGTAAATTGTACGTTTCCTTTATATCCTACGTGTATTTCATAAATGCCATTTTGCTTCTACTTAATACTTGTTACTACTTTATTTTTTAAAGTAGCAATCTAAAATGTAAAAACAAGCAGACAAAAAACAAAATAAACGAGGATTAAACCCTCAGGCATAATACATTTTAAATGGTAACCAGAGGACAAGGAACCTTTAAAGGGGACTCACCCAATGGGCAGAGAGACAGCCAAGAGGGAAGAATGTCTTGGAAATTAGAAGAAAGGTAATCATCATGGCTATCATTGATGAAGCATCTTCTGTGTGTTAGACACTTGGCTAAGCACATTATAAATATATTTTACTTAATCTTTCAACAATCCTATGATATAGATATTATTATGTTCTCTTAACATATGAGGAAAATGAGAAACAAGAAAGTAATGAGTCCAAGGTCTTATATCTGTTTAAGTGTCAAACTTGCATTGGAACAAGGTCACTGACTAAAAGTCTATACTGTTAACCACAATGTTATGTCCGAGGGAATGAGGATTTTGAGGAGGAAGGGGTCAGAAACATCAAATGTTGCAGAGAAACCAAAATAAAGTGGAGCAGAAATGCTTCCACTGGATTTGAAAGTGAGGAGATTATTGGTTTCTGTCCACAGGGTCAGCAGTGATCATGGAGTGGTGTTAGTGAAGTTCAAATTGTATTAGATCAAAGCATGAATTGAAAGCGAGAAAGTAAAAATAAATCATATCGAATATTCCTCAAAGGAAAAAAATTGCCCTAAGCAAAGGTCATCTTCAGTTGATGATACTAAGAATTTGGGTAAGAAGGAAACTTATAAGAGGTTTGCAGAATCAGGGACCTGATTTAAGTCAGGAAAACGAGGGATGGGAATATGTGAGCAAGAGGGCCAGAGAGTAAAAGACCAGGGTAGATAGAGTGTTTTCACTTTCAACCCTGATGAGGTAACAAGACATGAACTTAACCTGCTCATAAACAATAAACAACAGGATAAATTAGGTGAAGGAACTGATTTCCAACATTGGACAATAGGTAGCGCAGGGCTACGATCCTTAAAAAGAAGTAAACAAATAAGGTGAGCCCTAAAGCAGCTCCAGCTTTCTGCCTGCAGGTAGCTTCTAAACTGTGAACTTAGGGAGAACCTGAAAGGAGCCTGGAGACCCCACTTGAGGGCCATGTAAGAGATGAGGAAATTGACGTATTCCAAGTTTCCATGGCAGAGCTATAGAAAGAATGGATCAAGGTAAAAAAAGGATCCCCAGAAATCTGCATAGGGTCCTCTTAAATCTTTGCAGAGTAAAAACTCACATTTGTATAGAGTGAGGTGGCACAAAGTCAGACAAAGAATGACCAGGAGTTGTAATCAGAACAATTCCCAGAGGTCACAGAAGGCAGAGGAACATTCAAGCTACCACCAGTCAAATTGCAAAAGCCTTGGTGATCATCTGGGACATTCAGTGAAAACTCCAGAGAAATCATACCATAGTCAAAGGCTGAACAACCTCTGCAATAAAGCCTGTTCTGGAACTGCATCAGAAAATCTTACAAACAGGTCTCTAAGGAATCAAACTGATCCACAAATAATTTAACTGCTTGTCAAAATAAATCACAACACTCTTTCAAGGAAAACAGAAAACTCCAGAACCTCATTGACATAATAGTCAAAATGTCTAGAATCTAGTAAAATATTTACAAGACGTAACAAGAAAGAAGAAAATATGACTTTCAGCTGGCAGAAAAAAAAATCAAACAAATGAACATTAATCCATTAGTAGAAACAGACCCAGAAATAACAGAGACAATTATGAGCTATTAGAGAAGGACGTTAAAATAGCTATTATAAGGGCCAGGCACGGTGGCTCATGCCTGTAATCCCAGCTCTTTGGGAGGCTGAGGCTGGCGGATCACCTGAGGTCAGTGGATCGCCAGAGGTCAGGAGTTCAAGACCAGCTTGGCCAATGTGGCCAAACCCCCATTTCCACTGAAAACACAAAAATTAGCCGGGTGTGGTGGCGGGCACCTGTGTTCCCAGCTACTTGGGAGGCTGAGGCATGAGAATCTCTTGAACCTGGAAGGCAGAGTTTCAGTGAGCCAAGATCGTGCCACTGCACTCCAGCCTGGGTGACAAAATGAGACCTGCTCTCGATAAAAAAAGCTATTGTATCTATGTACAGGTATTAAAAGGCAAACATGAAGTTAAGCAGAGAAAGAGAAGATATAAAATAAGACCCAAATGAAATTTCTAAAAGTTAAAAAAAAAATCCCAACATCTAAAATGTAAATTTCAGTTAACAAGATTAATAGCAGATTAAATATTAGACAAAAAAGATGTGAACTTAGAAAGAAGTGAACTTGAAGACATAGCAATAGAATCTAAGTTGAAACAGAGAGAGAGAGAGAAAAATTCTCTGAGGAACAAAAACCAGAGTGTTAACAAATTGTGGAATAATATCAAGTAGGCTAATAAATATGTAATTGTAGTACTGGAAAATAAAAGGTGGGGGGAGGGACAAAAAACATGAAGAATAATGGTCAACATTTTCCAAATTTGATGAAAACTCTAAATGTTCAAGAACATCAAAGAACCCCAGCGCATGAGCACACACACACATACTCACACACACAATCACACCAAGGTATATGATAATCAAATTGCTCAAATAGCACTCAAATAACACAGAGATAAAAAAAATCTTAAAAGCACTGACATGAAAGGGATTCTATGTACGTAGGAACAAAGAATGGCAGCATACTTCTTTTCAACACCCAAATATAGTGCTATGTATTTTTAAGTGTTAAACAACATTTTTTAAGTGCTAAAAGAGAAAAAGTAGTAAACCTAGAATTCCATGTTGAAAGTGAAAATATATTTCTTTTTTTTGTTTTTTGAAAGAGAGTCTCACTCTGTCACCCAGGCTAGCGTGCTGTGGCGCAGTCTCGGCTCACTGTAACCTCTGTCTCCTGGGTTCTAGTGATTCTCCTGCTTCAGCCTCTTGAGTAGCTGGTATTATAGGCGTATGCCACCATGCCCGGCTAATTTTTGTATTTTAGTAGGGACAGGATTTCACCAGGTTGGCCAGGCCGGTCTCGAACTCCTGACTTCAAGTGATCTGCTTGCCTCGGCCTCCCCAAAGTGCTGGGATTAAAGGCTTGACCCACCCTGTCCCTCCCTGAAAATATCTTTCAAAAATCAAGGTAAAATTTTAAAAGTTTTCAAAAACCAAAAGCTGAGAAAATTTATTAGCAGTAGACCTGCACTAAAAAAGTCCAAGGAAGTTCTTCAGGGGAAAAAGTATCAGGTTGGGGGTAACATAGATCTACACAATGAAATGAAGGATACCAGAAATAGTAAATATATAGATATATATTAAATACATTTTTTCTTATTTTAAAAATAGGGAAATTGAATGTGAAAAACAACATGCATGACAATAGTATCATAATGGGCTAAGGGTGGGGGATGAAACTAAAAGTTTAAATGGTCTTTACATTATATACTAGGTGGTATATTACTTGTATGTAGACTATACTATGTTCAAGAAGCATACTGGAAACCCTAGTTAAAATATTGAAAGTTAAAGAGGTTTAGCAAAGAAGCTAATATTGAATATAAAATAGAATAAAAATCCCCAAATTATTCAAGGAAACCAGGAAAATAGGGAAAAATAGACACAGAAACAGTGAAGAAAAGTAGAAAATAAATAGCAAGATGGTAGATTTAAACCCAATGATATCAATATATGTAAATAGTATAAATGCTACAGTTAAGAGGCAGGGATTACCATACTGGATAAAAAAGCAAGACACAACTATATGCTATTCACAGAAATCCGCTTAAATATCCAGACACAGATACTTAAAGAGTAGATGAAGATATACCATGCAAACACTAAGCATAAGTAAGCTGAAGTGGCTATTTAATGTAACATGAAGACGACTCCAAAACCAATACTATTCCTGGAGAAAAGAGGCATGTTATGGACTACATGTTTGTGTCTGCCCCAAATTCATATGTTGAAAACTAATCCCCATGTAATGGTATTTGGAGGTGAGGCCTTTAGGAAATAATTAGGTCATGACAGTGGGACCCTCATGATCAGTGCCCTTATAAGAAGAGCCTGGAGAGCTAGCTCCATCTCCTTTTACCATATTAGTATACAGCAAAAAAAAGTCGGCAGCTTGTTACTTGAAAGAGAGCCTTCACAGAACCTGCTGTGCTGGCACTCTGACCTCAGATTTTTAGCCTTCAGAAGGGAGAGAATTAAGTTTCTTTTCTTTATAAGCCACTCAGTCTAGAGCCTTTTGTTGTAGCAGCTTGAACTGACTAAGACAGGGAATATATGAAAAATTTGCAGCTATGTAAAAGTGTAAGACAACGCTTTCCAACCAAGATTGGGAATGAACAGTGAATACCCAGTCTTACCACTTCTATTCAGCCTTGGATTGGAGTTCCTGTACAGTGCAATAACATAAGGAAAAGAAAAGAAATAAGAGGCATACAGATTGTATAGTAAAAGGTAAAGTGTCTTTATTCATACAGTATGTGATTGTCTATGTAGAAAATCATAAAGAATTTACAGAACTAAAAGGTAAATGTATCAAGAATAACAGATCAATATAAAAAAGTTATGTATTTCTATATGCTAGCAATGAGTTACTGGAAACAGATTATTAAAAAGGAAATCCATTCACAACTGCATTCAGAAAAGATGGAATACTTATGGAGAAATTTAGCAAAATATGCAGACCTGGACAATAAAAAAAATAAGATATTACTGAGAAAAATTAAAGAAGACATAAATAAATAGGGACTTACATCAAGTTTATGGAATGGAAAATCCAATATTGTTAAGATATTTATTTTTCCCCAAATTGATCTATGGATTTAGCATGATCAATCACCCTAGCAGGCTTTTTATCAAGATTGAAAAAGCTGATTTTAAGGTACCTATAGAAATGCAAAGGACCTAGAATAGACTCATATTTTTTAAAAAGGTGAGCAAAGCTGGAACGTGTTACTCAATTACATATATATTTTTTCTAGATTCAAGGGGTACATATGCAGGTTTGTACATGGGCATATTGTGTGATGCTGAGATTAGTAGTAAACATGGTACCTGATAGGTAGTTTTTCAACCCTTGCCCTCCTCCTTTTCTCCCCCTTTTTGGAATCCCCCATAGTTAGTGTTCACATATTTGTGTCCGTGTATACCCAATGTTTAGCTCCTACTTGTAAGTAAGAACATGTGGTATTTAGTTTTCTGTTTCTTCATTAATTTGCTTAGGATAATGACCTCCAGCTCCATTCACATTGCTGCAAAAGACATGATTTTATTCTTCTTTTATGGCTGCATAATATTTCATAGTGTATATGTACCACATTTAAAAAAATTCAAATTACTCTTGATGAATACCTGGGTTGATTTCATGTCTTTACTATTGTGAATAGTGTTGCCTGTAATAAACATATGAAAGGAGGCACCTTTTTGGTAGACAATTTATTTTCCTTTGTGTATATACCCAATAATGGGATTACCGGGTTGAATGGTAGTTCTATTTTTTTTTTCCCCCCCCCGAAACTGAGTCTCACTCTGTCGTCCAGGCTTTAGTGCAGTGGTGTGACCTCAGCTCACTGCAAGCTCCGCCTCCACGGTTCATGCCTTTCTCCTGCCTCAGCCTTCCAAGTAGCTGGGACTACAGGCGCCCGCCACCACGCCCGGCTAATTTTTTGTATTTTTAATAGAGACAGGGTTTCACCGTGTTAGCCCGGATGGTCTCAATCTCCTGACCTCGTGATCCTCCCGCCTCGGCCTTCCAAAGTGCTAGGATTACAGGCGTAAACCACTGCGCCCAGCCGGTAGTAGTTCTATTTTTAGTTCCTTGAGAAATCTCGAAACTGCCTTCCACAGCGGCTGAACTAATTTGCATTCCCACCAAGAGTGTATAAACTTTTCCTTTCCTCTTCAACCTCACCAACATATGTTACTTTTGGCTTTTTAATAATAGCCATTCTGTCTGGTGTGAGATGGTATCTCATTGTAGTTTCAATTTGCATCTTTCTGATGATTAGTTATGTTGAACATTTTTTCATGTGTTTTCTGGCCACTTGTATGTCTTCTTTTGAGAAGTGTCTGTTCACTTTGCCCCCTTTTTAATGGTGTTATTTGTTTTTTTCTTGTTGATTTGTTTAAGTTCCCTATAGATTCCGGATAGTAGACCTTTGTCAGATGCATAGTTTGCGAATATTTTCTCCCATTCTGTAGGCTGTCTGTTTACTCTGTTGATAGTTTCTTTGGCCGTGCAGAAGCTCTCTCATTTAATTAGATCCCAGTTGTGAATTTTTGTTTTTGTTGCAATTGATTTTGAGGACTTAGTCATGAATTTCTTGGCCTAGGCCAATCTCTAGAAGAGTATTTCCTATGTTTTCCTCTAGGATTTTTATAATTTGAAGTCTTACATTTAAGCCTTTAATCCAGCTTGATTTAATTTTTGTATATGGTAAGAGGTGGGGTTGGGGGGATCCAGTTTAATTCTTCTGTATATTGTTAGCCATTTTTCCCAGCACTATTTATTTAATGGGATATCCTTTCCCTACTGTTTATTTTTGTTGACTTTGCTGAAGATCAGTTGATTGTAAGTGTGCAGCTTTATTTCAGGAGTCTATGCTGTTCCATTGGTCTACGTGTCTTTTTTTTTTTTTTTTTTTTTACCACTACCATGCTGTTTTGGTTACTGTAGTCTTGTAGTGCAGTTTGAGTCAGATAATGTGATGCTTGTGGTTTTATTATTTTTGCTTAGGATTGATTTAGCTATTCAGGCTCTTTTTTGATTCCATATACATTTTAGAATAGTTTTCTTCTAGTTCTGTGAAAAATGATGAAAATTTGATAAAATAGCATAAATCTGTAGATTGTTTTGGGCAGTATAAACATCTTAATGATATTAATTCCTCCAATCCATGAGCATGGAATGCTTTTTTATTTGTTTGTGTCATCTATGATTTCTTTAAGCAGGGTTTTTTAGTTCCCCTTTTAGAGATCTTTCACCTCCTTGGTTAGATGTATTACTAAATATTTTATTTTACCTTTGTGTGACTATTGCTAATGGCATTGTGGTTTTGATTTGACTCTTAGCTTGAATGTTATTGGTGTATAGAAATGCTACCAATTTTTGCATATTAATTTTGTATCCCAAGTATTTGGTGAAGTTGTTTATCAGGTGTAGGAGTCTTGGCAGAATCTTTAGGGTTTTCTAGGTATATAATCATATTGTTAATGAAAAGATAATTTGATGTCCTCTTTTCCTATTTGGATGTCTTTTATTTCTTTCTCTTGCCTGATTCCTCTAGCTAGGACTTCCAGTACTATGTTGAATAGGAGTGCTGAGACTAGACATCCTTGTCTTGCTCCAGTTCTTAGGGGGAATGCATCCAACTTTTGCCAATTTAGTATGATGTTGGCTGTGGGTTTGTCATAGATGGCTTTCATTATTTTGAGCTATGTTCCTTTGATGCCTAGTTTACTGAGGGTTTTTTTTTTTTTATCATAAAGGGATGTTGTATTTTATCAAATGCTTTTCTTCTGTACCAGTGGAGATTATCATATATATGGCTTTTGTTATTAATTATTTCTAAGTGGTAAATGTGATTTTTAAGTGGTAAATCACATGTATGTTGAACGACCCTTGCATCCCAGAAATAAAGCCCACTTGATCATGGTGAATCAACATTTTTATGTGCTTCTGGATTTCATTTGCCAGTATTTTGTTGAGGATTTTTGCATCTATCTTCATGAGGGATATTGGCCTGTAGTTTTCTTTTGCTGTGTCTTTGCCAGGTTTTGGTATCAGTATGATACTGGTTTTGTAGAATGAATTAGGGAGGAGCCCTTCCTCCTTGATTTATTGGAATAGTTTCAGTAGAATTGATATGAGCTCTTCTTTATATGTCTGATAGAATTCAGCTGTGAATACATCTGGTCCAGGGTTTTTTTGGACAGTAGCAATTTTTTTTTTTTTTAATTATGGTGAAGACTCAATTTCATTACTCATTATTGGTATGCTCAGGATTTCTGTTTCTTCCTATTTTAAACTGGGGAGATCCTTTGTTTCCAGGAACTTATCCATTTTCTCTAGATTTTCTCCTTTGTATGCATCGAAATGT
Organism: Mandrillus leucophaeus; assembly: GCF_000951045.1. Classification (NCBI taxonomy): domain Eukaryota; kingdom Metazoa; phylum Chordata; class Mammalia; order Primates; family Cercopithecidae; genus Mandrillus; species Mandrillus leucophaeus. Next base: position 6,058,442 of record NW_012101365.1, on the reverse strand, counting down.
TCATACTAGTCTCTTTCAAAAACCCAACTTTTCATTTTATTGATTCTTTGTAAAGTATTTGGGGTCTCAATTTCATTTAGTTCTGCTCTGATTTTAGTTGTTTTTTCTGTTAGCTTTGGGATTAGTTTGCTCTTATTTTTCTAGTTCCTTTAGGTATGAAGTTAAGTTGTTAATTTGAAATCTTTCTATCTCCTTGATGTATATGTTTAGCAATATAAACTCTCCTCTTAACATTGCTTTTTCTACATCCCAGCGGTTTTGATAAATGGTGTCTCTGTTTTTGTTTGCTTCAAATGAGTTTTTTATTTCTGCCTTAATTTTATTGTTTTACCCAAAAGCCATTCAGGAGAAGTTGTTCAGTTTCCATGTATTTTTGTGGGTTTGAGGGTTCCCCTTGGTATTGATTTCTATTTTTACTCCACCATGGTCCAAGAAATACTTGGTATTTTAAAAAATTTATTGAAACTTGCTTTATGGCCAAACATGTGGCCAGTGTTGGAATATGTTCTATGTGTAGATAAGAAGAATGTATATTCTGTGGTTGTTCGGTGGAATATTCTGTATTCTAGTAGGTCTAATTGGTCAAGCGTCAAATTTAAGTCTAGAATTTGTTTTTTAGTTTTCTGCCTTGGTGATCCAATATTGTCAGTGGGGTGTTGAAGCTCCCTACTCTTATTATGTGACTGCCAAAGTCTTTTCTTAGGTCTACAAGTAATTGTTTTATACATATGGGTGCTTTAACGTTGTGTGTTTATATATTAAGGATAGGTAAGTCTTCTTGTTGAATTAAACCATTTGTTATTATTTAATAACAAAAAATAAAATTCTTTGTCTTTTTTATTGTTGTTCATTTAAAGTTCATTTTATCTGATACAAGAAGGGTGACCCCTGCTTTATTTTTGTTTTCCATTCGTATGATAGATCTTTCTCCATCCCTTTACTTTGAGCTCACAGGTGTTGTTATGTGTGAGATGGGTCTCTTGAAGACAGAAGAAGAATGGATCTTGTGTTTTTTTTTTTTTTTTTTTTTTTTTTTAAAGCTGATAGTCCACTCTGTGTCTTTTAAGTGGAATGTTTAGGCCATTTATGTTGAAGTTTAATATTGTTATGTGAGGTTTTGTGTTGTTTTTAGCTAGTTGCTTTGTAGTCTTGATTCTGTAGTTGCTTTATAGGATCTGTGGGTTGTACACTTGCATATGCTTTTATGGTAGAAAGTATTGTTCTTTTGTTTCCATGTTTAGAACTCCCTTAAGCATCTCTTGTAGGACCAGTCTGATGGTGATGAATTCCCTTAGTGATTGCTTGTCTGAGAAACACTGTTTTTCCTTAGTTTATGAAGCTTAGTTTGGTGAGATATGAAATTCTTGGCTGCCATCTCTTTTCTTTAAGAAAGCTAAAATGGGCCCTCAATTCCTTCTGGCTCGTAAGGTCTCCGGTGAGAAGTCTGCTGTTAGTTTGATGGGTTTCTTTTTATAGGTAATGTGACGCTTTTTTTCTAGCTGCCTTTAAGATTTCTTCTTTCATATTGTCCTTGGATAGTCTGATAACTATGTACCCTCGGGATGGTCATACTGTATAGTATCTCATAGGAGTTCTTCAGATTTCTTGTATCTGCATGTCAACCTCTTTAACAAGGTAGGAGAAATTTTCCTGAATTATGTCTTTGAATATGTCTTCCAAGTTACTTACTTTCTTTTATTCTCTCTCAAGCATGCCAATAAGTCACAGCTTTGGCCACTTCACATAATCCTGTATTTCTTGAGGGCTTTGTTCATTTTTAAAAATTATTATTATTATTATTTCTGATTGGGTTGATTTGAAGGACAGGCCTTTGAGCTCTGAAATTCTGCTTGCTTTAGTCTGTTATTAAGGCTTACAACTGTATTTAAAAATTTCTGTAGTAAATTTTTCAATTCCAGAAGTTCTGTTTGGTTCTTTCTTAATACAGCTATGTCATCTTTCAAACCTTGGATCTGTGTTTTGGCTTCTTTGTATTGGATTTCAGCTTCCTTTTGGATCTTGTTTTCTTCATTATCCATATTCTGAATTCTATGTCTGTGATTTCAGACGTTTTATTCTGGTTAGGATCCATTGCTTGGGAGCTACTGAGATCTTTTGGAGGCAGCGAAATACTCTGCCTTTTTGTAATGTTGAAGTTCTTGCGCTAGTTTCTTCTAGTTTCTTCTCATTTGAGAAAGCTGACACTTTTAAAAAATTTGCTATTGTTTGGATGGAGCTTCTTTATTTTATTTTATTTTTTTATATTTTCACTCATGGGAGTATGGCTGTGGTGTATGTTTGTAGGATTGATTGGCTTCATTTATGGGTGATTTCAAAGTACCAATGCTCTGCACAGGTTCCTTAGTTGCAAATAAGTTGCAGTGGCTTTCTCTAATGCATACCCTCCCCCAGGTATGCGTTTGCCTTCAGTGGGGGTGGAGCCACTGGAGAAGCCCAAGAAGCAGTCTCCTTCAGCCTACACTCCCCAGGCCCTGACAAGAAAAGCCAATGCCAAGTCCACAACAGTATACTGAGGAGGGGGCTGGGATATGAGATATGACCCCTCTCCACACCAAAGCTCCTGGGCTTTGGTGGTGCTGCCTTCAGTGGCTGATGCCATGCTTGCATTTTCTTTGACTCAAGGAGGGCTTTGGTAGGCTGCATTCCCCTGTCCTTAGGGGCAGACTGCATTGAGAGTTGGATCTCCAGGGGAGTGGGACCCCTCCTTCTTCTCAGAGCTGGTGGGGCCCCGTCCCTCAAAGGAGCTAGGGAGCAGGCTGAGGTCCCCAGCAGTTACGCCCACAGATGGGTTCCAGGTCATAAAGCTGTCCCTGGCTGCAAGTCTTACTGCCCAAGAGAAACTCAGCTTCAGCAACTCTCCTCTTGCTACAGTCCTGTGATGACAGAGGACTTAATTTCAGCAGCTACTGCTGGGTCACTCTCCACATTACCTGCTCAATTCTGGCTATGGGAGCCCTTCCACCATTCCAGAGCAAGTTCTCCAATCTCTGGCCCAAGACTAAAATGTCTGTTGTGGCTGCTGCTGCCAGGTGGCCAAACAGTATCTCTAAATTCTCAAAACAGTGCCATATGCGGGCTTCTGACTGGAGAGAGTGGGGCCCTTCTCAGGTGGAAAGAGCATGGGCAAGAAACTGTGCGGAGTGTGGTCTGTTAAAGTCTCAGTCTCACAGCAGCTCCTAGCAGGATGTTGGGCATTGTCCTACGTATGCATAGGAGAACTTGGCTTCCCTGTCCCTCCTTGACTGGGTGGTGGTTGTAGCCATATCAGCCTAAACTCAAGCCAAGGGTGGTTCTCAAAGTAGTGCCATGAGCCTGGGACTGGAGAGGGTGGGGCACCACACAGAGAAGCAATGTGAACAAGAAGCTGTGGGGAGTGTGGTCCATTAACGTCTCATCCTCAACAGCAGGTCATAGCAGGGCGGCAGGGACCCTCCAAGGGCTGTGTGGAAGTGGCTATTCTCTTCTCTCTCTCTTGGAGAAACACAGTGGCCGCAGCAGTGTCTGGAGATCACTGGTATGCGAGGACTCTCACAACGGCACCTGGCTGAGGCTGCTGTAGGTTCAAATACCCGTGGAATTTTGTGTGGGTTCTCTTTCTGAAGCAATGTCCCTGTGCAATCTTTAGGCAGATCCATATGTCAGAAACAAAGCCCTCTTGGGTTTAGAGTCTCTCCCAGAGTTCTGGAGATTTCTCTCTCACTGTTTTCCTGTGTCCAGGAATACATATCTACATCGTAGAATAATCCAGTCTGGGTGGTTAGTGTATCCATCATCTCATGCATTTATCATTTCTTTGTGGTGAGAATATTCAAAAGCCTCTCTCTTCTAGCTATTTTATAATATACAATATTTTGTTGTTAACCATATTTTACCCTACTGTGCCATGGAACACCAGAATTTATTTATCCTACCTAATTGTAACTTTATATCCACTTACCAACCTCTCCCTATCCCCTCCCCTCACCATTCCCCATCCTCTGGTAACTACTGTTCTACTCTGCTCCTATGGCATAAACTTTTTTTCTTTTTTTTTTTAACATTCCATACATGAGTGAGATTATGCAGTATTTGTCTTTCTGTGTCTAGATTATTTCACTTAACATGATGTCCTTGAGGTTCATGAGTGTTGTTGCAAATGACAGGATCTTATTCTTTTTTACGGTTGAATAGTATTCCATTGGGTATATATATTACATTTTCTTTGTCCATTCATTTGTTGTTAGACCGTTAGGTTGATTCCATATCTCAGCTATTGTGAATAGTGATGCTTATAGACATGGTAGTGCAGGTATCTCTTTGACACACTGATTTGATTTCCTTTGGATATATACCCAGCAATGGGATTACTGGTTCATATGGTAGTTCTAGTTTTAATTTTTGAGGTAATCTCTACACTGTTTACAGTAATGACTGTATTAGCCTGTATTAACCTGTAACTCTATCTCTGTTTTCTGTAATGATTGTATTAGCCTACACTCCCACCAACGGTATCCCTTTTCTCCACATCCTTGCCAACACTTGTTTTCTTTTGTCTTTTTGGTAATAGCCATTCTAATTAGAGTGAGGTGGTATCTCATTGTGGTTTTGCTTTGCATTTTTCTCTCTGGGGAGGCAGGGCTACCACTAAGCTGGATGTTGGGCCAGGTAGGTGTGCATGGGTGCATGATGCTGGGTAGCCCAGTGGTGGTCTGTCAAGAAAGGCAAGGCTGCTGATGACCAGCTGTTGTGCCATTGTGATGTTGTGGGGCTGGGCGGCTCTGTGGCAGTCTGTCCCGAGGGTGAGGATCATGGCTGGACTGGCATTCTGGCTAGTCATGGGCACACATGGACTGGGTGGGCTGCCTGCCTGTATGGTGTGGGTGTGGGCAGGCAAGGATGCTGCGTGGCTGTGTGTTGGCTTTTCCGCTGTGCAGGTCTGCCTTGTCCCTGGGAGTGGTGGTGTGTGCATCGGTTTAGACACCAGGGTCTTGGTCATCATATCTGGCCTAGGCTCTGGGCACCCAGCAGACAACCATGTGAATGTGATGGAATGACAGTGGGGACTCAGGAATGGAGACAGTCAGTTGCTACTAACCCCCAGGGAAGGACTGATGCTAGTAGTGGTTCCAGTTTCAAGATGGTGCCAAGCTGTTTGTGGCAGCATAGCTCACAGGGAGGGAGATGCTCAAGGAGGGCTCCTACTATGATGCAAGGCTGCTGTTTGAACTCCTGGCTACTCTCCAGATGGAATTCGGTGCCTGCAACGACTGGAAGACTCCTGTAGTAAGGTTGGCTGGCGTTGGTAGTGACAATGAAGACTACTGGGGATCTCCAGCTTACCTTTTCCCTGTAAGAAGTCCCCTTAACTCTGAGTCTGTCCCAGTGGAGAAGGCAGTGTGGGCAGAGGCAGAATGCCTTGCTCCCCTCTCCGTGGTGCTGTCCTGGATTTCCTGTGCTCCACAGTGATATCACCTTTCCCCTGGTGCTCTCCAGCATGTTTTCTTAGTCACTCCGGTCGTAATATAGTTGTTTATTTGTTGTTTTGGTCTCGCGAAGGGGATGAGCACCAGGTAACCCTAATTAGCTATCTTGCTAATATCTCCTGTTCTCCTTTCAGTCAATTGATTTTTTTATAAAGGTGCTAAGGTAATTCAATGGGAAAAAAGATAGTCTTTTCAATAAACTGTGTTGAAAAAATTTTTCCTCATATATGACCTATATGAGGAATAATTTATCTTGCTCTTTTCATTATACCATACATAATAACTAACTGTAATAACTGACTGAAATGGATACAAACCTAAATGTAAAACCTAAAACTACAAAACTTCTAGAAGAAAGGAGAACATTTTTACAACAGGATTGGCAATGGTTTCTCGGGAAACAAAAAGCATGACACTTAAAAGGAGAAATTAGGCCAAGTGTGGTGACTCACGCCTATAATCCCAACACTTTGGAAGGCTGAGGGAGGAGAATCACTTGAGATGAGGAGTTCCAGACCAGCCTGGGCAACATAGGGAGACCCTGTCTCTACAAAAAAAAATTAAAAAAACATTTGGGCATGGTGGCAAGTACCTATGATCCCAGCTACCAAGGAAGCTGAGGCAGGAGTATCGCTTGAGCTTGGGAGGTCAAGGCCACAGTGAGCCATGATTACACAACTGCACTCCAGCCTGGGTGACAGAGCAAGACTCCATCTCAGAAAGAAAAAAAAAAGGAGAAATTAATAGATTTAATTTCACTAAAACACTCGAAAACACTTAAGAGTATCTCCAAAAACACTGTTAAGAAATGGAAAGGAAAGTCATAGATTGAGAAAATTATTGCAAAACATATATTTAACAGAGGCCTTGTATCCAGAACAAAGAACCTGTGCAATTCAATAATATTATTACCAATTTAATAAAAAAAGGTGAAAAAAAGATTAGAGAAGATTTTTCATAAAACAAGGTGTACAAATGAGTAATAAGCACAGGAAAGGGTGCTCTGCTTCAGAATCACTTTTCATCCTTCATGTGTCATTCCAAGATTTCTTTGCAAGTCCTCCCAAGTTTTCTAGTCTTTACCACAGTGTCTTGCAAAAACACATGAGTAAAGCAATATCATGTGATTGTTGAGCTGTAGTCATGGATCTTACCTATTCAGTCAGTAAATTTTTTTTTTCCTGTGTAGTTATTAAGACGGACAAACTCATTAGTAATTAGGACAACATAAAACAACAATTAGATACCACAACACACCAATTGGAATGATTATAATTCAAAAGACTGATGATGCCTAACGTTGGTAAGGAAGTGGGGCACTGGAACTGTTGTCTGTTACTCACTGGAATGTAAAATGGAATGCCCACGTTGAAAAACAATTTGACAGTTTCTTGTAATGTTAAACATATGCTTGCCAACTTGGCAGTTCCACTCCTGAGTATTTACCTAAAAAAAATGAAATCAAGAGGCTGAGGCGGGTGGATCACCTGAGGTCAAGAATTCAAGACCAGCCTGACCAACATGGTGAAACCCCGTCTCTACTAAATACAAAAAAATTAGCTGGGTGTGGTGGCACATGCCTGTAATCCCAGCTACTTGGGAGGCTGAGGCAGGAGAATCGCTTGAACCCAGGAGGCGGAGATTGCAGTGAGCTGAGATTGCACCATTGCACTCCAGCCTGGGCAACAAGAGTGAAACTTCATCTCGATTAAAAAAAAAAGAGAGAAAAGAAATCATAGCTCAAAGACTTGTATACAAATGTTCATAACATCTTTATTCATAATACCCCAAACCTAGATACAATCCAAATATCCATCAACAGATGAATGCATAAACAAATTTTAGTAAATTCATACAATGAAATACTAGTTAGCCATAAAAAGTAAGGAAATATTAAGGTATTTAACTCAACATGGAAGAATCTAAAAATCATGCTAAGCAAAAGATAATGTACACAAATGACGCATACTGTATTATTCCATTGATAGGGACAGAAGGAACATCGGCAGTCACATGGCATGTGGGAGTGGGGCATGTGGAGGGAACAGGGTAGGCAAGTTCTTCATCTTGAGGGCTTGGATTACAAGGGAAGCTTGGAAAGGGCACAGGTCAACTGTTTGGGATTATGGAAATATTTTATACCTTGATTGTGGTGATGGTTATGTGAGTTTATACATCTGTCAAAATTTATCAGATTGTGTTATTCAAATGGGTGTGTTTCATTGTATATAAATAATATCTTGATGAAGTTGATTTTTTTTTAAAGACAGAGTCTAGACTCCAGGGACTTGCATAATGGATAGGTGACAAGGCAGATACTGAGAATTAAGTTCTCCTCCTTCACTTCAGCCCAGGTTCCTCTTTCAGGACCCATATTTTCCCAGGTGAAGGCAAGAGTACCCTAAAATTCCATGTGCCCTCCTGCCAGTACAGGGCTCATTGTAGGTACTCAAGATGTATTAACAAATCCAGAGTGATGCTGAGAGGTTAGCCATTAGCTCCAATTTTGCTTTTTGGCAATTGTCTCTTGGTTTATTATATAGCTTTAATTGTTAAAGCTTCAAAAATTTCCCCTCTAACAGAACAATTTTACTTAGGAACCATCATGAATATCAATCAATTTTTAGAAATACATTATGACTGGAGAAGAAAACTATCTCAAATCAAAACATTCTGCATTCCTGAGTCTCTGTGTACATAATTATATCCTAAAATAATAAATAATAATCCACTTCTCAGGTCAAGTAATTTAATTCCATGGCTTAAAACCCTTCTGTGGTTTCCTATTGTTTTTGAGATGAAGTCCAAACTCCATGGCCTGGCTCCTTAGATCCTTCATGATCCAACCTTTGCCATTCTGTTCCATCTCATCACTTGCCACTTCTCTCATCAGGCTTTAAGCTTGTGGTTTTCTATGCACAGCACTCTGTCAGCTCTATTCCTACTCCCTAGAATATCCCTTTCTCATTTGTTAACGTGGCAAAGGCATACTTGACTTTTAAGACTTAAGTCACATGACAGCTCCTTCCAGACCTTACTGACCTCACCCTCCTGCATTCCCTGCTCCCTGGGTCTGGGATATGTAAGTCTTGTTCAGTGTTTCCACATACTCTATGTCAGGGGTATTCAATCTTTTTGTTCCCTGGGCCGCACTGGAAGAAGAATTATCTTGGGCCACACATAAAATACACTAACACTAACAATAGCTGATAAGCTAAAAACAATTGCAAAAAGAAATCTCATGATGTTTTAAGAAAGCTTACCAATTTGTGCTGGGCTGCATTCAAAGCCTTCCTGGGCCACATGTGGACCATGGACTGCAAGTTGGACAAGTTTGCTCTTTGTAGACCTTGATTGCTGCATTTCTTTAACCATGTGAAATGATTTCCTTCTTATCTTTCTTATTCATCTTGTGCACATGGATTATTCATCTCTGTATTTGCAAAAAGATAGTCAGAATGATGTATTATCCAACTCCTGGACTCCTCGAGTCCAGGAGTTGAAGGATGCAGTGAGCTATGAATGCACCATTGCACTCCAGCTTGGGTGACAGAGTAGGAACCTGTCTCTGGAAAAAAAAAAAAAAAAAAGACAGTGACGAAACCAGAATTTTAACTCAAAGCTATGCAGCCCTAAAATGTATCAGTCCATGCCCTGCCCCTTTTGCCTCTGCTCCAAGAATCAATAGCAAGGGTTGGTTTGGCCCATTGCTCACCAGTTGATAGCATGTACATGTGTTTCACTGGTTAAGTTTTGAAGTGAATTGTTTCTCCCAACAGTCTTTTTAAGTGACCAAGCTAAATTTGAGGTCAAGTGTCTTTGGTGTCATGAGAAGCTCCAGTCCAGTTGGTCTCTGTAAGAGCCCCTCCTAGAACCTCCTCCTGGACTGGTCTACTATAGGAGCCGTCAAGTGCATTGGTTGGCACCTTAGTGGGTACCATTAAATACTTGTTGAATGAGTAGACCCAAGAATTACATAATTTATAGCTTACAAAAGGAAACCTCTCCCCAAACTCTTCTTCAGTAGAGTGAAATACTCATCTATACCCTCATCTCGTCTCCAATATTTCATGTAGAGTCTTGAGCAGAGAGCCATGAACAGAGAAGGAATTTAATTGATGTTGACATCTTTGTTGAAATGTACATTTATGATAAGTTGTCTTTAATAATTCTTTTTATTTTCAAGTTAAAAGACTTTAGTTTTAGCTTTGGTTCTGCTATCCTTGTGAACTTTAATAAGCACTTTCACCTCTCTTAGCTTCACTTTCCACATCTAAATAAAGGAAATGATAAAACTTACCACAGAGGACTATTTTGAGAATGAAATGATACATCATCTAGATCAAGAATTGTGGCATTTGAAATGGTCAGGGAGATCTTTCCTAAAAGGTGATACTCACAATTACTCAGAGATGGTCAAATCTGGAGAGCCTGGGGATGCTGGCTCAGAAAGGCTGCCTGAGGTATCTAGTCAGTTTTGGGGCCGATGGCTGAAAGATAATCTTGAAAAATCAGAATGGGTTGTGGTACAGCAGGGAGAGGCCATAATCTTTTCTTGCCCTCTTTCTTACCTCTGGAGACTTCTATCCACATCTGGCTCAAGTCATCAGGCAAAATTAATGTGTTGGTTTCACCCTGCTGATATCTGTTTCTGTCAGTGCAAGCCCTTGGCAGCTTGGATGCAAATGACCACAAGTGTCAGCCCTTTCCCCAGGGAGACGCAAACAATATGCCTGAATTGGGAAGGAGATTTGGGCATGAGTGAGATACCATTTCATGATGCTGTCTGAAAATATATTGAGTCCTCTAAATGACAAAATTTGAGCAAGGGCTACTTCTGCATTTTATGGCAAGTGTCAAACCTCTTGCCATGCAAATAGTAACAAAACAAATCAGAGACAACTGCTTTGGTTCCTTTCTTATTTAAAGTGGAAAGAGTTGGATAAGAGAGTATCAATGATGGTTGGATGCTGTGGCTCATGCCTGTAATCCCAGCATTTTGGGAAGCTGAGGTGGGCAGATCACCTGAGGTCAGTAGTTTGAGACCAGCCTAGCCAACATGGTAAAACCCTTCTCTAAAATACAAAAATTAGCCAGGCCTGGTGGATCATGCCTGTAATCTCAGCTACTCGGGAGGCTGAGGCATGAGAATCACTTGAACCTGGGAGGCAGAGGTTGCAGTGAGCTGAGATCACGTCGCCGCATTCCAGCCTGGATGACAGAGTGAAACTCTGTCTCAAAAACAAACAAACAAAAAAACTATCAATGAAAATAATTATCCTGTTACAAATGTACACACCTCTTTTCTCTGAAAGTAGCTATTCATTTTCTCATTTGATCCTCACAGCAAGTCCTTGGGGGTAGATAGGGCAGGTATTAACCCTATGTCATAGCTAAGAAAAGAAATACTCAAGTTCATGAGGGTTAAATTCCTATCCAAGGTCACCAGCTAAGAAGTAGGAGATGTGGGTCTTGACCTTAGTCTCCTGATTCCAAATCCTCATTGAGTGACGCAAGCTGTTTTCTCCTCCACGTCTTTGCACATGTTGTCCCTTCTGCCTGAAACAACTTAAAGCAAAGAAAGAACTTTCTAACAGCCACATTATCCAAAGAAGGAATGAGGTAATGAGCTCCTCATTGCTGGAGAAGGTAAGCAGAGGGGAAATCAATTGGCAGGGATATTGTAGATGAGATCCAACTATTGAATTGTAGATTGGACTTGACAGTCCGAAAGTCCCTTCCAAACCTGTGATTCAGTATCATTAGCCTAAAAGTACTAAAGCTAGCATATAATCCCTGGACATGAAAGCCAGGCTGAGAGAGCAGAAGTGTGGAATATGGATTCTGAACCAGAGGGAACCCTTCAATTCATGTAATCTCAGAACATCATAGCCAGAGGGGGCCTTGGCCCAGGTTCCTGGGCCAACTGTCAAACTCCCCTCCCAACAATCACCATTGTGCTAATTAGGACAGCCCCAGCAATCTGAAAAAGAAGAAGTTTAAGGGCTGTTCTGGCTCTGAAAATCTGGAAAAAGGTGCCTCTTGATGGCTCCTGGAGTAGACCAGTCCAGGAGGCGGTTCTAGGAGGGGCTCTTACAGAGACCAACTGGACTGGAGCTTCTCATGACACCAAAGACACTTGACCTCAAATTTAGCTTGGTCACTTAAAAAGACTGTTGGGAGAAACAATTCACTTCAAAACTTAACCAGTGAAACACATGTACATGCTATCAACTGGTGAGCAATGGGCCAAACCAACCCTTGCTATTGATTCTTGGAGCAGAGGCAAAAGGGGCAGGGCATGGACTGATACACTTTAGAGTTGCATAGCTTCGAGTTAAAATTCTGGTTCTGTCACTGTCTTTTTTTTTTTTTTTTTTTTCCAGAGACAGGTTCCTACTCTGTCACCCAAGCTGGAGTGCAATGACGCATTCATAGCTCACTGCATCCTTCAACTCCTGGACTCAAGTGATCTTCCTGCATCAGCCTCCCAAGTAGCTGGGATTACAGGCATCTGCCACCACACCTGGCTAATTTTTTAATTGTTATTTTTTTGTAGAGATGGGGCCTTGGTGTTTCTCCGGCTGGTCTCAAATTTCTGGTTTCAACCAATCCTCCTGCCTGGGCCTCCCAAAATGCTGGGATTACAGGTGTGAGCCACTGTGTTCAGCCTCTGTCACTGTCTTGTAAAGTGACTCTGCAAATTAGTCGCCTGTCTTTCCCTGCTTTCTTATCTATAATTTGGGAAATACGTAGGCACCCCTCTCAGAGAAATGAGTAAAATAACATATATATATATATATATATATTCACATGGTACAAAATAGGTGTTTAATAAATCCCAATTTGTTGACCAGGCGCCGTGGCTCACGTCTGTAATCCCACCACTGTGGGAGTCCAAACTGGGTAAATCACTTGAGGTCAGGAGTTTGAGACCAGCCTGGCCAACATGACAAAACCCCATCTCTACTTAAAATACAAAAATTAGCTGGGTGTGGTAGTGCATGTCTGTAATCCCAGCTACTCAGGTGGCTGAGGTATGAGAATCTTTGAACCTGCGGGGTGGAGGTTGCAGTGAGCCGAGATCGCACCACTGTGCTCCAGCCTGGGTGACAGTGAGACTCTGTCTCAAAAAAAAAAAAAAAAAAAAAAAAAGAAAAAGAAAAAATAAAATAAAATAAAATAAATCCCAATTGGTTGCTCCCATCCCAAATAGTAACAGCGTGTCTAATAACTGAAATATAAATGTTGTATAACATGTAAAGATACATGAAAACACTGGGAAAAAAAGATTTAAGAAATTGCCTACTGTTTTCTTAGACTTATAGTGAGAACCAAGGGCTAACATTTATTATCCATCATTCAGTGCAATTTGAAACAAAACAACGGGAGCCTGTGGGTCCTTAATTTGGCTCAAGAGGTTATCGCGCCCAAGTCTAACCCAGTGTTCTTCACAGCTTTGCCCAAAGCTGGATTTTCCCCTGCACTCTCCACCCCACGCCCCCTGTCAACATGACTGATGAATTCAATATCCCCCTCTTTCCAGCTGACGAGTCATAGAGCTGACTCCAATCAGCAGGATCCCCTGGTCGCCTGACTCAGGCCTCCCCAATCAGAGGTAGAGTCTGCGGTGGACAGACAGACAGGTCTGGAGAGGCTGGTAAGTAAGAACTCCCCGAGTGCCTCTGCCAAGAACCGATTTGATGAGGCTGCCATTCACTCTGTCAGGCTGCGTGTGGGATTCATCAGGACCCAGCCTCGCTCTCTTTCACCCCCATCAATGTGCCCTAAAGGATTTTTCTTTAAACCTGATTGCTTGGAAGGCATCGTAAGTCCACTGCCTTGTGATTCATCAATCCATGACAGCTCGTTATTCCAGAAGCGTTTAGGCCCCGAACCAGGAGAGAGGGAAAGGTTTCTTGGTGCCATTACGGGACAAAGATTCACTGGCTTATTGATTCATGCCACAAATATTTCCTCAGCCTGCTATTTAACTGTGGAGATGAACTAGGGGGTGGATATTTGCTGGTAGGCCTCACTATAAAGAAATCCCACTCAACAAAGTGGAGTCCAGAAATTCTGACTTAAGGACTATTAATATTGAACTTCTGAGAAAAGCGTTTTACGTACATCACCTGACGGACTCTATGATGTCTCTGTATGTAATACAGTAATCTTTATTTCACGCATGAGAAAACAGAGGCTCACGGGGCTCAGTGGCTTATTCAAGTTCCATAGCTAGAAGCTAGCAGAAATGGGATTCAACCTGTCTGACTCCAAATCCCATGCACTTAACCATTTTTTACTGCATTACTTGTTCCCACATTTTTTTTAGTTGTTGATAGGTTAAAAGGAAAACAAAGCTGTTTATGGAAGCATTTGACAAATATAATACTCTCAGTTGTAAGAGAATACTGTGGTGTCGAGTTATCTGGAATTGCACCGGGTGTAACGTTCAATGGGCAATGGAGCATTTGGTAGCCTGACCTCTCTTCCAAGTTCAGGAGGCCTCTCAAGTTTCAGTCATCAAGGCTCCCTTGGAGCACTGGGATTCTGAACTATTTGCTTATGTACTTCTCCTGGGCTGAGGCTCCTGAGTGTGGCTGAACTTGGTGGCGCTCTTCTGCCACATAGAGCTGAGGTCAGCCTGGACACTGCCCTGGGGTTTTAATCTAAATAACCACTGGATCAGGCTGCATTCAAGCTGGCAAAAATGTTTATTTCTTATATCTATTTGAAGAAAGCTTCCTTTCCAAGAGCTCCCCGCTAAAAGAGAAGGGATAGAGGGTTTGTCTGTGTTCAGAGAACTCTCTCTTGTATTCATTAGTTATCAGTAATAGAAGCTGAGTTTTTCAGATCCAAAAGACATGGAGATAGGATATTAAGAGAGAATATGGAGTAGCAGAAAATGTATTGCGCTGGGAGTCTTACTCTAGGTCAGGGTCCCTTGTATTCATTACTCCACTCACTGTCATTTTGGGCAAGTTGCTTAACTTCTCTGTTTTCATTTCTACATCTATAAAATGGAGATGATAATACTTTTTATCTTACAGAGTTATTGTGCAAGTCTTATATAATAATAATTTTATTCATTCATTCATTCACTCAGTAACTGCTAGAAACTTGATATAATGATGAATAAGACAGTCATAGTCTATGCTCATGAAGCTTACAGTCTAGTGGGAGAGACAGACATAAATCAATCTTGATAGAGAGGTAGTTGTTCAAACAAAAGTTATGAAAAGTATTATAAGAAAGGAATATAGGGTGCTGTGAGGGCCTACTACTGAAAGTGTCATTGAAAATGAAACTAGAGGGATGAGTCATAGGTAGTGGAATTAAAGGGGAGAGGAAGGGCATTTTGCTTAAGTAAAGCAGCATGCATGAAGTTGCAATGGAGTCTTGCACAAACCAAGAATGGAGAGAAAGTCAACGTGTAAAGTGACCATATGGTCCTGTTTTCTGTGGATAGTCCCTTTGTAAACCCAGTATATTTGTTAATAGAGCTTTTGTGCACTCCCTAAAGCATCTCTATTGGATGGAGAAATAATACAGTCATCTCATTAACGTGGCTGGTGTGTAGGGAGCAAAGTGGGATGTTAGGCTACACAGGTTCACTTAGATAGACCCAAGCTTTGTAGATCATGTTAAGGAGTTTGGTCTTTACTTCAACAGCAGTAGGCACCAATTGGAGGGTAAAAAATAGATCAGAATACTAGTTAACATTTATTTAGTATTGCTACATGCCTATATTATGCAATATGCTTTAGAAGAGAGAAGTGCCATTGCAATCTCCATTTTATATACGAGGAAACTGAGCCTTATACCGATCAAGGGACTTGCCCAGGGCCACTTGATGGTTAGGGGCAGAGTGCTGATTTAAAGCCAGATGTCATTCCTGAGACTAGGTATTTAATCTCTCTGACACTGACTCCCAATGTGGAAGCCTTTAGCTGTAAATGCATTCTTTTCAAAAGCTACTTCTTTTCTGAGCACTTAGCCAACTTTTGTATAGGCGCGTTGAAGTTATTTGAAGCCTTCATTGCAACTTCTCCCTACTCTATGAAACAGTAGAACTGAGTGCTAGGAGGGACATCAAAATAGCAGCAATGAAACTCACTGTGGTATCAGTATGTAGGATTCAGGCCCTGGTTCTGCCAGCTGTGACCTGAGTGAAGCCACTTCCCTTCTCAGAGTCCATTTGACAACTCTCTAACAGGACAAACCTGGTCTTTTACCAGGAAGAACACACCAAATGTGAAAGGGCCCTGCAACCTGGAAAATGCAATAGTGATAACAACAGCCAAACACAAGAAAAACCTTTGTTAGGAGCTTTCTTCTTACCAAAGGACTGTGTTAAGTAATTTATGGAATTTTTTTTTCCATTTACCCTTCAAAATTACTCCACAAAATAGGCACGATTGTCATCACCATTTAACACGTGTAATCTGAGGCCCAGAGAATTAAGTAACCTTTTTTTTTTTTTTTTTTTTTTTTTTTTTTTTTTTTGTAGAGATGGGGGTCTTGCTATGTTGTTCAGTCTGGTCTTGAACTCCTGGCCTCAAGTAGTCCTCCCATCTCAGTCCCCCAAAACATTGGAATTACAAGCATGAGCCACTGCACCTGAAAAGAATTAAGTGACTTGTTGAAGGTCACAGGGTTGGTACTAAGAGCCACCAAGCTAGGGTTCTTTGCCATTATATAAGTTATGAAACAATTTTATGAAAAGTACTATAAGAAAAGAATATAGGGTGATGTGAGGGCCTATGCCTGAAAGTGTCACTGAAAGTGAAATGGGATGAGTCATAGGTGGTGGCATTAAAGGGGAGGGGAAGGGCATTTTGCTTAAGTAAAGCAGCATGCATGCAGTTGCAAAGGAGTTTCGCTCAAACCAAGAATAGAGAGAAGGTCTATGTGTAAGGTGGTCATATGAACAGGATATATCCTGTTTTCTGGGGATAGTCCCATTTAAACCCAGAGTACTCATTAATAGGGTGTTTTTTTGCACTCCCTAAAGCATCTCTACTGGATGGAAAAATAATACAGTTATCTCATTAATGTGGCTGGTGTGTAGTGAGCAAAGTAGAATGTTAGGTTACAAGCTTTGTCCAAAGAGGACAACATACCATGGCTCTGAACCATTTATCCCGAGAGCTTAAGAGCCCCAAGGATGAGGATGTTCAAGAAGAGAAGAAGTGGAAGGCAGAGAGGTACTGGCTTATGGGAGTCTGTCCAGGAAGAGAAAGTGACCTCAGATTAAGGTTCACTCACAGGATATTGAGGGAGTCCTGAGATGGCCAGGAAGGGCCAGAGAGGAGTTGGTGATGAGAAGTAAATTTTTTAGGACACAAATGATGGGTTTTGTTTAGAAGACAGATCTCTTTTTTGCTGTGAATAGCATAGTAAATGAGAATATGACTGCCGTTTTGGTGAGTTCTTAAGTGGATTATGTTGAGGATGGTACAACATTGCCTTGTGTTTTCTCTCATCAATCAATCAACAAATGCTGCACAAACCAAGACTCAACTAATGTGATAAGTGCCATATTTTGAGAATTTATTGCCTCTCAACTATCATTCCATATTTTTTATATGTATTACTCCAATAAACCTTTAAATCAGGCCCTGTTTTACAAATGAGGGAACAGCACAGGAAGTGAAATTCTAAGCCGAAGTTCCCATAGCTGGTAAATGGGTTTGAACAAAGTTGTTCTACTTCAGAGTTTGCGTTCTCAATCACTGGACAAGGTCACCTTCACCAACATATACCAAGTAGAGTGGTCTCAACTCATATTTATAAAATGCCTGCTCTGTCCTGGGCCCTAGGAGTTGCTTTTATATAACTTTATTTAATTTGGCTTTGCCATATAACCCTGGACATGGCACTTAACACTTCCGGTCTGTTTCCTTATCTGTAAAATGAGGACAGTAATAGTACTTACCGCAGAGGGCTGATAAGAGAATTAAGTGAGATAAGCAATGCAAAGCACTTAGTAGAGAGTCTAGCAAGCAGAAAGCACTGGAAAAGTGTTTGCCAAATCAATATTCTGGACAACTGCCTTGTTCTGTAGTTACTTTATCTATTATTCTAATTTTGGCCTGGAGCTGAGAGCCATAAAGAAGGCAGAAGACACTATTTGCTTGCCTCTGGATGATGCAGAAGAGTGACTCTTAGCGTCATAGCGACTATTGCTTCTTCTTCCTGATCCTCTGCCTCCTTCTCTTCTTTCTTCTTCATATACAATAAACTGCACATGTTGAAAGCATACAATATGATACATGTATATATACACCTATGAAACTATCAAACATAACTAAAGTAGTGAGCATATCCATCACTCACATATGCTTCCCTGTACCCCTTGATGATCCTCTCTTGTCCTTCTCTACTTGCTTCCTCCAACCTCATTCCCATCCCCATCCACATCCCTATTTTCATCTCCATTCCCATCCCCATCCACACTTCCTTCCCATCCACATCCCCACTTGCATCTCTACTTGCATCCCAATTGCCATTCCCATCCCCACTCCCATTCCTGTCTCCACCCCCATCCCCTTCCCCAGCGCATCCTCATTTTCATCCCCATCCCTGTCCCCAAATCCATATCCATCCTCATCCCCATCCCCATCCCCATCTCCATCTTCAGGCAACCATGGATCTGCCTTCTGTTACTGTACATTATTTTGTATTTCTAGCATTTTACATAAACAAAATCAAACAGTAAGTATTCTTTTAAAATTCTGCTCTCTTTAATCAGCATAATTATTTTGAGGTTTACCCTGTTATTCTATGTATGAATAGTTCATTCTTTTTATTGCAATACTATTTCATTGTATGGATATACCATATTCACGGATCCATTTACCTGCTGATGAACATTTTGGTTGTTTCTAAATTTTAGACATTACAAATAAAGCTGTTAGGAACAACAGTGTTTGTATGGACATATGCTTTCAGTTCTCTTCGTTAAATTCCTAGGAGTAGAATGGCTGGGCCACATGACAGAGGTGTGTTTAACTTTACAAAGATGTCAAAGTGTTTTCCAAACTGATAATAACATTTTAAACTTCTCCCAACAATGCATGAGAGCTCTACTTGCTCTGTATTTTCTCCAGCACTTGGTGTGTTAGTCTTTAAACATTTAGATATTCTAGTAGGTGATTAGCATATCTTACTGTGCTTTCATTTGCATTTTCCTAATGACTAATGATGTCAAGCATCTTTGCATGTGCTCATTTGCCATTTGTATATCTTGTTTTTGGTAGAGTGTTCAAATATAATTTTATTTTAAAAATTGAATGATTTTATTTTTATTTTTTTATTTTTTATTTTTGAGACAAGGTCTTTCTCTGTCACCCAGGCTAGAGTGCAATGGTGTGGTCATGGCTCACTGCAGCCTCAACCTGGGATCAAGCCATCCTCCCACTTTCACCTCCCAAGTACCTGGGACTACAGGCACATGCCGCCACGCTGGCTAATTTTTGTATTTTTTGTAGAGGCAAGGTTTTGCCATGTTGCCCAGGCTGGTTCGAATCTTGGGCTCACCCACTTTGGCCTTCCAAAGTGCTGAGATTACAGGTGTGAGCCACCACACCTGGCCTGGTTTGATTTTTTCCATTACGAGTTTTGCGAATTCCTTATAAATTATGAAAATATTTTCTCCTAGTCTGTGGTTTATTTTTCCATTCTCTAAATGGTCTTCTCACATAGCTTAGTGATGATTCATTCATTTTTTTTTTGTTAGTTGTTTCTTCCCTCTCTGTTTTGTTTTGGATAATCTGTATATTCACTGTCTTTTTCGGGGTTGGATTTGCCATTAAACCATACAGTTCGTTTTTCAGCTCAGATGTTGTAGTTCAATTTGTGTCTTTTTACATCTTTCATGTCTCTGCTTAACATGTTTGACCTTTCCTCTGGCTTCTTGAGCATACAGAATACCCTTTCAATAGCTGTTTTAATGCCCTCGTCTGTTTATTCTATCATCTTGGGTTACTGTCATTGGATTGATTTTTTTCCTCATAATAGATTGAGGTCCCTTCCTCCTGTCTCAGGTAGTTTTCTTTACATGCACATGCTGCTTGTAAAGAAAAATTAAATTGTAGAGAATTCATCACAAAAAAGCTGTTATTTGTTTATGTTCTCCCATGTTGGCAACATCGTATATAGGCTGTTCTCATGGCCTAACATGCAGTATCAGCTGCATACTTAAGGGGGACTGTCAGCACATCTCAGGAGTTCCCTCTCTCATTGGCCTCTCCTTCTAGAGTACTACCCCTTGAACCCTAGTCACCTTGGTCTCCCTAGACCACATCAGCTTTGTCTCCTCAAATCAGGGTGTCCACTAGCCTCCATCTGGGTGTCGCATCCTATGCTGTGGCCTAGAAATTAACTCGAGGCTGTAAGCTGGGGCAATCATAAGATGTACCTTCTTTTCCTGTTAGTATAGTTTGGATATTTACCCCACCCAAATCTCATATTGAAATGTAATCCCCAATGTCGGAGGTGAGGCCTGGTGGGAGTGATTGGATCTTGGGGGTAGATTTTTCATGGATGGTTTAGCATCATCCCCCTGATGTTGTCCTCATGATAGTGAGTGAGTTCTCATGAGGTCTGGTCACTTAGAAGTGTGTGGCACCTTCCCTTCCACTCTCTGTCTTGCCCCTCCTCCTGCCAGGTAGTGTGCCTGCTCCCCCTTTGGTTTCCACTGTGACTGGAAGCTTCCCAAAGCCTCCTGAGAAGCAGATGCTGCTGTGCTTCCTGTATAGGCTGAAGAATCATGAACCAGTTAAACCTCTTTTGATATAAATTACCTAGTCTCAGGTATTTCTTTATACCAGTGCAAGAACAGCCTAATATAGCTGTCTTGCAGGAATCATTGTCCTACATTGTCTAAGCGTCCAATGTCCTGAGAACCATTGTTGTTGTTGTTCTTGTTGTTGTTTGATTTTTCAATTGTTTCAGGTAGGAGAATAAAGCTGGTCCCTCTCACTCCATTTTGGCCAGAAGTAGATATCTCCATAGTTTTTTTAGGACTCTTTTAGTCCTTTGTCAAACCTATTATTTTTACAGATTAGGAAACTGAGGAACTATGCATCTATCATCTACAGTAGATAATTTGGGATTTAACGGGCAAAACATGCACTATTTGGTGTTGAGGTTGGGGGATAAATGTCACTAAGGCTGAAGGGGTAGGGAGAAGACAGAGAGTAAAGAATGTTGAATACCATGTAAGTAGAAGGGATTTTATTTTATGGTTGGTGAAGGAGGAACTGAGGAAGCATTTTAAGTCTAGAAACAGGAGAGTAAGGCTTAATAGCCTAATTAATATTAACACATCCTTTTTAAAATGCAGTTGAACTGTGGTTACCTCTGATACTAGAAGGGAGTTGATAGGGAGTGAGGAGTTGTGTTTGCTGAGCTCTGGACCATATTCTGATTCTATCTGTGTGCCTCTGAACACATCAGTTTATCACTCTTAGGCCTCAGTTTCCATGTCTGTGAAAAAATAATTGATAAAACTGAGGGTCAATGAGGTTGTTTTGAATGTGGTAACAGAGCAAGTAAGGAGCAGCACTGAGGCTCCAACTCAGCTCTCAGATAGTTTTCCATGCCTATGACCCTCGAAAGCAGGATTTCATCCAAGAGAGGTAGTAATGACTGGTTGAGGCAAATAGCCACAGGGCCATAAAGATATACATAGTGGTGGTGAAGAAGTCTCCTCTGCCCACCAGCACTCCTTGACCCAGCTGTTACATCCCAACCTGACATGATTTTCTGACAATGAATGTTGAAAGCTGTTCAATGTCACACACAAAGAGTTACACTTTACCAGCTGTCTGCAAATGAAGAATCAGAGCTCGACTGTGGTGTGCAAAGGTTTATGGTCATATGTTTTAACATAATGTTTTGGGAAAAATTAAATTGTAAAGAACTTCAATACACACACACCAAAGCTTTTATTTGTTGATGTTCTCCTATGTTGGCAAGATTTTGTATAGGGCATTCTCATGGCCTAAGATGCATATCCACTATCCACAGTATTCCTCATATGTCTGATTGGAGAACACACACTCTTCCTTCAATTCTCAGATCAGATACTATTAAACATTTCCTGACTTCCCCAGGCAGATTATATATATATTTTTTCTTTTCTTGATTCCTCTGCATTTTGCAAGCATTGTCCTTTTTGTAATTGACTTTTTTTTTTTTTTTTTTTAAATCATGCTATTTGTCTGTGTTACCCATCAGACTGTGAACTCTATAATGGTAGCTATTCCTTGTTTGTTCACTGTAGTATCCCTAGAACCTAGGACAATTCCTCGAACTGTTAATGCTCAATACATATTTTTAGATACGACTAGATGAATGGGCGTTAGGAATAGAAGGTGAAGTGATATACGTAAAGAGCCCTGCACATGGGAGTTCCCCTTTTCTCATTTGCCTCCCTTGTGCCAGCCTGAGCTTTCATGGGGTATGTATGATGTCTTGTTTATTTCTACATATTTACCTTGATAGGTTGTTGCAGAACATAGCAAGGGCCCATCAGATGCTGAATGAACAAACACACCAGCCTGGAGCCATAGTTGCTTTATCTGTTGCATGAAATGGTTGAATTAGATTTCATAGTCACTCAACCAGTATCTGCTGAACCTCTGCTATGTGTCAAACACTGAGCCAGGCCGGGCACAGTGGCTCACGCCTCTAATCCCAGCACTTTGGGAGACTGAAGTGGGCGGATCACCTGAGGTCGGGAGTTCGAGACCAGCCTGGCCAACAGTGTGACACCCCATCTCTATTAAAAATAAAAAAGTAGCCGGGAATGGTGGTGTACACCTGTACTCCCAGCTACTCATAAGGCTGAGGCAGGAGAATCACTTGAACCCAGAAGGCGGAGATTGCAGTAAGCTGAGATCGCACCATTTCACTCCTACCTGGGCAAAAAAGAGCGAAACTCTGTCTCAAAACAAAACAAAACAAAACAATAAACACTGAGCCTGCTTCAGTCATGGACAGTGGCATCAAGACTACAGACTAGTAAAATTGAGACAGGGACTATAATGCAAGGTAAAAAATGAGGGGTTGCATGTTGAGATGCAGCTGAGACTGAGAAGGAGTGAATGAGACTTAAACCCAAGCCTTTCCTGTAGGATGGGCAGGTTCTTGGTAGATGGTGCAGCTACAATTATGGAAAAAAAAAAAAAAAAGAGTTCGAATATCAACTCCTCTACACCCCTCAACCAGAAGTAACCTTTTTTTCATTCAAAATGCTATAGGCCTCTCTCTGAATCCCTTTTAGAATACCAATTCCTTTCTTGGAGGTTATGATGTTTTATGTGTCAACTTGACCAGGCCAGATATTTGGACAGACATTATTCTGGGTGTGTCTGTGAGGGTGTTTCTGGATGAAATTAACATTAGAATTGGTGGCCTGAGTAAAGCATCCAATCAGTTGAAGACCTGAACAGAACAGAAAGGCTGAGGGAGGGAATGCCTCGTGCCTGGCACTTGAGCTGAGACACTGATCTTTTCCTGCCTTTGGGCTCCAGCTGAAAAGCTAACTCTTCTCAGAGTTGTGAGTTGGCTTTCAGACTGGAACTTATGCCATTCACTCTCCTAGTTCTCAGGCCCTCAGACTCAGACTAGAACCACACTATTTTCTTTCCTGGGAATCCAGCTCACTGACTTCAGATTTTGGGGCTTCTTGACTTTCAAATCATGTGAGCCAATTTCTTATCAGTCTCTTTACACACTCATACACACTGTCTATCTGTTTGTCTATCTATCTATTATCTATCTATCCATCTATCTATCTCCTATTGGTTTTGTTTCTCTGGAGAACCCAGACTAATATAGATGGTTAAAACAACAACAACAACAACAAAGACAAAACAAAACAAAACAAAACAAAAAAACTTACCCTATCTTGAGCTAAAACATGACAGGTACTGGGCTAGGTGATTTATAGCCATAACCTTATTTAGTTCACATAATACTCCTCTGAGTGTGGATGTAATTTCTAGCTTATAGATGAAAACCTTGAGGCTCAGAGGAGAGACACACCATTCCCAAGGTCACACAACAAGCAAATGACTAGTCAGATTAAAACCCTGTTTCCTCTAGTTCAATACTCCATGCTCTTTCTCCTCTACTCAACCATATCCTTCTGTGCATGTTTTGTTTCTTGATTAGGCAGTAAGTTATCTATGGGAAAAAATTAAGTATAATAATTATCATTTTTTCTATCTGTTCACTTTTAATTCTTGTGCCTACCATGGTATTTGGCACATGAAGGTGAGGAGGGGCCGGTGGCCTCAGGAATTCTTGTATGATCTACTTGGGTCATGAGACTTCTCTGCAGGGAAAGACTTCAGAAACCACCTAACGCTTTCCACCCCTCCCTTTGTTCTTGTTTCTAGACTGATTCCTTTCTTCTCCATGCTGTTAGTAATTACTATATGGCATGTATTCCCCAAGGGATTGCAGGGCATCCTGAAGTTTGCACCAAAAGTTTGGGGCACATACCTCCTCAGGATACACTTCCACAAGCCCCTTTTGGCACCTTGATTTTCCTGCCACCTGGGCCTGGAGCCAGATCTGCAGTTGTGCTGGAGCAGGGAAGAAAGAGTGTGAGCTAAAGAGCACACAGAGACCCTGACAGGCTCCTGGGGCCCCCAGTGGTTGAATTCTGGCTATAAATAGAAGGAATATGAAGCAGAATGTCTTTTTAATATGCGCATGGAATTCATTTATTTAATGAAGAATTTTCCTGGAACAGAGAGCTTGCCGTCAGAGCTGAGCTATTTTTGAGTAGGATGTGAAGGAAAAACTCCAGAGAATTATTTGCTGTTTGGATTTATGCTTTTAAAATAGGTTGTAATAAAAAAAGCAAAACTATAGGAAGAGAATTAAGATCAGTGTTTGCCAAGGGTTGGAGGTAGGTGCACGGGATTGACTGGAAAGAGGTGTGAAGTGACTTGCTGGGGTGCTGGCAGCATTCTGTATCTACTGTGGTAGTGGTTACATGGCTGCATATGTTTGTTAAAACTTGTAGAACAGTTCACCTAAAATGTATGAATTTTACTGTATGTAAATTATGCCTGACTTACAAACAATGTGTCACCGTGTTCTTTCCAAGGGAGAAGAAGGAGGAGGGAATGAATGCTTTCAAACATCTCCTTTGGGTGGGGTTCTTTGTAGCTTCTTTACATTATTTATTCTGTTTAATACCTGCCAAGCACTATGAGATAGAGATTATTATACACATTTTACAGATGAGACACCTGAGGTTTTGAGAGCTTAAATTAATTGCCCAAGGTCACACATCAGCTTCTAGTGAGAAGTAAGTTTCCAAGTTCCACAATGACCTCCCTCCACTTACCTGATGTTCATGTAGATGGAGCTTAGAATTAAAGTCTTGAAAATAGAACTGAGTTTTGCTCCTTGAAAAAAATGCTTCAGACAGCTCCATGCTTTCTCTCCAAAATGTTCCCCCATTCTATGTTCTTTGGCTGTTTCTGGCTGCATCTGGGAAAAGGTCTTACTAAGGTGCTAATGGTCTCTAACAGCTTTGTTTAGTGCCCTTGGATCTCCCTTTTTATCAAGCAGGCTTGGCTTTGGGCATACTTTGAAATCTTAAAGCGATGGGATGTGTTCTGTAGGACCTGGTAGCATTCCTGGATCCCGTTCCCTTGGCTGGCATCATTAATCAGTCGTGATGCTCTCTGAACCCTGATTTGCCCTTGTGATGCTCCATAGCATGGTCCTCGGGGCAGTAATTACTAACAGATTTGAGTTGGCATTCAAGATATCAAAGCCTATTTTGCATACTACCTGTGTTGCTAGGCCTAACCTAGGTACATTTATAAATTGAGGGTGAACTCTTATCTTTTCCACTCCTAAGACCTGGAACCCTGGTAAGAGTTAATGTCTGGATCTAGAGGCAAAAGTCGAAAGAAAGAACAGAGATTTGAAAATTACAACTGGGTTTAGAGATCAGCTCTGTACCACTTTCCTCCATCTCACCCCAACACTCATTTTCTTCATCTGTATTATTAGATAATAATAATAGCTATCTAAAGGTGTTGAGGTGAAGCTCAAATTGAATAAGATAGCACCCAGGAAACAGAAGCTCATTATGTGATATGAACTTTCATATGCATCATCTTGTTCAACCTTACAACAAAGTTATGCATAGGAAATTTAAATCTATATTATATAGATATAATTAATTTGTTCATGTCACACAGTAAAGGGTAAAGTTGAGAATTGAACTCAGGCCTGACTCCAAAGCTCATATTGTTAATGACAGGCTACACTGCCTCTTGTTCCAGGCATGGAAAAAACAGTATTTGGGATAGTCCCTCTTTTATTCCAGGTCTGAGAGGATGGGCAAGGACTCAGATCAGGGACTACCACCACATTAGGCTGGTGCAGGCACTGAAGAGGTGGAAGCAGTCCAGTGTGGCAAGAAAATCTGGAAATGGTGGCAGGTACAGGTACCAGCACATGCCTGTGTTAAGGATCTTATATCTGGAAATGGTTCTTTCAGGGTCCTGCTGGTCTGTTTGGTGCCTTTGTATAAATTAGAAAAAAATGCTCCCTTGGGACAGATGAATCATATAAGGTTACTCCCTCTGGAAGAACACAGCTCAAAAGAATCAAGGCTGAGTGTTTGGATTAAAAAATTCTTGTGAGCAGAAGAATTAGTACAGTGTGGACTGGATTTCAGCAAGCATTCAGTCCCTCAGCTAATGTGTCTGTGCTGAACATAACTTATACAGCAGTACAAAGTGGTCCTGGGTCTTGATGGGAGGGAAAGGTGTAATCTTAAGGAATCTAGGAACAGAAAAAAGATAAATGTCCAGGGAGCAATTTTGTTGGGGAGTTAACGCCATTGGCCTGAACCAGAATTGGATCCAGCTCTAAACAATTCCAAAGCCAGTGGGACTGATCGTGAGCGTCACTTGGGGGGTTGGGGGAGTGGGTCTTGGTAAAAATGCAGATTACCTGCTCCTTCTCCTGAACAATTTAACTCAATAAGTCTGGGGTGGGCAATTCTAATGATCAGAAAAGTTTAAGAAATGCTGCTCTATTTCATGCTTATCATACTGTGTTGTAACTGTCTCTATTAGCAACCCTGGTTGCCATCTGGTTGGCTGGACTATGAGTGTTTCAAGGGCAAGGCCATCTCTGATTCAATTCCACATCCATAGCACGTAAAGCAACGTCTGGCAGAGCAAATAACCGATCCATCAATTGAATGACATCACGGCCAATTTTCGAATTCTGGCTTACTTGTCATGTTATCACATCTGCCAAGGCAACTAAAACTATGTGTATTCCTTCCTGCCTCCTCACGTCGTCCTATTTCCCTAACCACCATCTATTACTCAACCTAACCTGAAAAAGGACAGTCCTGACACTATGGAAGATGCTTTCAGACTTAAATCTAGAACGTGGCATGTTTCCTGATATCCACACCTATGTTTGGGTCTGGGCTCCATGATGGTGCATATTTGGGCCTCATTTCTCCCTCTATAAAATGAACAGTTTTACAACATGATTTCTGAAGTGTCTTCCAACTTTGACATACTAGAGTCCTCTGACAGGAATCGAGAGTTTCCAGTAAATTCTGTGAGATGTGAAGACCTCCTTTGAGGCCTCCATATTGGCATCCTTCAGCTCGTTGGTTGGAGCCCAGGCAACGGACAGCTGCAGTCTGGGATTTTCCTGAGGTCGACTTCACTGGTGGGTAGGCTTCGATTACTGGGCATGTTCCAGCAGGCTCAGGGCACCCTGTGGGCAGGTCAGTAAATACTGGCTGCCTGACGATGTCTTGGATGGGAAGCCAGTTGGATGAGGGATGTGTGTGAAGCCCTGGGAAACACAGCAGTTCAAAGACTGTGCTGAGTAGGTTTCCAAATGGACTCACCCTCCCAGACTTTGAATTTGAGCTCCATCGGAAAAACAGAAGTGTTTGGTTCCAAGGGAATGGCTTCTAGTAATAATAATAATAATAAAAAGGGTTTTGATGGCTTCTTGGAAATCAGTTTCTATAAAATGGTGTTTTGAGAATTTGAGTGCAAGTCAAGCAGAAACATGGATTGAAATTCTTCCCTTTCATACCCATTCTTTTAAAATATTTTCTTTTTAAATATGAAAATAATGTGTGCATATGATTAAAGAATGCAAACACTACAGAAAAGTACAAAATAAAAAGTGTCTTTCTTCCTCCCTCCCTTCTCATCCTGTCTCATGTGGTAATAATTTATTGTTTTGTGTGTGTGATTACTATGTGAGTTATTTTTTAAAAAAAATTTTATTGTGGTAAAATATACATAACATAAAATTTACCATTTGACCACTTTTAAGTGTCCAGTTCAGTGGCATTAAGTATATTCACATTATTGTACCTATCACCACATTCATCTCCACACCTTTTTTCATTTTCCCAAACTAAAACTTTGTATCCATGGAACAAAAACTTCCCATTCTCCCCTGGTACTAGCCCCTGGTAGTCACCACTCTACTTTCTGTCTCTATAAGTTTGACTGTTTTAGGATGTCGGATAAATGGAATCATATAATATTTGTCTTTTTGTGACTGACTTATTTCACTTACCATAAACAATTTTTTTTGTCTATTTTTTGTTTAGGTACGAACCTATATTTTCTTTATTTTTGACCATTTTTTAAATTTAGGTACTAACCTATTTTTACCATAGCTCTAATTACATGCTTATATCGTGTCACTTAACCTCTCAAACTTAAACAGCATTTGTTAATTCCTTGCAATGAAAGATTTAGCATAATTACCTCACATCCAAAATTCCTTCACACTCTTCATCTCTCATGCTATTATTTCTAGATCTTCAAGTAGGTGTTCCTTTCTTCTGAACTCCAGACTCATGCCCAACTGCCTGTTTGCTATCTCCACCTGGCAGTCTAATCAACATCTCAAACTTAAAGTGTCCCCAGCTAACTAAATTCATGGTGTTTCGCCTCATCCCACTTGCCCTCTCCAATCTGTCTCCGCTTTCGTCTTCCCACTCAGTGAATGCCACTTCATCTGTGTAGCTGCTCAGCTCTCAAATCTTGTAATCATCTTCCAGTCCTTTTTGTCCCCTTCACATCTCACATCCAAAGTGATGAAAACTCCTGCTGACTTTGCCTCAAAATATATCCAGACTCTGACCATTTCATACTGACTTGCCCTAGGATGAATCATCATCACCTCTCACTTGGATTATTGAAATAGTCCAACTTGTCTTCTGCATCCTCCGTTTCCCTCCTGTAGTCGAATTACAAAATAGCAACCCAAGTGCTTCTTCAAAAATGAAAGTCAGATCATGTCACCTCTCTGCTCAGAATCAGCCAATGACTTTCTATCTCATTCAAATAAAAGTCGAAGTCTTTATAATGGCCCAGGGGGCTCCACACCAGTGATTTTCAAACTTTAATGGGCATAGTATTCAACTAGGGATCTTGTAAAAGTGCAGATTCAGATCCCAGGGGATCTGATGTTGTTGGTTGGACTACCACACTTGTATTGCAAGACTACACAATCTCCTGCTCAGACCTGCAAAATCCTCCTACAAAATCCAGCGCTGGGTCTGCCCCCTGTAGCTCTCGTCCTCCCTCTTCTTGCTCCAGCCTCATGGTCCCTTTGCTGCATGCTCCCACCTCAGTCTTTGCACTTGTTGTTCTCTCTGCCCAGAACATTCTTCCCCCACAGATATGAGATCTAAGGCTCACTCACTCCCCTTCTTCAGCTCCTTGTCCAAGTATCCGTTTCTCCCATGGCCTTCTCTCATCTCCCTGTTTAAAATGGCAACCTTTCTCTTTATGGCTCTCCCTAGTCCTTATCCCTGCTTATTATTATTATATTTTTATAGCAAGAGTGTGCAAACTGTGACTCATGGGCTGTGGGTCAGCTCGAGCCCACTGCTTGTTTTTGTAAGTAAAGTTTTATTAAAACAAAGTCACACACTTTTAAAATACATTGTTTATGACTGCTTTCCTGCTACAGTGGCAAAGTTAAGTGTGTAACAGAGAGGACTTATGGCCTGGAAAATTTAAAATATTTACTATTTATCTGCTTTTTACAGAAAAAGCTTTCTGACCCCTGCTTTGTAGCATTAATCACTATCTGACTTACTATAAATAGATAAGTCAATCATTTATTTGTTTATTGTAAATTTCACCTCACCAAATTGTAAACTCCATGATTAAAGGGGCTTTGTCTGTTTACTGTTATATTCCTAATACCTACAAAGGTGCCTAGCATAGTCATTCAGTAAATACTTGTTAAATAAATAAATTATTACTTTTACAAGTTAAAAAAAATATATATTTTTGTCAGCAGTTTAGATAGCATCAACTGACTTCCCACCAAGTGAGAGGACACTCTTGGACTGCACTTTCTTCCCTTTTCCTTCCACCTTTCCTGACTCCTGATGGCCAGCATCATTTTTATATTTTTAGTGTTGATACCGATTACATCCTGTACTATCATTATTATTACATATTAATTGTTTTGCCTATAGATTGATTCTAAATATTTCAAAGAAGCCACATCAAATATTGTAATTGGGCAAGCAATATTTACTACAGAATCTAGGTATGTGATTGAACCCATGGAGAAGAAATGATAACTCTAAGCCATAGGCATAAAGGGCAACATGTCTGTTATCAGGGGTAAATGGATTCTCTTTTCTAACTCTCTGTCAATTGCTTAAAATCATACATATTTGGGGCATGATTTTTGTATACGCTTTCTAACCTTTCCCAAAGTTCCTAATTAATCTTTTTTTAATTCACAGAAGATATAAATGTCTTCATCAAATATTTAAGATCCTGTGCTTCTCAAACCTATAATGTTTGAAATGGAATTTACTTTCTCCTTTAAGATTTTCACAAAATCTTTGGCTTTTTTTTTTCTAATTTTGGTGGAATGCTTGTTAGATCTGTTGCATAGCTGTCAACTCTGTCTTTGCATTTACTTCTGGATTGCTTCCATTGTATCTTGTATCATGTATGTTTCCCTTTCTTAGCTTCCACTTTCATTTTGCTAGATTATATCCTTAAGTAACTGTTTTTCAAAGTGGAGTTTGGGAGGTAATTCTAGTTGCTCTAACACATTACCACAAATTTAGTGACTTAAAACAACACAGATTTATTATCTACAGTTCTGTAGGTTACATGGCTGACATGCATCCCACTAGGCTAAAATCAAGGTATCCACAGTGCTGAGCTCTTTTCTGAAAGCTCTTGGAGTAAGTCTGTTTCCTTGCCTTTTTCAGCTTCTAGAGGTCACTGACATCCCTTGGCTTGTGGCCCCCTCCTCCATCTTCAACACCAGTAACGTTATATGTCCCTGACCATGATTCTGTAGTAACCTTTCCCTCTAACCACAGTGTTAAAGGTTTATTGGTTTTTAAAGAAGACGTTGATTCTTTTAATTGACTAATCAAAATGGTATATATTTGTGGTGTATAAAATGATGTATTGAAATATGTGTATACTGTGGAATGGCTAAATCAAGCCAATTAACAAAAGTATTAAAGTATCCTGCTTTTAATGACTCATATCAAGGTCTTTAATTTGATTACATCTGCAAAGTTTCTTCTGTAATGAAAGGTAACATGTTCACAGTTCTCTGGAAATACAATGTGGATACCTTTATCTGTGGTGGAGAGTTAACAGGAAACTTGTTTTTTCTACCACCTAACATTTCAGAATCCTCCCAAATACTGAAATTTCTTTAATTAAGCTTCACACTGTTTATAGAATTCTAGGTTCAAAAACATGTTTCGTCAAAACTTTGGAGACACTTGTCCTCTGTCATTTGGGGTCTAGAATTGTTGAAACAAGATCTGAGCACAGTCTGATTTTTGTCCTTTGTAAGTACATTTACGCTCACATCCTTTGACAGCTTTTAAGTCTGTCTTCTTGACATTTTATCAGACTATGACTGGGAGTGGGTTTTTGTTTTGTTTGTTTTTCACATCCATCACATGTCATATTGGAATAGCTCTTTCAACCTGAAGAATTGTATCTCTATTTAAGATAAGAGATACTTTCTTCCTGTTTTTTCTTTGATAAAATTGGAACCCTCACAGCCTTCACTAGTTTCTCCACCTAGTTTTTTCATGTCTGAAACTCTTATTAAAGGAATGCTGATGCTTCTGGATTTATTCTCCATTTAGTTTAAGTTTTAATTTTCTTGTATTTTCCTTCT
The DNA here is from genome assembly GCF_000951045.1 of Mandrillus leucophaeus. Taxonomy (NCBI): domain Eukaryota; kingdom Metazoa; phylum Chordata; class Mammalia; order Primates; family Cercopithecidae; genus Mandrillus; species Mandrillus leucophaeus. Next base: position 6,026,721 of record NW_012101365.1, on the reverse strand, counting down.
CCTCACCTTTTGCTACATGTTCCAAGAGATATTTTTTACTTCATTTTTCAAATTACTAATTTGGTCTTTAACCACAACCAGTCTACTACTTAGCACCTCCACTAAATTTCAAAAATGTTGACAAACATAGTTTACACTTCCAAGAACCCTTGACTCCCTCTTTCTCATAGCAACAACAACTTCAAATTTCTCACAGGTTACATATAAAATTTATTTTAAAAATTCTTTTCTATTTCTTGCTTATTTCCATTCCTCCAGATTCTGTTGTTTGCATTTTCTTAATGTTTGTCTTTCTCTTTCTCATCAGTTTTCCTCAAAGGTGGACCCAGTTGACTTCCTTTTATTTGTGAATCTCTTGTTTGATAGCATACATAGCTGGCATAGGTTTCCTTTGTAATCCTGCAGGTTGTTTACGCAAAATGCCTTTTCTCTAGATTGGTGAGCTGATGGTGAACTCTGTGCAGACAAGTGTGTCTTGCTGAGTGGCAGGCTTGTCTCTATTGTGCATGGTCGGGAGCAGGCCAGTTTGCTTGCACCCTCCACAGTCTCCACGGTGAGCTGATCCTCGGGTTAGAGCACTGCAGCATGTTTCTTTTCTTAATAGAAGCATCCTTCCTCTTTCTTTTCAGGTCAAGGCAAGGTTGGGGATTTATGCTGAACTGTTCTCTGCCTCCATCCAGAGCCCCTGTCTAGACTATGGGCCATCTCCAGCCTAGGCATGACTCCCTCACCATGGCCCATTCCATAGCCTTCTTGGCTGCCCTGTTTTTTCTTCAATAAGATCAGCACCCTCATGACCTTCCCTAGCTGAGGTCTTTCCAGGTCTCCATCAGGTGACACAGTGCACACACTCACCACAATCCTCTGCTTGTGTCTTGCACTGAGTTCTTATGCTCCAGTTTAAGCCTCAATGATCCCGTTTGCTTTCCACCCTCCGTGGAAACCTGAGTAAATCTCTGTTGTATGACTATCACACTTTTTTTTTAAAATTAGAATTAATAATGATTTATGTATTCTATTTTGTACAACTTTGTTTAATGGGCTCTTATCTGAGTGGGTTACCTTCTCTGCTATATTGAACCATAAACCTGAAATTCTAAAAGTCTAAATACAATTCAAATTTGAAGGAAATAACATGTATTGCCATTAAGGAGTTTTTTCTCCCCCCTTCTCCACCCAGATTGGTCAAGACCCCTCGTTGGGGTTCCCATGGGAGCATCTTGTGCTTCTGTTTACCATGCTACATCACATTACTATTTGACTCTCTCTGTAGTGGCTGCACCTCCAGGTTATAAGGCCTTTGAGTGCAGGTTGCATGTTCATCTTTAGATCTCTGGAGCTGCACACATAGTAGATGTGCGGTGAATATTTCCAGATTGAATGCATGTGCACCTACTCGACGAACATGAGGAATCAAAGGTGGCATCATACAGCTTTAGCTTTCAAGGAATTCAAGGCATATGGAGGAAAACAGATATGACAACTAATAATCTTCAGACAGTGTAAATAGGGTGGGTACAAAGTGTATGGGCCCACAAGCAAGAGAACAGAAAACTGTGCCTAGGGTGGGTATAGAGGTCAGGAAAGGCCCAAAGTTATGTTATGTTAGTTTTGAGGGTCACATAGGAGCTGTCAGGAGTATTGGGAGTATTAGAGCCTTCCAGAAACAAAAGAGAAATTCAAAGTTAATTATGGCTGGGATGTAAAGTATAATGGGGGCAGTGGCAGGGGAGGGATCCTATGAAATAAGAGGGGGCTAGAGCACACCAAGAGCATTGGCAGCCCAGGAAACACTTGCATTTTATCCTGAGTTGAGACACCAGAAAGTTTTATTCAGAGAGTGGCATGATCATATTGACATAAAGATTTCGACTGCAGTATAGAGGATGGACTGGCAGAGTCCTAAAGATTTGGGACTTGAATGCAGTAGTACAGGGCAGATGTGATAAGGGATTGACTAGGGAAGTATGGGCTGGGATGCAGAGACAGATACAGATTTAAGTGATGGCAAGAGGGTAGAATGGGCAGGGTTTGATGGCTGCTTGGTGTCAGGGGTTGCTGGAGAGGAAAGGGGGCAAGCATTTTGAGGGCCCTTCCAGTGCTGGGGTTCCAGGGTCCAGTGACTATAGAAAGAACATGAGCTATGTTGGTTTTTAGTCAATGTAGAGTGAATGGCAGAAAGGCTGTGGTTGGAGTAATTTATGAGATTCCACTGGGCTGTTTCCATCTTTTCTGAAGCTGCAGATTCTAGCTGAAATGAGAAAAAGGTGCATCTTCAGTTCTGTTTTGACAGCCTGTCTACTCACTTCCTTCCCAGGAGGATGTCCTGGTAAGATGCATAATATCAGCTTCTTGTCAATTTGGTTTAATTTTTAAAAATTGGATTAGCATCCAACTGAAATGGATGTCAACTGCTTGGAATGCATCTTTGGATCTGAGTGATTTTGATATTAACCAAATGTGATCGCCTAAGAAAGGTTTTATCTATTCAGAACCATCTTGATGTTTCAGCCACATCTCAAGTTTAACTCTTAGGAACCCAGTAAAGAAAGAAGTACATTTCACTTGTTTTGCCTTTGTGGATTTATACTTTATCATGGTGATTATTTACTGTCCCTAACAATGAAAACAAAACACAAAAATGTTCATGAAAAGAAAGGGAATAGGTCTTACCATATATTGAGTGCCTTCTATATGTTAGGCATGTCCACTAATGTTATTGCATAGATTCTCATGAGTTAGGAGGTTGGACTCAATGCCAAAAGTGGGTCTCAGACACCCAATCAGATTGAGGACTAGCTAAAACAGGGCCAGGGTGGAAGCAGCTTTGCAATCAGACATGCCCACCATTGTGCCATGTCAATTTATCATTGCCGTGGCAACACCTGGGAGTTACTGCCCCTCTCCATGGCATGACCCAATGACCCCAAAACTACTACCCCTTCCCTGGAAGCTTCTGCATAAACTTCCCCTTAATTTGCATGCAATTAAAAGTGGGTATAAATATGACTGCAAAACTGCCCTGAGCTGCTAACCTGTGTCTGTGGGGTAGCCCTGCTCTGCAGGGGCAGTCATGAAGCTGTGACACCACCAGAGATGTAACAGTGCCTCTTCAATAAAACTATTTTCTTCTACCTCTGGCTTGCCCTTGAATTCTTTCCTGGGCAAAGCCAAGAACCCTTGTGGGCTAAGCTCTGCTTGGGGGCTCACCTATCCTGCATCACTCACAAACACATTAAAGATAAGTATTATATCCATTTGATGGATTTGGAAATTAGATCTCATAGGGGTCTCTAAGTTAGTAAACGGAAGAGGAGAATTCAAACTCAGAACCAAGTGATGTATGGAGCACCTATTATAGCCTGACATTACACTCACACTTCTTTATTTAATCCTCAAAGCAATGTAAAATATAAAGGCTTAAAGAAGCTAAATAAAAAGAGGCTTAGCAACATTAAATAACTTCCCCAAGGTCACTCACCAGAGACCTATGCTTTCTTTTTCCTTCTTTATTTGCAGACCAAAGATAATTATTCTATACATAGGGGTGTGTTAACAAATACATGGGCAATATTATGTCATTGCTAGGAAAACTCTTTATGATGCTATTCAGATAAAGAGAAAGAAACCTTTTTCAGAAGCAAAAACCTCTGTTTGCTAGAGAGCCATTCACAGAGCCTTTAGAGAGGGGGCCAGAGATGGGGAGTAGGTTGCTCCAGGCCCTGTATTAGACTACTCCACATGCCACATGTAATTCTAACACCCCAAACAAACCTTTGGGGTGGATATAATTATTCCTGCTTCCCAGATAGGAAAAAAACTGAAGTTCAGAAAGGTTATGTAAAGGTTAAGTAATTTGCCCAAGGTCCTACCCAAGTCTCTCTGACCCAAAGCCACAGGTTTTCAGGATAGTGCTAACCCACTTTGAGGGCAGTTATTTAGAGAAATGTGAAAAGGAAGAAGGTGATCAGAACGCAAGCTCTGCCATTGGCATTTCATTTGGCCCCTCATGTTTCCCTGGGTAGGTGGTGAATAAATGCCCTTTGATGAAATTTGCAGATGATTCTAAATCAGGCCCTGGGTAAACATGAGCAGCACAGAAAAGCAATACAAATGATCCCAAATGAGGGAGGTTAGAAGTGCAGGCAGGAAATAACATGATGAGACTGATTACCACATGGGAAATTCTGAATTAAAACATCTGGGTAGGCCAATGTGAAACAGGCCACTAACATTAACACCTTTCAGTAGCTCCAGCTCCGCAGTTGGAAGGGCCTGAGTAAATCCTCTCAAATCCTGTCACTGCTTTGTTAGCTGAGTTTATGTAACATTCTAGATCCTTTGTTGTCACGTCAATCATGTTCATGGGATGTTCACGAGGATTAGATAGTATCTTAATAAACTGCTTTCTTTGCTCATTCATAAGAAGCAACTTCTCATCTGTTCAAGTTTTAGCATGAGATTACAGCAATTTAGTCACATCTTCAGGTTCCACTTCTAATTCTAGTTCTTTTTCTGTTTCCACCATATCTGCTATTACTTCCTCTACTGAAGTTTTGAATTCCTCAAATTCATCCATGAGGGTTGGAGTCAATTTCTTCCAAATTCCCATTAAGTATTGACCTCGTCCCAGGAATCAAAAATGTTCTTTATGGCATCTAGAATGATGAATCTTTTCCAGAAGGTTGTCAGTTTACTTTGTCCAGATCCATCAGAGGAATCACCACCAAGGGCAGCTATAGCCTTATTAAATGTATTTCTTAAATAATAAGTCTTGAAAGTCAAAATTACTCTTTGATCCTTGGGCTACAGGATGGATGTTGTGTTAGCAGGCACGAAAACAACGTTAATCTTGTTGCACAGCTGTACTGGAGCCCTTGGGTGACTAGGTGCATTGTCAATGAGCAGCAATATTTTGAAAGGAATCTTTTTATCTGAGCAGTAGGTCTCAATGGTGAGCTTAAACTATTCAGTAAACTCTTCTGTAAATGAATTTTGCTGTCATCCAGGCTTTGTTGTTGCATTATTAGAACACAGATAGAGTAGATTTATCATAGTTCTGAAGAGTCCTAGGGTCTCCTTAATGATAAACAAGCATTTACCATTAGGAAACCGTAATGCCCAACATAAGTCACCAGCTACATAGCCTCTGACAAGAGAGTCAGCCTGTCCTTTGAAACTTTAGAGCCAGGCGTTGGCTTCTCCTCTCTAGCTATGAAAGTCCTAGAGGGCTGCTTCTTCCAATGGAAGGTTGTTTACATTTACTTGTACATTGAAAATCTGATGTTCAGTGTAGCCACCTTCATCAATGATCTTAACTAGATCTTCTGAATTACTTTCTGCAGCTTCTACTTCAGCATTTGCTGCTTCACCTGGAGACAGTTTCTTTCCTTAAACTTCATGAACCAACCTCTACTAGCTTCCAACTTTTCTTTTGCAGCTTCTTCACCTCTCTCAGCCTTCATAGAATTGAAGAGAATGAAGACTTTGCTCTGGATTAGGCTTGGGCTTAAAAGAATGTTAAGACTGGTTTGATTACCCAAACCATTGGAACTTTCTTCATGTGAGCAATAGGCTGTTTGTCTTTTTTTTTTTTTTTATCACCTGTATGTTCACTGGAATGGCATTTTTAGTTTCCTTTAAGAACTTTTCTTTTGCATTCATAACTTGGCTAATTCTTTGGCACAAGAGACCTAGATTTTGGTCCCATGTTGGTTTTTGACATTCCTACCTCACTAAGCTTAATCATTTCTAGTCTTTGATTTAAAGTTAGAGGTGTGATGTGTGACTCTTCCTTTTATTTGAACACTTAAGAGGCCATTGTAGAGTTATTAATTGGCCTATTTGTAATATTGTTACATCTCAAGGAATAGCGAGGTCTGAGGAGAGGGAAAGAGATGGGAGAATGGCCAGGGGGTGGAGCAGTCAGAACACGCACATTTATCAATTAAGTTCACCATCTTAGATGGATGTGGTTCGTGGCGCCCCCAAATAACCACAACAGTAACATCTGATCACAGAGCATTGATCACAGATCACCATAAAAAATATAATAATAATATAAATGTTTGAAATATTGTGAGGATTACCAAAATGTGATATGGAGATATAAAGTGAGTATATGCTGTTGGAAAATCGTGCTGATAGATTTGCTTAAGGCAGTGTTGCCACAAACTTTCAATTTCTAAAGAATGCAACATCTGCAAAGTGCACTAAAGTAAAAGTGCAATAAAATGAGGTATGTCTATAAATCATAATACATGATTCTCCCCTAAATATCTGAATGTCTGAATTCACTGAATTCTTATAGCAGTACTCTGAGATAGGTACTCTTAAGTTTTAACAAGTACTTGGAGAATGGAATGTTACTAATCTATCAGTCAATCAAATCAAAAGTGAAATGTCCAGCAAAAGTAATTTGTAAATATTCAAGCACCATAAAAATATAAGTTAACATTTTAGTTCTTCTATTTCTCTACTTTGATGTAGGGGGCACACTGCTCAGGGTTATAAAAAAGGGAGGAGAATAATTTATAGAGAATTCAGAAACACTGTTCTTCACTTATGTGATTTCATTTAATCTTTCCTACAGCTATTTGAGGAAGATATAACTAGCCCATTTTATAAATTTGGAAACCGAAGCTCAGATAAATTAAGTAATTTAGTAACTTGCTCAATAGCCACCCGACTATGAAGTGGCAAAGTTATGATCCCAAGTTGGCTATCTCTAAAGCCCTGGTGCTTCCGGAAATGGCTAGGGAAGAAGGGGAGGCAGGGAAATGGAGAGCAGAAAAATAGGAGGATTCCGATGGGTTTGCAGGGCTCCACAAGCAGGACTGGATTACAACAGGGATTAAAAATATCAAGGCCGGGAGAGGTGGCTTATGCCTACAATCCCAGCTCTTTGGGAGGCCAAGGCAGGCAGATCAGTTGAGAACAGGAGTTCCAGATCGGCCTGGCCAATATGGTGAAACTCCATCTCTCCTAAAAATACAAATATTAGCTGGGCATGGTGGTGGGCACCTGTGATCCCAGCTACTCGAGAGTCTGAGGCAAGAGAATCACTTGAACCCAGGAGGCAAATGTTGTAGTGAGCTGAGATTGTGCCACTGCACTCCAGCCTGAGTGACAGAGCAAGACTCCATCTCTCTCTCTCTCTCTCTCTCTCTCTCTCTCTCTATATATATATATATATATATATATATATATATGAAGAAGAACTGGAGCATTGTGTCTACTCTGCTTTCGGCATGATCTCAAATGTTTTTCTTATTCTGAGAGTCAGAAGCAGATGTCCCTGAAGTACCTCTGTTCTCAGGCAAAGACTGATGAGCACTCTGAAGGGAAGAGCAAGGGTTGAGATGTGTGCCTGTGGGCTCTATGAACTGTGAACACAGTGATTACTGTGCTTGGGTTATACTCTCCCCACCCCACCCTGCCCCCCGACAAGTGTCAGCAAGAAAGCATAGTGCAAGTGGCATGAATACTGGACCAGAACTTAGGTGATAGCACCTGGGAACCTCGCTAACTTGCTTTCTGCCCTTTGGCCCTCCCCAGTACCCCCCTCTGGAGGATCTCCTTCTTAACTGAGTAAGAGTGGACTGGACCAGCTGACATGCAAAGGCCCTTCCTGAATTATATCCTATGGTCTTAATATATTGTTTTATATTCTAACTTCCTACATCTTAAAGAGGGTGATTCAGGTCTAACTTTGAAAGAAGATGGGGCATTCTCGTCTGGTATTTCTGAAGCATACCTTTATTAATGTCACATCTATGCTTAGGTCTCTTGTATGATATTTTTGCAAATTTCTTACACTATGTGTTTCAGGCCCTGTATTCAGTACTTTAAATGCTTATATTATTTAATCAGATGGTATGGGTGGTAGTGAAGGAAATGGGGGAGAAATGCCTGAAAGGTAGATTCCCTGTTTGCAATCCCAGGTTCACTTAGTACTAACTGTGAAACCCTGAACGAGTTACTAACCTCTCTCGGCTTCAGTTTATCCTCTGTAAAAGAGAGTAATAATAGTACCTACCTGACTGAGTTGTTGAGAGGAGTAAATGAGTCTGTTTTTGGAAAGCACTCAGAAGAGTGTCCGGCCCATAGTAAACACTCAATGATATGTTATTTTTAAAATAAATTCTTACCAACACTCTCATTTACACATGAGAAAATGGACCTTCAGAAAGTTTAAGGAACTTACTTGAAGTCCTAGAATAAGCAGATGCTAGGAATAGTGATGGCAGTTTTAGGATATTTTGATTGTATTTCAACCATGGACTTGGAATTGCTTATATAGTAACTAACACTCTCTTACCTATGGTACTCTACAGCCAGAGATTTCTAAACGACAAAGCAGGCCAAGCCATTCCCAGATTAAACCCTGCACTGGCTCTTCCTTGTGAAGAGGAAATAAATCTGAGCTCCTTAGTATTACACAGAGACTACTTCTTATTTATATATTTATTTATTTATTTATTATTTTTAATTTCAATAGGTTTTTGGGAAACAGGTGGTGTTCGTTTAAATGAATAAATTCTTTGGTGGTGATTTCTGTGACTTCAGTGCACCCATTACCCAAGCGGTGTACCCTGCATTCAATGTGTCAGACTTCTTTCTACCTCCCCAGCCTCATTGCGGCACCCCAACCCACCCAGAGATCTTTGCTTTAGACTTTCACTTAGGACTTTTCCCTAAGTGCTTAGAATGGTGTTTCTCCTTCTGTACTGACCAACTCCTTCTTGGCCTTCAGTTTTCACTTAGATGTTAGCGCTTCTAAGAAGCAATAACCCAAGAATCCCTTCCAATGTCCACTTGGAACCTTCTCTGTCATCACTTCCCCTGATCTGCTTATTTGTCCTTATAACTTCTTTGCTGAATCCTATTTAAACTGATATGCCATTTCATTGTGGGATGGATCAGTCTCCAATTTGGAACTTTTGGAAGGTGCCATTCTCATCTCTCTAGGCCATTCCTGCTTACCCAAGGAAGATGAGTCAGCACTCAGTTTATAATATGAGCATGATGAATGGATACAATTCCAGCCAAAAATGGTGGGAAGAAAAATCCTTTTCAGTTCTCTTAGCATGGTGGCCCTATTATGGTTACAATATGATTTCCTTGAAGTCTTGTAAAATTTTGACAGGATCTCCTGAGCTGTTCTTTGGGGAATTTTCTCTAGGACTTTTTTCACAAGACTGAACCTCAAGGCTCTTAATTATGCCACAGGACAGCAGGGAAGCAGTTGAGGAGGTGAAATTAATGAAAAGGATTCTTATCATAAGCTCCCTCTCTAATTTGGGGAAACAGAAACCTCTGCATGTTTTCTCAATAAGCACTCTATCAGAAGCCTTCTTATCCTGACAGGCTTCACTCTTTCATAAACACAGCAAGAATAACCTCTGGACACTGGCCTGCCATAGTCAAGTATGAAAATGTGAATTCCATGGGTCACTGTTTTTGCAGCCGCCAGATGTGGATGAAAGAGGAAGGGTGTTTTATTGTGTTTTCTCAAGAAACAGAGAAAGGTCTGTCCTGAGATGGGCCTACTTTTCTCCCACACAAGTGGCCACCATGTGGCCAGAGGACAGCTAGCTAATTTGCAAGATTAAGCTTTTCCAAATATTTGGAATTGGTCCATTCTGTCTTCAGCTAATAAAATAGATCTTTGCTCCAAAATGGATTTAGGAAGCAGACAGAAGAGCTCCTAAGGGCTTGTTGGCAAGTTACCTGTTAACAGGGTCTGTCAAATGGATACACAATGGGTAGGCTCCATATGGACTGTCTCCAACTTGACCTCTCTAGGATGCCTGCCTTCATGCAGTGGTTCTGCCAATGGCAGATAGTATCCAGTGCCAACTGATGCTGAAATGCCCAGGATATAAGCTTCTGTTCTCTGTCATTCACTCACACCTGAGTAGTGAATACACTGAAACAAGCATACATTAGAAAAACACATGCACAAGTGAGGAATCCATATTAATTGCAAATATCTGATTTAAGGATTCATTCATTAATTTAATATTGGGTGTCTACTATGTGCCAGAGACTTTGCCAGGTATTAGGGAAATAGATGAAATAAGACATGGCTCCTGCCATAAAGGAGCTTATGGTTTATTTGGGGAGGCAGAGTTATAAACATCTATAATATAAAGTGCTATAAGCTGCAAAAGAGCTCTGGAGAAGGAGCCCCAGGGTCTGTCTGGGAGAGGCAGGGGAAGTTTATAGTGGAAGTAGCCCTTGCATTGGGTCTTAGAGAATAAGTAGGCAGTTTCCAGTGGGAGAAGTATGTTCAGGACAGAAGCATAGACCCTTTAGAGAGCATTCTGTGTTTGGAAAATGGCAAGTTGTTCACGTGGCTGGATTGTGAAGTGGGAGGGAAGGTAGAGGTGGCTTGGGGGAAGACCAGGGCCAAGTCATCTGGGCATTAGTCATGCTAATTAATTTATATTTGACTCTGTAGGCAATGGGGGGACATGGTGGAGAACTGAATCATATTAGTGGAAGAGCAACATGGTCATGCTACAGTGTAGAAAGTGGTTTAGAGGTGAGTGGGGCAATAAATATTTAGTCCAGAGAGTGAAGCGCAGCTGCCAACAACTAACTATAATACAGGGTAATGAGTTTTAATACAGCAAGCTGGGGCTTTTCCTTCCTCACTCCTCAAATCTTTCTCTCCACTCTTCAGAATGCTCTGTGCCCCAGGGGGATGACCTGTATGGACTGTTCCAATGGGCTTCCTATCCCTCTGGGTCTAGTTGGGTTCTGCTCATAGAAGCACAGGAGGGAGATGGAAAGGAGAGAGGAGAGTGAAGTCAAGGTATTTATTCCCTTGGGTGCTTCCCTGAGGAGTCACCTTGGGCTGATTTTGTTCCTTGATGGAAGCCATAGCTTCTCTTAAGGGGGCCCTCTCCACAAAACTCTTTCCTTTTGCGTTCCAGTAACCCCTCCTGTCCTTAGTCCTTCAGGTGTAGGGATGCTAAAAGCCTTGCTAGCATTTGAGTATGATGCTATTCCTTGTGGTTTCTCTACATTCTACACACATCTTCCTAAATCATCCTTTATTAAATCCTGTTTGCATTGTCCAAATTTGAGTAGGTTGTTATTTCATGGTGGGGCCCTGACTACTCTGTACAAGGTGGCACAGGAGTAGAGGGCACGGAAAAGTTAGTTCTGCCTGGGGCAGGGAAGAAGGGATCAAGAAGAAGAGGCAGCACTGGAGCCCTGTAATGAAAGATGAGATGGAGTTTCCTAGGCATCGAAAGTATGAAAGGCATCCTGGACTGAAGGGACAGAGTCAATAAGTGAATGGCTGAGTGAAGAAACAGGCATTTGTAGGGAGCAGTGACTGAGAGGAGAGGAGGGGCTGATAAGGGAGGTGAGGTACTACAGGAGGTGAAGGGGCAACGATGAAGTTGGGTCAGTGTGGAAGAGCTTTGAATGCCAGCTCAGGAGTTTGTGCTTTCTTCCAGAGGAAAAGGGGCAAGAATGGTGACCACACTGGGAAGTGAGTCATATGAGGAGTGATAGGGGATATGTGCGTGTTTATCTTGGAGAAAAGACTTGGGAGTATGATTGTCATCTTCAAATATGTGGAGGATCTGGATAACGATATGGCACTATACATCATGAGTTCATAGTTTTTGGCCTGGGAATTCTGTGTCTAGGAATTTAGCTGAAGGAAATAATCCAAAATGCAGACAAAACCTTCTGGCCAAAAACATCCATTGCTGCATTATTTATAATAAGCAAGAACTGGAAACAACCTAAATGCCCAGTGACAGAAGAGTTGTTAAATGAGTATGGCAGGTCTTTACAATAGAATATTATGTGGTTGTTAACACAGGGTGTACAAAAAGTTTAAAGGTGCAGGAACATGCTTTTAATATGTTAATTTAAAAAATTGGATATAAAATGTCTATGTAATTCAGTAATATATAAAAACAATATGAACTAAATAAAGACATCAAAATATTATTCATAGCTATTGCTATTAATGACTTCGTGGGTGACCGATAGTCTCAGGCTGTTCCAAAGATCATTTGTAAACAGGAGTTGGGAACTGGTAGTATCATTAAGATAAGTACACAACCTCTCAAGTGAAAATCGTTGAATGGGACCCCTACCATTTAAATATATATTTTATGCTGTTTGTTTATCACCATCATCACCACCACCATTGAATTTATTGAACGGGTACCATCTCTTAGGCATGTGCTACTTTTTTTCCCTATATATTTTATCTCTTCACCCTTTTAACTTTGTAAAAGTTTTATTTTTACTTGCATTTATGAGACAAGAAAACAAGAGCTCAGAGAGGTCAAGCAACTTGTCCAAGATTATTCCACAAGTAAATTTCATAGTTGAGATTTGAACCCAGGACATGTGATTCCAAATTGTGAGGCTGTACTGTTGCTGTATTGCTTTTGCATACTCACATCGTTGTCTCCAGTCATATGTCACTGACTAGAAGTTTTTCCCAATAATGAACTCCAGTGGTCAAAATGGTACATCTTCTTGGTAATACATTATAGATGCTGACTGCATTTTAAGTAGGTGACCCAAGTGGGACGAAGTCCTATGAACGGGAGAAAGATTCATAGTAAATGCAGTAATAACTTGTTTAAGAAAAGTGATAAATAATATTGATGAGCTCTTATCATGTGTCAAGCAATATTCTAAGTTTTTTACATTAACTTTTATAGCACTCTATAAGCTTAGTACTATTACAGTCTTCATTTTACATACAAGGACACTGTGTTTAAATAATTTGTCCAAGGTGACACAGCTAGACGACATATACAGCTCACTATGCTTCCTACAGTGCAATACTGCCTCTGGATACGTGCGTAATGAAGTGAAAAAGGAATTTTTAATCTTAATGGCTAGTGCCAGAATTCTTTATTTTTTTGAGGCAGAGTCTCACTCTGTCTCCCAGGCTGGAGTGCAGTGGTGTGATCTCAGCTTACTGCAGCCTCCATCTCCCGAGTTCAAGCGATTCTCCTGCCTCAGCCTCCTGAGTAGTGGGGATTACAGGCGTGTGCCACCAAGCCCAGCCTTATCTTTCTTTATTAAAATACCTCAATAGGCCGGAAGTGGTGGCTGACGCCTGTAATCCCAGCACTTTGGGAGGCTGAAGCGGGCCTGAGGTCCGGAGTTTGAGACCGGACTGACCAACATGGAGAAACCCCTTCCCTACTAAAAATACAAAATTAGCCGGGCATGGTGGCGCATGCGTGTAATCCCAGCTACTCGGGTGGCTGAGGCAGAAGAATCGCGTGAACCCCGGGAGGCTGAGGTTGCGGTGAGCTGAGATCGTGCCATTGCACTCCAGCCTCGGCAACAAGAGCGAAACTTCGTCTCAAACAAAACAAAACAAAACAAAACAAAACAAAACAAAACAAAACCCTCGATAAACTACTTTGGAATAAAAGTTTTAGCAAAGTTTTAGCAACAGCTTCAGCAACAAAAGAACAGTCAAGCTTCTCTGCCTGAGAAAGTGAGAGGAGTTTGCTTTTCGCTCTAGAAAAGGAGAAGGGAGGGAGACGTGTAGATCCTGCGGTGCGGGTGGGAAGGCCAGCCGGCAGCAGCAGGGGCAGAGATGGAATGCAGGGAGGCCAAGGGCATAGAGAGAGCAGGTTACACCTTCACTTCAATTTGAAGTTAGTTGTGTCTTAAATGTAAAGTCTGAAGTTAGTTGTGCCTTAAATCTCTCCCTCCAGAATGTCAGTGAGTACTACTATGCTCACAAACAATGTATGATTATGTTGTTGTTGTTACTGGAAATTGAAGAAGGGCCTGAATTTTATATCTGCCTCAACGCTGTGTGAAACAAGGTCAACAAATTTTAACTGGGATCCTAGAACCATATACGTCCTATCAAGAAATGCCCCTGGAATTTGCAGAAACGTGTGTGTGTGTTTGTGTGTGTGTGCGTGTAGGGGTGTGTTTAGACTTTCAGTGTCTGGAACTGGGGTCTCCAGGAAGTATTTTTTAGATGTCTCCAGGAACAGAGGCCCCAGCCAACACCTGAGTTACCTACTTCATCTGGTTTAAATTTCCTGACCCTCCTGTAATCTCTTGCTCTGGTCCTTTTTTTTTCAAAAGAAAGAAACTGTGTTCAGAGAAGGTATAGAACTTCTTCAGGTCTGCAAGGAAAAGGAAGTGCTGGGACGCAAAGCCAGGCTGGTCCAATGGATTACAAAGCCCCTGGCTTCCCGGGACCTTGGCTGCCTCCTCTGTCTTGGTTTTGCTTTTCTGTTGAACCTCTCAAGGAGACCACTGCAACTTCAGTGGTGGAGATTCTGAATCTCTGGGTATTGGGATGGTCCAGGTCTTAGTCCATAGGCCAGGCCTTAACACTAAGTCAGCAACCGGGTTGGACCTCCTCATTTGGTTATACAGAAGAACAGATGACGCTAGGCCCCTGTGAGGGTGAGCCAATGGGCTAATTTGGGAGAGCAACAGGTTATTGGTAAAGATTTTAAAAGTAATAGTTTTCCAGTCTTACAAATGTGCAAGACACATTTTCCCGGTTTTAGACCTGCAAATTCTTATTACGATGTGCTCAGCCTTATCACTGAATTTTCATAGTTCTCAAATATTTTTAAAATTGAAAATGAATACACGTTGAACATTTGAGAACTACGAAAAAGAGTAAAGGAGACAAAATCTTAGGAATTTTAGCATGACATTATCAGTAAAAAGTACCTTTGACAATTTGGTTCATAAAAGCCATCACTTATTGTTGTAATTTGCATTGCTTTGAATACTCAGGGAGACTCCCACACCTTTCCATACATCAACTGACAATTTGTTTCTTCTTTCATAAATTGCTTTTTTATTCCTTTGGCCCCTCTTTTTCTGGATAAAATTTTTGTTTATATTGAAAATAGAGTTCTCTTACAAGCCATGAAAAGAGGCGATTGTCCAAATATCCTAGCACTTCACCTATATAATAACTGTCTTTCTTTGGCTTCCCCATGTATAAAGATGAGGGGGAAGTGAGTTAGCATAATCATGATAGAGAGCGGTATTTCCCCAATTGTGCTTTCTGGAACAATAATACAAGGGGGAAGTTAGTGGGTGTAATGGGGGAAAGGGCTCAAATGAGTTGGAAAATCCTTTATTAAATAAAAATAAATGGTTTCCCAATTGCAGTAAAACTATAGAATATGCCGTAGGCTTTTGGTGTTCATAGGGACCAAGACTTCTCTAGAAAGGGGTAGAAGATAACATTTCCCACTCAGCACCTCAGGCACTTCAGACATCCCTGGTGTGGAGGAAAGAATGTAGGAGAGGGTGGTGGCCAAAGGCCTGTTTTTCTCCAGGTTTGACACTGATATGTTTTATGACTGTAGGCAAATTCCAACATCCAATCACTGGTAAAATAAACAAGGATATGTTTGAGATGAGGCTTGAAGTATGCATAGGATTTTGATATGAGAAAAGAGGTTTCAGGTGGAGGCAATTGAATGGGCAAAGTCCAAGATGCTTTTCTACCCAGAGAGATACCAAACCAAATACTGTAATTCTGGCCCCCTGTTTTGTAACAACCCCACCCTTTGAGTAGAAAACAGATGTGTTTTCTTCTGAGACACAGTTTCACCAAGTGCCAAGATTTTAAAATTCTATTTCAATGCTCAGAAACCCGCCTACCTTTTCCGAAGTGTTCGTGCCCACCTAGATAGACCACATCATAAAAATTCATATTTGAAATAAGAAACCTCAGTGCTTCAGTCACTTTGACAGCCAGACTTTGGGCTTATGGAGAAATTACAGATGAATGTCTTTAAAATTCAGTGAAAGACTTTTATGATCCGTTACTTGAATAGCAGGTCTAGAATTTTCATACATGGTTTATTTATACTAATTGTATAAAATATCCATGCAAACTCATTAGAAAAGTATCTGTTTTATTAAGGTGGGGAGGGGGGAAGCATGAACCAGAAGATTATTTGGATTGCTAATTGTGAAATAAGTTACTTGTTTTTAGAAAAATCTTGAATTTGCAGTCATTGTATTACATGTATAATGTAATACATTTCAATTCACTCAAATTTCTCAAACATCTCTTTTGCATCTGGCACAGCATTCTTGCTATCCAGGAGCTCACAGACTAGAACACAGCTAAAAATAATCCTGCAGTGCCCCCAAAACTATGTTAGTGTTCTCAACAAAAAAATCCTACAGATCCCAGAGAAAAGAGTGACTATCTTGCTTGGGGAGATACATAAATTCCACAGAGATAACATTTAAGCTACCTCGTAAAGCTGAATAGGATTTTCTCCTTAAAAGGAAGGACATAAAGTCATTCCTTACTCCAAGAAGCCTTCCCTCATCTTCATAACCAAGTCAATTTCTTCTACCATTACTCTCATAAACAGTGTTCCTCCCCAGTGAAGCATGTACCATCTCCGAAGTTCCCATTTCTTTGTACCATTTCCTAGTTCATATCTGTTTACTTCATCTAGTTAACGTTAGACTTTACGTCCAATGGAGGTAGGGGCCATATCCTTCTTTTTTCCCTATTCAGAACTCAGGTCAGAGAAGGAGCTCAGCAAATGTTGAAATGGATAAACAGCATGAACAAAGACAAAGAAACAGGAGGTAAGGGCACTTTAGGGGAACAAAGAGCAAGTTATTCAACATGTCGGGAGTAGGATGCAGAATGGACCTGGAATTGGCAAAAATTTGAGCAAAAATGTGCTAGCTCTTAGCTACCAATTTTGAACTAAAGTAACCAGAGGGAAGTGAAAGTTAGCCAAGCAGCATTTCTAAAAGGCCAGGTTGACTCTTTCCAACACCCTGAGTCCATCTGTGGTTTCCTACGTCCTGTCTTGTGGTTGAAGTCCTTGTCTACTCTAAGGCTGCAGGTGGACAGACCTTTGAGCATTTTTGGTTTTTCAAATAACTCCTTTTAGTTCAAAGACATTTTATTCTGTCTACTCATTCAAAGTAAAGAGGAGCTTTGGGGACAACAAAATCCTTCTCAACCTTCCAAGTGAGGTTCATGTTCTGCCTCATGGAGTTCTTGAGCCTCAGAGCTAGAAAGGACATTAGGAAGCTGAAGAAATTGAGGCTCAGACTGAGGAAGGGACTTGCTGAGAGCCACACCGCTAGGAAGGAGCCAAGCTAGGTTTAGACCCCAGGTGTGTCTGACTCCACACCATCTCATCATCCACCACTTTTCTGAAACTTCTTGTCTTTCATTCAGCAAACTTCTGCATTTCCAGGCTTCCTGCCCCAGAAAAGTTTCCTGTTTCACCTCCAAAGCCATTAGCAGGCCTTAGGCTCCTGCCAAACATCTGGCACTTGACAAGGATGTTCCCTGCTTCCCCATCTCTGCAGGGTGCTGAAGGGGTGGCTCATGAGTTGTGCCTTGATTCCATACAGCCAAGCAGAGTGCAAATAAGCAAGAGGGGAGAGCACATGTGCGAATGGAGAGGGGATGTCACGTTCTCCTCTTTGTGTGGCTGTCTGCAAGACAGCCTTCAGTAGCTTCTCTCTGTAGCTGCCTCAGACTTTGCCTTAGCAGGGATTCTTTGAGACTAGGCCAATATCTGTGCCTTAAATACGGACCCCTCCTAAATTATCTCTTTCTTCTCCTATAATACAAAACTGTGTGTACTTCCCATAATGTGCCATGTTCTGTCATACTGCCAGGTTTTCCATTTCGTCATCTCTCTTGTTAGGAATTCTCTCTCCTGAGTTTTTGGGCCTTTAAGACAGTTCAGTTTAAGAGTTACTTCCTTTGTGAAGCAGCCTTAATTCCTCCAAACTTGAGGGCTTCTTTACCCATTTTTATTCTGCACTTTCAACTCCTTGTAAGTCCATCATTGCATTTATCTTATTGGATTATACTATCGATCTCCCCCATCAAATATATAACAGCTATCATTAATAACTATAATTTATTAAGCACTGACAATGTGCTGGGAAATGCATGAAGAATTTGTCTCATGTTATCATAGTTAATCTTTGCCATAACCTGGTAAATTTGATGCCTTATTTTGAATTTCCCTCAAATTGAAGGTTGATTAAGGTAGCTGTTATATTTTTATATCCCCGGTTCAGGGGATCTCAAGAAGCAGGAGTGAGGGACAGGGAGAGGGAGACAGGGGAGGAGGAACAGTCAAAATAAGTCTGTTTTGTTTTGTTTTTGAAGTCACTGCTGTAGGCAATGGGCGTTAAATTCTGTCTCCTAGGAGAGTGGGAGGCTGGTGCATTCACTCATCAGCCACCATGCCCTGTTGATCAGGAGCTGTTCTGAGGGCTGGGAGTTGTTAATGCCCCTGCACTTGTGGGCTGAACTTACCTACACAGGTCAAGCAGATTACGGCAACCCTGGAGAATGTCCTGGGACAGAATACTGAAAGATGGGAGCTACTTGCTTGATGTGGGAAGCTGATAGTACAAGGTGATTCTGAGCATGGAGATATCTATCACAGCTGCAGCTGGAACAAGGTGTAGGTCAACAGGATGTGATGAAGGTGCTATAGCAGACAGCCTCTGCCATAACAGATAGCCCCATTTTACATGTGAGGGAACCACCGTCTCTAACTCTGAAGCTTGGGCTTTTTAGTAGTATAGTAGAGTCTTAAGTGCCCAGAGGTTGAGAATCGTGTATCTTTTGTCTCTGCAGCTTTAATGACTAGCAAAGCCCTGGCACATTCTGTGTCCTTAGAAGATGATAGCTGAATAAATGAATGAGTTGCCAGAGTGGTAATTTGAGGCCCTGTAGGAGTGATTCTTACCGTAAACACTCATCCGACTTACGTTAAGCAACCCAAGAAGCTTGTAGCCAATCAGGAAAGGCAGATAGCAAATAAGTATGTTTTAAAAATCTGATGAGTGTTTTAAAAGTAGAACTCTGTGTTATGGGAGCATGCAGTGGGAGGGCTCATCTAGTTTGTAGCTCAGGAAGGCCTTTTTGAGGAAATGAAGTTTAAGTCAATACTTGAAGAATAAATAAGTAATGGAGGATGGGTGGGAGGAGGAAAAGCACACTGAGAATGCCTGGCAGTGTGGAGAAGTTGTGGAGCTGAGAGGAGGTCAATAGAGCTGTTGTGTGGTGGGGAGGGCCTGGTTGTGATAACTAAGGCTGGAGAAGTAGATGGGGCTAGATGATGGAGGACTTCTTTGTAAGCCAAGTTAGAAAAGAGCATTCTGGCTATGGTAAGAAAAAGGTATTGGAGAGAAGTGAGTGTGGAAGTGGGAAGACCAGTTAGGAGACGGTAGCTGATGTCCAGAGGAAAAATGATGGCAGCTTAGTTTCGTATCTAGGGGTGGCGAGGATTGGAGAAGTTGGTGAATTCTGGAGATATGTATGGAGCTGAGTGATTAGGAATTGTGATCCACTGGAGGGAGGGGAAGAGACAGTCATGTCAAGGGTGAGTTCTAGGATTCTGGCTGGAGCAAACAGATAGGTGGTAAATGGTGGTGTCATTCCCTGCGATCGGGAGTATAAGAGGACTAGGTTGTCAGTGGAAGTTGGTAGGATCCATTGCAATCATGATGAACTTGAGAGGCCTATGGATCAATAACCAATACACAGACCTGAGGGTTAAGGGTCACGACTAGAGTTAGTCAAGCAGGCACACAGCAACCAAAATTTAAGGAGGCACTCACTTTCAGGGTACTGTAAGCACAGGGTTAGCACGTGAGAATAAGTGTCTCCCTAAATATTGTACCTTAGGAACCTTGCTTACCTGATTGCAGTCCCAGCTCCATAGGAGGTAAAGGAGAGAGGTTCTGGTTGGAATTTTAGGTTGGGACGATAGCAGCATCGGTGATGGAGTGGACATTTGCCATTGTTTAGCTTCCCAGCATTGATTTCTACTTCCTAACAGCACTCAATTTCATTGGGGAAATTTCATTAGCTTACTCCATTGTGTGTCTTGGTGGGACATTGTGTGGGAAATAGGTGCCTTGCCTCCCACAATAGAAAGCTAAGAGGGCCCCTGGAAGGACACACTGAATATCAGAGTTTGAATCTAAAGTCCATTGTTGTACTCAGTGTAAATTTTGATATAATGGTTCTAGCTCAACAGTTAAGCAAGACAGTCAAAGAAGAAAATGAACAACTATAGGCCATTTCAGTTTGCTGGCCATCATTCTGTCTTCTGGTCTCCCTATTGCCAATTTTTAATGCAATATTTCAATGTATTTTTCAACAGAAGAAAATATCACCCTTTTCTAAGAGTGTGATGTGTGAGGATTTGAGGTCTGTACCCACTACAGCAATTTTTCTTACTATCAGTGAAGCCCCTGAAGCTATTTTTGGGCTGGGGTTATGGTAGGCTGGCGGCATACAGAGCAGTTGCGGGAGGAGGACATGTTGAGTCTTGGAATAAGGCAGACACCATAGAAGGAAGACCAGAGACTATGAAAGAAATTGCATCTTTGGTGACATTGTTGGAAACTTCTGGATCAAGTCTACTGAAGAGAATTGTGTTAGTAAGTTGTAGACTATGCTGCTATAACAGACTCCTCAATAAAGGGACTTAAATAGCACAGAAGTTCAGGTCTCTCTTAACATAACAGTCCAGAAGTCTGCCATCGGCCACACATGGCTTGGCGTCTCTAGGTTCATAGTGATTGCCCCAGCTGACCCATTTCTCAGCCAATGGGAAGAGCAAAAGAAGAATTGTAAAGCTATCAGCTTCTCTGTTAAAGACAGTGGCTTGAGAATTGCACTTATCTCTAATTTACATTCCACAGCATGGTCACCCCTAGATGCCGGGCAGGCTGGGAAAGGTAGACTCTGGCGGATGTATGAAAGAGGTGAGTAGAACCTTTGGGTCTTTGGAGACATGATGGTCTATTACTAAACGAAAGAAAAGGAGACAAGCTTTTGAGGGTAGTGATCAGCTTTTGTCAAACCAATACATTATTTTTTTTTCTTCCCTCAATCCAATTGGAGTTTGGGTTTCAGTTCTTAGCATGAAAATTCCCCCAATATGAGACAGGATTTGTCACTGAGCCTTTGCTCTTCCCATCATACTGCCTCTCTATCATCTCTAAGGGACAGTCCAATGCTGTGCTTATTTGAATGCAATCAAATTTAATTTGTTAAGGAAAAAAGAGGGAGGGAAATAGCCTGAGATTATACTACATGCCAGCTACTGTTCTACAATGTTTACATATGTGATATCCTTTAATTGTCAACATAACTCTTTGCTTTCTTTATCTCTGGGTTGCAGGTGAGAAAAATGAGGTGGAGAAGGGTTTATACAGGTGGTACAATAGTTAATAGAATTGTGATTCAATCCCTGTCTGTCTGATTTTATAGCCCTGCTTTGTGTACTCCATTCCCGCTGTGTCTTTGTGGTATTGAGGTGCATGATGGCGTAAGAATTAATGGGGACATGGAAGGAAAGATTGGCAGTAGGGAGATAATGGTAAGAGCACAGGGAGCAGTAGGGCTAAGTGTCACACATGTGTGTATGTGTATGTATCTGTGTGCTCATCCACAGAGGTGAGGAGGCAATCAGGAGCCAGATATGTGCTGATAGGACTAGTGAGAGATCAGCCCATAGTCATCACTATTCCAAGGCCCCTTCTTTGTCAATGGCACTCTCAACTCCTTCTTGACAGGAATTTACTTGTTGACTGGGTGTTTATTTGAATGAGATAGACTGCAGACCTGAAGCCTTCTTTGCTCTGACAAACTTGGGGAGGCTGGATGCATAACACGAAGGTCTGGGATTTAGTGCAGAAAGTCATTTGAGGCCCATCCTGGCTGAAAGCACCATTGGGAAGCTGTTACATAAGCAGAGGAAGCAGTAGCTGGAAGTGCAGGGCATTGAGCAGGGGTGGAATAAGGGTGGGGAGGCAGTTTGTTAGTGAGATGAATTTCCAGGAAGGAAAGCCTGCTCTCCACCACCCAGGCTGCATTAGGGCTGCTGCAGGATGTCTCATTCCTGAGAAAACCCTCTCACAAGAATTCTATTGTCTGATCTTCAGGAACGCAAGGAAACTTGTTCCTTAGTGAGCACAATGAGGACGCCAACAGCCAAGGGAGGAAGCGAGGAGTCCTTGAATTTTCTAAGAACCTACTGCAGACTGCCTTTTGGCAAGTGTTCAGGGAGTGGTGCTCTAGGAAGAGCCCCTGGTGGAGCAACCTGTCCTGGGAACAGTGGTGAAGCAGAGGGGTCAACCTCATGACCTCACTCAACCCTGTCTCCTTCCATCCGAGGCTTATAACTGGGAGTCTCCAGTCTTCCTTGTGCCACAGCCCAGTGTGCCTTATTTCGAGCCAGGCAAAATGGCTCACCATCCCTGAAGAAACAGCCCGCTTTCACCGTCCCAGGTTCCCTGTCACACCCTTTCTTTCTCTACGTATCTGCTCACCCTTCAAAGGCCTGATCAAATGTCACTTCTTTGGGGAAGCCTGCCATCATGGATGACTACTTTCTACTGAGCTCATATTACTTTTACCTGCATACCTTCACACCTAGCTGATCATCATAGGTTTTGCAGGTGCCCAGTAAATATATATTGGTAAAACGAATAGTCCTGATGTACTTTAATGTTATTTTGGATAAAAGTCATACTTTAAATAAACAAATAGGATTGCACTGTATAGGTTTCTGGATGAAATTCTCAAGAACTTTCTTGAACTTTGTGTTTTATTTTTTTAGTTCATGGTGTATGGTTAACCTGCATTCAAATGACATGGTAAATGAATTACATGTCACTCACTCGTTTCTGACTGTGTGCTCCTCAAGACGGCCACTCTCTTGATTTCCATCTCTAAATAAGGGTTAGGAAACAGGGGACGCTAAAGTTTCTTCTAGCTGAAAACTGTTAGGTCCCAGGTCTGAAATATTTAAAATGTGACCTCCCAGAAACATTTGCGTTTTAAAGGGTTCACTTAATTAGAGGTAAGAAGCCTTAGAGGTGGAACTTTAATGGAGGATGTCATAGCAAGCAGAGCTCCAAAGGCAAAGATTCAAACAACTTTCTCCAGAATGAGGAGGTAAAGATCCTCTATTCAGCTTCCTTCGAGTATCCTTATTTGACTTGGTGTGAATGTACGTATCCTTTTAAAAATATAACAAAGGAAAAGACATGGAGACT
>NW_012101365.1:5996945-6003216 GCF_000951045.1 Mandrillus leucophaeus | reverse complement strand
GGCCTCCCAAAGTGCTGGGATTACAGGCTTGAGCCACCGCGCCCGGCCTACATTGGAGACTACTTAAATGCACGTTACTAAGTGAAAGAAGCCAGCCTGAAAAGATTATACCTGGTAGAATTTCAACTATATGATTTTCTAGTAAAGGCAAAACTATAGGGATGATAAAGAGATCAGTGATTGCCAGGGATTCAAGGAGAGGGAGGGATGATTAGGCAGAGCATAGGATTTTAAGGAGAGTGAAACTACTCTGTAGAGTATCATAATGGTGGGTACATATCATTATACATTTGTCCAGGTCCATAGAATGCACGACACTAAGAGTGAACCCTAATGTAAACTACAGATTTTAGTTAACAGCAATGTGCCAATATTGGGTCTTCAATTATAACAAACCCACTACAATAAGGCAAGATGCTAATAATAGGGCAAATTATGTGTGAAAGGAAAGAGGTCTACAGTAATTCTTTGTAGTTTTTGCTATGTTTTTCAGTAAACCTGAAACTCCTCAAAAAATAAAGTTTATTAATAAAAAATGAACCACACATCTTCTTAATCATAGCTAACATTTATATAGCACTTACCACATACCATTCACTGTTCTAAGCACTTTGCACATATTAATTCATTGGAAAAATTCTCACATCAAACTTGTAAACTATGTATTATTGTTAATCTCATTTTATAGAGGAGAAAATGGAAGCGCAGTGAGGTTAAGTGAGTGTGCACCATGCTACACTACTCTTTTTTATTCTGTACTATACCATATGCCATATGTGTACTTTATATGCCCAGGTGTCACCTCTTCCAGGAAGCCTTTCAGACCTGCCACAGGCAGGGGTAGGTCACACCTCTCTATGCTTTTATAACATCCTGGCCCAACTCTGCAGACATAGTCCATTTACCATCTATTTGTTGAATGTGTATTAATGGATTTCTAAAGAAGTGTTTGGCACGTGTTTTGTTGAATCCCAGAGAAGCTAAGAACTTCCACTGAACTGACAACTCATAACTGTCCACAGAAAGGCAGGAGATGAATGAGTTTGCTGTGGCATGCTCTGTGCACATTTATGCAATCTCCTGGTCACTTCTGCTTCCTTTTCTGATATCCTCAGCCCTCCCCTTTGATCACCTCATCTGCCTCATTGCTTGATCCCAATGTCAAAGCCACTGCTGAAGTTTGCTGTGTCTACTACTTTTTTCTCATTTTTGGAAATGAAAATAATGTTGGTTAAGTTCCCATCCTTTCATGCTGTTCTCCCTCTTTGTGTGTCCTCAAAGCCCCATTTTTGGGATGGAGTTCAATACCAGCCAAGGAATGAGAACTCAATTAGAAGAATGAAGGGTTCACTTACAGTAGCCCAATCTCCTGGAGACGATTTTCCTGGCCAGAGAAGAAAAAGGAGTGGGGCGATTCAATTTCCCCTCACCATTTCCTAAGCATTACACCATTGGTCCCAATCAGTAGGCCACCTTCACATTCCCAATTCACCCTGATTCTTCTATTCACAATAATTGGACTGTGGAGATATGGGTAAGTGTGGGCTGAATTCTTCAACTTGACAAATGGATTCCTGGGAAGAAGCTGTGGTTTGACTGGGATTCTGGAAGGTTTGTTAGAGCTAGGGTCTCACTGAGGATTATAGGTTGCAAAGCATGGAGCCTAAGGACGTCTGAAAACTGTGCAGTGTAGAAAGTTGGAAGTGAGTGGAACAGCCAGCCCTCTCCGCATAACCTGGCTTTGGTGCAGTCACGTCTCACACCACTCACTCCACATCCTCTGGGACCCAGTTACCTTGAGCTCCCTTTATGCCCCTTGCTCCCTGCTCTCCCTTCCCTTGGCTAACTCAGCTTCTGTCCAGTCTCAGCTGAAAGGCCAATGTCTCCAAAGATCCTCTTCAAAGATTCTCCAAGATTCCTCTTACAGGGTAGAGTGCTGGCTATATTTCCTCATACAGTCCTGCCTTCCCCTAGCAATGCACTTGTTACACTTAGTAGTCATAAGTATAAACCATGGTTTGACTTCCTTATTAGTTTATAACCTGCATAAAGGAGAGAGAATGTCTCTGTCTTGCTTGTCATTTTATCTTTCACTATAATGCCTGAAGTAGGAGAAGTGCTCATTAGTGAGTGTAGACAAAGATGACCACTCCACACAAAGTCACAGGCCAGAAGCCACTGTCGGTAGGGCAGCAGCAATAGCCTATGCATTTTTTAGTTTCTCTGCCCCCAAAATGTGTGTTTAACAAATGAAAGAGTATTGATTTCACGATGCTTGGAGTTTGAACCCCAATATCCCCCCAAATTAAGTAAGCCTCTAATGAAGTAAAACACTTTCTCCCCAAGAATCAGAATGGCCTCTGCTGATAAATTTTGGCAAGTGCTGGATCACAGATAAAAAATTAGAGTTTTTCACCCTTCAAAGTACTTCCTTGAGGATGCACTGAATCACAGTGAATGGCCAATTGAACCACTAGCAGGCTTATTAGAAAGTGGGTTGTCAGAGACTCATATTACGTAGGATTAATATTAGGCATCTCTGTCTCAGCCCAGTGAAAGGCCTCAAGTGTCCTTGGAATTTCAGCGACCTTTCACCATCAATGATGACATTGTTCTCCAGGCTCGATGGCTTAATTCATAGGAAATGCAACACACTCCTCATCATGATTGCCCACCACATCTGGGATGGGGTCTGGGGGCCTGGGAATACTGAGCTTCAGACACCAAAATGTTACATTTCCCTTGCATAAACTTCCCAGGCTATGGGAGTTCCTGAGTGTTTTTTTCTGAATATCTCGACAATCTTCCCAGGGGTCTTAACTGAGAATTAGGAGGCAATTGCACAAGTTCTAGGAGCCTAGCAGGTCTTAAACCTGTCATCAGTGGGCTCCTCTGATCCAATAAGGCATAGCTGCAGATGACAAAATCACCTAGAAGTTAGGCAATATTAGTAAGACCCAAGCCCATACATACCATTTTCAGTTGGGGAAATCACAATGTCACTAATGGGTTGTTGGCATGTTTGTTTCTAAATCTTCTTTGTGCCCTTAAGAGTTTGCTATTGGTTAGCTTTCATTTTACAGATGAGGGGGCTAGGGTTCAGGATACATAGCAATTAAATGGATTGCTGGGATTCAAATGTAGGTCTGCCTGATTTCAGACAACAGAGTGAGTGGTGATGGTACCTACTGAATGCCTAGTTGTATTACACAATGTACTGGGGTTTTACATTCTTTTTCTTGTGTATTTCTCATTGCAACCTTGTGACGTAGAAACTGAAGCTAAGACAATTTTGTTAATTTTGTTATGATGTAATGCAGCATTATTAAGCAAAATTGGCAGCCAAAGCAGGGAAAATGAGTGATGGGTGGTGCAGAATGAGTGATCTGTAGGCTGGTGAGAGGATGGACTAGGTTGGAGAGGGAGTGAGGGCAGTCTGTAAAAGCAAGGATGGGTCTTATTTAAGGTGAGTCTTCTGCCTGGAGAATGACTGACACTCAGAATATGTCTTCTGAATAGATGTGTGAATGCTAGCAGGAGGCTGGTGGACAGGGAAGGTCCTGGAGGATCCAGTGGGATCTAACAGGGAGTCTTCATTTGGCCACACATTACTCAGTCTTCTAAACCTTCTCCTAGGCCTATCTGTGCTCTTCGTTGTAAAATCTAGTTTTAGCAAGAATGCTACTAAGTCAGTTTTGCAAGAACTCCCTGCCCTCAATACCTGATCTCTCTTGATATCTGGTAGGTTCCTCATCCTGCACCACCAAGTGATGACTGACTACTCTAGTCTATCTTCAGCAAGAATCCTGTTAGGTCAGTTTTGTCAGAAATCCCCCTTACCCTTGATGTTTCTGCTTAGCAATTTTCCATCTACTGACTGCCACCCTGATGTTTGGCTATAAATTCCCACTTGTCCGTGCTGTATTTGGAGTTGAGCCCAATCTCTCTACCCCACTGCAAAATCCCATTGCAGTGGTCCCTCTATGCCTATGGTAATGGTCCTGGATAAAGCCTGCCTTACCAATCTTTAACAAGTATTGCTGAATAACTTCTTTAATAGGCCTTAAAGCATCAGTTTTGACAGTGAGCTACCAGGAGTTGAGATCCTAGAGTGGAATGGTGGACTTTAAGGGTCTTAGAAGAGGAGTCATTTGCAATGATGACAAGAGCCAATGTGGGGTCGTGAGCCGGGCAACCGCAAAGACATGTGGCAATGGCCCCTGGCACTGAGGAACAAGAGGCTGAAGAGGGCATAGCCTGGGGTGACTCCTTCCACTCAGTTCCTGAGTATTTCACACTCTTCTGGGTGGTTGGTGCACACAGGGGTAGGATGGATGTAAATCCTCACTTTGAAGAGCCAAGTGTCAGGTTTCTCCAAAGCTCAGTTTCCAAAAGGGCGAGAAGGCTGTAAACATCTTTATATCAAGGTCCACTTTGCTCCTATGATGTTAGGGCTGCCTGTGGTGTGTAACCAGGAAGCTCAGATGTGGGCGGCGGTGCCTCCCACTGTGGCTTTCTCTGGATTCAGTGGAAGGTAAAGACAGAGTTAGTTTGTAAGTACATTTTCTTTTTCATCCAGGCTGTGCCTTTACCCAATCAGCCCCTGCTTCCTGCAGCACAGATCTGGGCTGTAATAGAGCTGGCCTTATTTTATTTTTTATTAAGTTCATGAACTTGAGAGGAAGGAACTTGAAAAAAATGGTCTCATTACCTCAGGAATGAAGGCTCAAACTTCTTTTAATGCCAGACGTTGGCGTGGCCTTGCTTGTTATAGCCACAAATAATCCTGGTGGAAAATTGCAACAGAGTGGCCAGGCACAAACAGGATGGCTTCTTGGGGTGAAGCAGGTGGGGTGGAGGAAGTGGAGGTCAGTGAAGGGTCAACTTAAAATGGAAAAGATCCTGAAGTTGAGGCTTGTAGACTTCAACTATGGCTAGCCATTCATATAGATTGGCAATGGGAGGGCCAAATCTACCATTGACCCTTCCAGATGCTAGGATATTGGGAAGAGCTTGGGCCTGGATTCAGATGCACTTGATTCTTATTCCCGTGTGGCTACTTACTATAAGCTACGTGACAGTTTACAATTTTCCTGAACCTCTTGTGCTTTAGTTTTCCATGTCTGTAAAATGCAGAAACTATCTACCTTGCAGGATTGTTAAGGGGATTGGAGGAGAACATGGGAAAGTTGTCAGGCTCTGGGTCTATAAAGGAAAATGTGGTACAAGCAACATTCTTTAGGAAAACATCTCCTTGCATAACCCAGGGCAGCAGTTCCCATGGTTTAATTGTTAAGTGACCAGGAGGCTGACCACGGTGCTGGAATCTCCCTCCTCTGCAAAGGGTTGTTGGAGGAGTGCTGAGCATCAGGGCCCAAAGGTCATTGTTTGCCAAAATTCTCTGACGATGAGAATCTCCTGAGGGTGTTTGTTAAATATTACTAATTTCTGGCTTTGTCCCAGACCCATTGAATACGAAGCTCTAGGAGGGCCAGGAACCTGTGTTTTTAATAAGAGGCCCTGACAATTCCTATCATCAGGGAATTTGGGGAAACACAGTTATTGCTTCCTGCACTTCTGAATGATTGGTGATAGGAAGCTAGTTTTTGTCTCTGTGTGAGTAAAATACATATTTTCTACACAGATGACCTCCAAGGTTCGTATTTATTAAATTTCTTAAACCTTGTATTTGACTGAATTTAGGGGAAGAATGTGTCATGTTTTTAGGGGAAAGACACTGTGTCATTGCTCCCTGCCTTTGCTGTTGCTGTTCTTCCTGCTTGAAATTCTCCCCCTGTCTTGTCTACCTGGCAAATCTTGCTCCTTCTCCAACACCCGGATCAAGACATTTCCTCTGCAAACCTTTTGTGACTCTTGCAGGCTGGATCAGGTGCTTCTTCCTCTGTGTTCCCTTTGTGACTTTGTGATATGAGAAGTGATTATAAGAGGAACCATTTCATATTATGTGTTTGTTTTTGCACATCTTCCCACACTAGCTTATATGTATAGGGGTCAAAAAGAATCACGGTACCTGTATTTGAATCTTATGAGTCAGGTCAGGCAAAACACTTGAATAGGGAGTTGAAAGAGTAAGAGTTGTCCAGATTAAAAAAAAAAGGGTGATTTCCAGTGAGTAGCAGGTGCAAAAGTGTGGATGTTAAAGAAAAACACAGCTTTTTTTTTTTTCCCCATCTTGAAACATTTTTAATGAGAAAATAATTTTTTTTTGAGATGGAATCTTGCTCTATCACCCAGGCTAGAGTGCAGTGGC
>NW_012101365.1:5996403-5996895 GCF_000951045.1 Mandrillus leucophaeus | reverse complement strand
TTTATCATAGAATGATTTATAATCCTTTGGGTATATGCCCAGTAATGGGATGGCTGGGTCAAATGGTATTTCTACTTTTAGATCCTTGAGGAATCATCACACTGTCTTCCACAATGGCTGAACTAATTTACACTCTCACCTACAGTGTAAAAGCGTTCCTATTTCTCCACATCCTCTCCATCATCTGTTGTTTCCTGACTTTTTAATGATCGCCATTCTAACTGGTGTAGGAGGGTATCTCATTGTGGTTTTGATTTGCATTTCTCTGATGCCCAGTGATGATGAGCGTTTTTTCATGTGTGTGTTGGCTGCATAAATATCTTCTTTTGAGAAGTGTCTGTTCATATTCTTTGTCTACTTTTTGATGGGTCATTTGTTTTTTTCTTGTAAATTTGTTTAAGTTCTTTGTAGATTCTGGATATTAATCCTTTTTCAGATGGGTAGATTGCAAATATTTTCTCCCCTTCTATAGGTTGCCTGCTCACTCTGATG
>NW_012101365.1:5994780-5996353 GCF_000951045.1 Mandrillus leucophaeus | reverse complement strand
TGAATTAATTTGGTAGCAGCTCATGTCAGAAGCACTCTCCAAAATTATTAGAAATTAAGTTCAATCACTCCAATGGGTTAATGGGACACTAAAAATGTACTTTTTCCTCTGGCATTATAACTAGGTTGGTTAAAAAGTCTGATGTATGATGTGATGTGTTATCAGGAAAAACAGGATTGGGAACCCTCATGCGCTGCTCGGGGGAGTAGTGCAGTCATTCTGGAGAACAGTCTGGTACTACTAAACAGGTGAAGTTTGTGTGTGCCCATCACTCATCAGTCTCACCCTTGGTTTGTGGCAACTTTTATAAATTAGTTCATCCAACTTCCTTCTCCCTCACCACAGAACATGGTTTCCCACACACTAGGGGACACAAAGGTAAAAATCAATATTTTCCGGATGTCTTTATTGCTCAGGGTCCATTTATTGGATTTTGCCCTTTTATCCCCTAGTGTGCAGTAAACCGTGTTCTAAGGTTGCACAAATACATGCATGTGATGGTTGGAAAGTGCAAGGAATTATCATGAGGCAGAGACCCTGCCTTTGTTGCTTCTGTTACTTTTGCTAGTGTGCATAATCACAAAGACTTTAATTTGCTGCAATTTATTTTTTTGGAAGACGTAGCCAAGGTCCTAGTGTCTGTTTCTAACATGGTGGCATTGGGAAGCTGGACACTGGGTATCCCTTTTACTAGTTGTGATGGCAGTAGAGGTGGTGTTGGTTTCCAAGCCCCACAACCCTCCAATGGTGGCAAAGGCCATTGCTTCTTGGTGTACCAGTTCAGTTGTGTTTTTCTGGGGGTTATTTTTGGAAGCTCAGTCAAGATATTACTTTGTTTTGGCCATTTAAAAATGCAGAATTCTTTTACACAACATGGTAACTATAGTAAATAATAATGTATTGTATACAGACGTACCTCATTTTATTACACTTTGCTTTAGTGTACTTTGCAGATTTTGTATTTTGTACAAATTACAGATTTGTGGCAACCAAGTCTAATGGTTCCATTTCTCCAATAGCATATGCTCACTTCATGTCTGAGTCGCATTTTGGTAATTCTCAAAATATTTCAAACTTGTTTGTTATTATTATATCTCTTAGGGTAATCTGTGCTCCGTAATGTTTGCTGTTACTGTTGTGGTTATCTTGGGGCACCATGAACCTCATCCATATAAAATAGTGAATTGAATCAATAAATTGGTGCATTCTGACTGCTCCCCTGACCAGGTGTTTTCCCATCTCTATCCCTCTCCCCAGGCCACACTATTCTTTGAGATGCAACAACACTGAAATTAGGCCAATTAATAATTCTACAATGGCCTCTAAGTGTTCAAATGAAAGAATGAGTCACACATCTCTCACGTTAAATCAAAGGCTAGAAATGATTAAGCTTCTTAAGGAAGAAATGTCAAAAACTAAGATGGGCCAAACCTAGGCCTTTCATGCCAAGCAGTTAACCAAGTTTTGAATGCAAAGGAAAAGTTCTTGAAGGAAATTAAAAGTGCTACCCCAGTGAACACATAAATGATAAGAAAAAGAAACAATCATATTGCTCATACGGAGAAGGTTTTAG
>NW_012101365.1:5988618-5988965 GCF_000951045.1 Mandrillus leucophaeus | reverse complement strand
CCTTGAGCAAGTTACTTAGATTCTTTATGCTTCAGTTTTCCATGTGTAAAATAGAAAATGAACACCCTTCTCCTTTCATTCTATCCTTTCAAAGTTGAAAGAGGAAATTAAAAAATAAAAATAATAAAGATTTTAAAATAACCCTGATAGGCTGGAGCACTGGACTAACACTACTTAGATAAAATTTTAAAAAGATAAATATTGGCCGGGCGTGATGGCTCATGCCTATAATCCCAGCACTTTGGGAGGCCGAGGCGGGTGGACCATGAGGTCAGGAGATTGAGACCATCCTGGCCAACATGGTGAAACCCCGTCTCTACTAAAAATACAAAAATTAGCTGGGTGTG
>NW_012101365.1:5982470-5986218 GCF_000951045.1 Mandrillus leucophaeus | reverse complement strand
ACAGAAGACCTAGTTAGGATCATTGATGAAGTGTCTACACTAAATGCCATATTTCCAATGTAGAAGAAACAACATTCTATTGGAAGAAGAAGCCATCTGCAATATTCACAGCTGGAGAGGAGAAGTCACTGTCTAGCTTTAGAGTTTTAAAGGACAGGGTGATTCTCTTATTAGGGGATAATACAGCTAGTGACTTTAAGTTGAAGCCACCCATTTACCATTCTGAGAATCTTAAGGCCCCTCAGAATTATGTTAAATATACTCTGTTTGTATTCTATAAATGCAACAGAAAAACTTAGAAGATAGCCCATCTGTTTACAGCATGGTTTACTGAATGTTATAAACTCACTATTGAGATCTGCTACTCAGATGAAAAGATTCCTTTCAAAATATTCCTGCTTACTGACAATGCACCGAGTCACACAGGAGCTCTGAAGAAGATATACAAGGAGATGTATGTTGTCGTCATGCCTGCTAACACAGTATCCATTCTGTAGTCCATGGATGAAGGAGTAATTTCGATTTTCAAGTCTTATTCTTTAAGAAATACATTTCATAAGGCTTTAGTTGCCATAAATAGTGATTCTTCCCATGTAGCTGGGCAATGTAAATTGAAAACTTTTTGGGGAGGATTTACCATTTTAGATACCCTTAAGAATATTCCTGAGTCATGGAAGGAGATCAAAATATCAACATTAGAAGGAGTTTTGAAGAAATTGGCTCCAATCCTCATGGATGACTTTGAGGGGTTCAAGGCTTCAGTGGAGGAAGGAACTGCCTGTGATGGAAGAATCAAGAGAACTAGAATTGTAAGTGGAGCTGGAAGATGAGGCTAACTTGCTGAAATCTCATGATAAACTTGAATGGATGAGGAATTGCTTCTTAGGGACAAGCAAAGAAATACAATCTACTCATGATGAAGTTGCTATAAACATTGTTGAAAGGACAACAAAGGATTTAGAATGTTACATAAACTTAGTTGATAAAGTAGCATCTGGATTTGAAAGGACTGACTACAGTTTTGAAAGAAGTTTTACTGTGGTTAAAATGCTATCAAACCGCATTACGTGCTATATAGAAACCTTTTATTAAAGGAAGAATCAATTGATGCAGCAAACTTCATTGTTGTCTTATTTTAAGAAATTACCACAGACATAAAAAGGAATGAAGTCATGTCATTTGCAGTAACATGAATGCAGCTGGAGGCCATTAGCCTAAGGAAATTAACACAGGAACAGAAACCAAATACGGCATGTTCTCACTTATAAGTGGGAGCTAAACAATGAGTTCTCATAGACATAAAGATGGAAACAATAGACACTGGAGATTTCTAGAGAGGAAGAGTGGCTAGGGGACTAAGGTTTGAAAAACTATTGGGTACTATACTTAGTATCTGGGTGACGGGATCGATCATACCGCAAACCTTAACATCATGAAATACACTCAGGTAACAAACTTGCACATATACCCCTTGAATCTACAATAAAAGTTGAAACTATTTTAAAAGAATCTTAAAAAAATGCACAGTCCAATAGGAATACTATGTGAGCTGTATATTTTATTTAAACTTTTCTAGCAGCCACAGTTTAAAAAGCAAAAAAGAAACCGTTAAAATGAATTACAGTAATATATTTTAGTTTTCCCAA
Source organism: Mandrillus leucophaeus (assembly GCF_000951045.1). Taxonomy (NCBI): domain Eukaryota; kingdom Metazoa; phylum Chordata; class Mammalia; order Primates; family Cercopithecidae; genus Mandrillus; species Mandrillus leucophaeus. The sequence goes on along the minus strand of NW_012101365.1, from coordinate 5,984,572 downwards.
CATATCCAAAATGTTATCATTTCAATGTGTATCAATATAGACAATTGTTAATGAAAAACAAGGAATTACCACAGCCACCCCAACCTTTAGCAATCGCCACCCTAATTAGTCAGCAGTCATCAATGTCAAGGGAAGACCCTCCACCAGCAAAACTGTTACCACTTGTTGAAGGCTCGGCTCATTGTCAGCATTTGTTCACAATAAAGCATTTTTAAATTAAGAGATATACATTGTTTTCTAACACATAATGCTATTCCACTCTTAATAGACGACAGTATAGTATAAACATAACTTTTATGTGCACTAGGAAACCAAAAAATTTGTGACTCATTTTATTGTGATTGTATTTATTTATTTTTGCAATGATCTGGTACCAAAGCTAGTATCTCTGAAGTATACCTGTGTTTCAAAAAAAAAAAAAAAAAAAAAAAAAAGACAGTACATTTCTTTTTTTTCCTTTTTTTGAGATGGAGTCTCACTCTGTTGCCCAGGCTGGAGTGCTTTGGGGTGATCTCTGCTCATTGCAACCTCCGCCTCCCACGTTCAAGTGATTCTCCTGCCTCAGCCTCCCAAATAGCTGGGACTACGGGCCTGGGCCACCACGCCCCGTTAATTTTTGTATTTTTAGTAGAGATGGGTTTTTGCCATGTTGGCCAGGCTGGTCTCGAACTTCTGACCTCAAGTGATCCACCCACTTCAGCATCCCAAAGTGCTGGAATTAACAGGTGTGAACCACTGCACCCTGCCAAAGACAGTACATTTATAATGTGTCATTAAATCTAACGAACATATCCATTATCTCATTTACCAATAATAAGAAAAACAAAGATATGTTTATTATCTTAATTTAATCATTCCACATTGTATACATATATCAAAACATCACATTGCACACCAAAAATGTATATAAAGATTTGTCAATCAAAAATGACAGTAATTAAAAAATAATGAATTTTCTTCATTAGATATCTTTTTGATTATACTAGGTTGAGGAGATTCTGACAACTTCAAATGATTAAGGAGAACCACTTTTAAAGGGGATATGAATGAGGATGTCTACTACAATGTTACATGCAGTAACTGGGAGTTAGAGGCCACTGTTTACCAGCATTGAGGGGATGGATTTATAAAATGAGATGGGTGGACGCCCAAGAACACTATGCAACAATTAGAAGCAAGGAGCCACATTTCCACATAGTGACATGGACAGATCTTAATAGTACTTAGTTTAAAAAAAAAAAAGATGATGTCTATAGCATAATGCCATTTATTCAAATTGAGAAACACATGTGTAAAAGACAATGATATGATTGAAAATGACATACCTTCTTATTTGATCTTTCCTGCAACAGAATGAGTGACTAATTGGGGAAGAGAAACAAAAGCAATGAATGCAGAAACAAGGAATGAATGAAGAAGAAGCCCTTTCACATACTCTTGAGGAACTCAGGAAAATGATTTATAAAAATCTTTGCACCTAGGATGGGGGAGGGAAAGAGAACCAATGTAATATATCACAAGATAAAATACTTCTAAGTATCTCTAACACCACATCCATAATGCAGTATAAACTTTTTCTGTACAATAAAAAAGGAAGGACTTTGACAAAAAATAATGCCCATGAGGAAGGAGAGTAGGATGATGACAGGTCCATGAAATATGTTACGAAACAAAGTTTTAAGACCTTGAGGATCTTCAGCCTGGGGACGAACAGAGAGGAGGCCAGGTGACCAACTCTCCTGGTTTTCCTGGAACTTTCTCAATCTTAGCATTGACAGTTCTTTCTCCCAGGAAATCCTTTAGTCCAGGGCAAACCAGGATGGTTGGTCAATCTAGGGAGGCATAATTGCTATCTTCAACTATGTAAGGAACTTTCATAGAGAAAGAGGAATTAAACGGGCTCTATGCAACTTTAGAGGGCAGATTTTAGACTACTGAAAAGAACTATGTTAGAGAAAAAATAATTTGGCTCAATACATGGAGGGTTTTTTATTTTATTTTATTTTTTATATATAATAGACGTAGTTTGTTATTTTTAATTTTACTTTAAGTTCTGGGATACATGTGCAGAACATGCAGATTTGTTACAGAGGTATACATGT
>NW_012101365.1:5973802-5977920 GCF_000951045.1 Mandrillus leucophaeus | reverse complement strand
TTTAGAATAAGTGTGATGTGGTGCTGAGAAGAATGTATATTCTGTTGATTTGGGGCAGAGAGTTCTGTGGATGTCCATTAGGTCTGCTTGGTCTAGACCTAAGTTTAAGTCCTGGATATCCTTGTTAACTTTCTATCTCATTGATCTGTCTAATATTGACAGTGGGGTGTTAAAGTCTCCCATTATTATTGTGTGGGAGTCTAAGTCTTGTTCTTAGTTCTCTAAGGACTTGCTTTATGAATCTGGGTGCTCTTGTATGGGGTGCATATATATTTAGGATAGTTAGGTCTTCTTGAATTGATCCCTTTACCATTATGTAGTGGCCTTCTGTGTCTCTTTTGATCTTTGTTGGTTTAAAGTCTGTTTTATCAGAGACTAGGATTGCAACCCCTGGAAAAGCAGATGCAGTTTCTGTCTCTAAAGACAGAGGTGGATAACTAGAGTAGTCACAACTGCGAATAATAATAATAATAATTAATCATAATAAAGGCTATCTTTCTTTGTACATATACTATGTGTTAAGCATGGTGCAAAGTGCTTTACATGCATTCAGAGTCAATCACAAGGATGCAATCTCACCATAAATGTTTGATGAGCAGGTAATCTCATGTAGTTTTCTGCTGCATAGCCATACCTGGAGACCCTATACAACTCTAAACAGCAGGTCCTGTTATTATGCAGTCACTGAGGATCAGAAAAGAATTTTACTGCTACTGTCATCTTCTGTTTTTCCCTACTACCATTGTAAAATTGGTAAGTAGGAGAGTATGTGGATATACCTTCCTCTAACAGATTTATTGAACTAGGTCACATACATTATTTTCTTGTATAATTGGTAAACCCTAATTTTTGCAACATGGTAGTATTACTAATCATCTCATTTCTTATTTTTAGGTTTTTAACTCATTTCTCTTCCCAGTGGAGATATTTTACATTTTTGCTCTGAATTTATTTTCATTAGTTTTATTCATTTTTTGGATGGAGATATTTTAAACTTGATTTTGCCATGTATCGTGGTTTCCAAAATCATGGCTGATGACAAAGATTACCTGGGGTTCTTATTTACAATGATTTGTAGGCATGCCTCTGGAGATTCTATCTCGGAATCTGTTTAAAGATCCATCTCATCGTATTGTGTTATAATTAGTTATTTACTATGCAGTGACTTTCTTAAGGTACACAATGCTCAACAGTAATTTGTTGAATGAATAAATGTATCATATAGACTTACCATATAAATCTTCACCAAGCAATCTGTACAGTTGTTAAAGAGAAAAGGCAAAGAAGTGATGACGATGCTTTTGTTCCAGAATAATTTTGATTTACTCTTTAACATGATTTTCATTCATTGACACATTGACAAATTTAATCAACTACAAATGTGTCTAAATGGCATTATCTTCCTGCTAATTTTTTCTGTCTTTTTCTCATGAACATTTTGCGAGATTTGTTAAATGCTTGAGCAGGAGAGAGAGTTTGGCAGCATTCGTGATTTGAATCATTTATACTCCAAGATAACTTTATTTTTAAAATGCTCCTAAATTTTGCTAGTAATTAGTGAATCTGCCCATAGTCTTTTAAATTCATCCTTAGTTGTCTTTTAAAAGACAAACACTTTTTCCAATCTCCTGTCTTGTGGCATTTCTCTAGCCCTCCAATATTTTAAAAAATTCCTGAAAGTGTTTCTAATATCTCAACTCAGGGACAAATTTCACTGGAACTGGATTAGTTGAATAACTTTCATCTTCTAGTTAAGCATTCATCCATTCATTCAGTTTATTTCCTTTGTTGAGTATCTACAATATGTCAGATTTTGTGCAAAATACTTGGGAAATTGCCGTGAATAATGATGTGGTCCTCACGGTTTAGGCAGGGATAACAAAACTAAACAGTTGATTATATTATGATGAAGGTAAGCTGAGGCTGCTTACAAGAGAACAGTGAAGGACACTGGGCCTTCTACATTAGCTTGGCATCAGAGAAACCTCAGGAGAGCTGATTCTTGGGCTGTGGCTTAATGGATTCTCAGGCAGAGACTTAGGAAAGGACATTTTAGGCAGAAGCAGAGCATTTGCCAAGCATGGAGGCAGGGTAGGAGTAAGAGGAGACTAAGGAAGAGAACTGGCAGGAATTAGCACCCTTTCTCTCCAAGACCCAATGCAAGATCTCTTAGGAAGCATAGACATTAAAGAATCCCCTCCTTGTCCTCTACTTGAACTCCTTTGGTGGTGGGCAATTCTCAGCTCACAAGGTAACCACTCAATAACAATATATTGGCATAAGATGAGGAATTGCATGGAAACAATATTGCCCCAACCAATGATCTGAAAGACTCAAACAGATTCCAGTGGGGCTGATGGGGAAGAATAAGAGATTTTATAAAGTGGATTCTGAAGAAGCCCATATTCATTTACGTCTTATTGCAAGCACATGCCTTGTATAATCATTTTGGTTAGTGCCGTGTGCTCCTTATCCCACTCACAAAGCTGCCTGCAAAGCTAGGATTTATATTTATCCATGGTTGCACTGTCTGCAATCAAGAAGCTTTGCCTTTGACTTTGCAGCAGTTTTCATTTAAATAAGAATAAAATTAAAATCAAATGTTGCATTTTGAGCTGGTCTGCTTTCTTTGTCATTTACTAATCAGCGCTTCTCATTATTTAACCTCAGAAACCAGAGCCGCTGAAACCGATGCATGGAACTGTGTACCTGCCATCCATTTGTTTATTAGCTTTACTTATTCTCTAGTTTCCCTATGAAACTATCCCACATGTTGGCTTCATATAGTCCAGCTAAATTAGTGTTTCTCAAGGTGTGAACTCCAACACATACGCATCAGAATCACTGGAAACTTTACTCAAAATGGTGATTCCCCAGACCTCAGACAGGCTTTCAGCATCAGAATTCCTGGATTTATAAATGCCCAAGTATCAGCATATTAGTCTCTGGTTGATTCTTATTAATATTCACCAATTATGTGCATCTACTTTGAGTACTGTGAGTACCAGTGCTTGGGGTTCAAAGTTGAATAAGACACAGTTAGTTCTGGCTCCCAAGCCACAGTCTGGTTGGTGACAAATGAATACACTCAGTTTATCCAAACTGATAAGTGTAGGGGTGAAGCACATGCATTAGATTAATAAGCACTATGTCAAGGCATGATGGTGGGTGATGGAACAGGAACTTTGCCGCTATTGATTAAAAACATCAAAGTTCATAAATTATTTTAAATAAAATATACATTAAGTCAGATTCAAGGTTTCTTATGTTATTTTAACATATCTTTATTATGAAAAGTTTCAGACATACACAAAAGCAGTATGACTATAACAACAACAGTGGTAATAATAACTACAGTATGATAATAGTAGAGTGTTGTGTAATAGTGTAATGAACTCCATACATGCGATACATACATCAGAACTTTGCTTCACTCCCTTGCTTCATCAACCCCTGCATCCCCAATTCTGCCCAATTATTTGCCTTTTTGAATCCCATATCTCATGTCCTTTCATCATGCAGAGTCCAGGATATATCACTTAGGAATATGGACATTGTCTTAGCTAACCACAGGATTATGATCACATCTAAAGAAATTCACTATAATGCCTGGTGCAATATTCAAATTCCTCCAATTGTCTCAAGAATGTGATGTTACTGTTGACTTATTCAAATCAGGATCTAAACAAGATCCACATATATTGCATTTTGTTGTGTTTCTTAAGTCTCTTGGAATCTAAAACAGCCTGTCCTTCTTGCCCTCTTTCCCTGATCCCTCCATTTTTATTCTATTTTTTATTGACAAAGCCATGTCTTATAGAAAGACCCACATTCTGAATTTGTCTGTTTGCCTTTTTGGGGTTTCATTTAACTGATTTCTCTCTCTCTCCTATTTATAGCAGACTTTAGAAGTTCATTCTAAAGTCTTGATTTGATTTAAGTCCAAGGTCTATTTCCAAGATGATTTCATTGTCAGGGCCGTGTACTTCCTTGTTGCCTCATATTAGACAGCCCATAATGTCTGGTTGTCCCATTTTTCAGGATGCTAATTTAATCAAGGGCTCAGATGGTGACAGTGTGGTATCTCTATTCTAAAATATCCCTTTAACCTTTCATCA
>NW_012101365.1:5971153-5973752 GCF_000951045.1 Mandrillus leucophaeus | reverse complement strand
TTTTTTTTCCTTTTTTTGAGATGGAGTCTCACTCTGTTGCCCAGGCTGGAGTGCTTTGGGGTGATCTCTGCTCATTGCAACCTCCGCCTCCCACGTTCAAGTGATTCTCCTGCCTCAGCCTCCCAAATAGCTGGGACTACGGGCCTGGGCCACCACGCCCCGTTAATTTTTGTATTTTTAGTAGAGATGGGTTTTTGCCATGTTGGCCAGGCTGGTCTCGAACTTCTGACCTCAAGTGATCCACCCACTTCAGCATCCCAAAGTGCTGGAATTAACAGGTGTGAACCACTGCACCCTGCCAAAGACAGTACATTTATAATGTGTCATTAAATCTAACGAACATATCCATTATCTCATTTACCAATAATAAGAAAAACAAAGATATGTTTATTATCTTAATTTAATCATTCCACATTGTATACATATATCAAAACATCACATTGCACACCAAAAATGTATATAAAGATTTGTCAATCAAAAATGACAGTAATTAAAAAATAATGAATTTTCTTCATTAGATATCTTTTTGATTATACTAGGTTGAGGAGATTCTGACAACTTCAAATGATTAAGGAGAACCACTTTTAAAGGGGATATGAATGAGGATGTCTACTACAATGTTACATGCAGTAACTGGGAGTTAGAGGCCACTGTTTACCAGCATTGAGGGGATGGATTTATAAAATGAGATGGGTGGACGCCCAAGAACACTATGCAACAATTAGAAGCAAGGAGCCACATTTCCACATAGTGACATGGACAGATCTTAATAGTACTTAGTTTAAAAAAAAAAAAGATGATGTCTATAGCATAATGCCATTTATTCAAATTGAGAAACACATGTGTAAAAGACAATGATATGATTGAAAATGACATACCTTCTTATTTGATCTTTCCTGCAACAGAATGAGTGACTAATTGGGGAAGAGAAACAAAAGCAATGAATGCAGAAACAAGGAATGAATGAAGAAGAAGCCCTTTCACATACTCTTGAGGAACTCAGGAAAATGATTTATAAAAATCTTTGCACCTAGGATGGGGGAGGGAAAGAGAACCAATGTAATATATCACAAGATAAAATACTTCTAAGTATCTCTAACACCACATCCATAATGCAGTATAAACTTTTTCTGTACAATAAAAAAGGAAGGACTTTGACAAAAAATAATGCCCATGAGGAAGGAGAGTAGGATGATGACAGGTCCATGAAATATGTTACGAAACAAAGTTTTAAGACCTTGAGGATCTTCAGCCTGGGGACGAACAGAGAGGAGGCCAGGTGACCAACTCTCCTGGTTTTCCTGGAACTTTCTCAATCTTAGCATTGACAGTTCTTTCTCCCAGGAAATCCTTTAGTCCAGGGCAAACCAGGATGGTTGGTCAATCTAGGGAGGCATAATTGCTATCTTCAACTATGTAAGGAACTTTCATAGAGAAAGAGGAATTAAACGGGCTCTATGCAACTTTAGAGGGCAGATTTTAGACTACTGAAAAGAACTATGTTAGAGAAAAAATAATTTGGCTCAATACATGGAGGGTTTTTTATTTTATTTTATTTTTTATATATAATAGACGTAGTTTGTTATTTTTAATTTTACTTTAAGTTCTGGGATACATGTGCAGAACATGCAGATTTGTTACAGAGGTATACATGTGTCATGGTGGTTTGCTGCACCTATTAACTTGTCATGTAGGTTTTAAGTCCCACATGCGTTAGCTATTTGTCCTAATGCTCTTCCACCCCTTGCTCCCCACCCCCAACAGGCCCCAGTGTGTGTTGTTCTCCTCCCTATGTCCATGTGTTCTCATTATTCAACTCCCACTTACAAGTGAGAACTACATGGAGCATTTTCTAATGGCAAATTGTGAATCAGTGAGCAGGCTGTCTTTGTCTACAGCAGTTAGTAATGTTAAATATCGCAAATATTGGAGTTTACCAATTATACAACAAAATAATGTAATGTATGTGATCTGGTTTAATAGATCTGTTAAAGAAAGACACATCCACATACTCTCCCACTTACCATCTTTACGATGGTAGTAGATAAAAACAGGTCACGACAGTACCTGTCATACTACTGACCACTGCTATTCAGTGAGTACCTGCAAGGTACATAATCTCCTTAGATCTTCACCATACTGCATTTAATTTATGACAAAACAAAATAACTTTCCCAAGGTCAGGCAATTAGGGATTTGAACATAGTGCTGTCTGACTCCAAAAAAAGTCAATGTTCTTAACTGCTGTCTTTTAAGACAATTTAAAACTTTCAACACCAAGATGGTAAAATTGAGTGCTACATTGTATGTTACAGATTAACAATGCTCAGAAACTCAGAGGTAAAGAATTTCAGTGAAATTCAATGTGCTTTCAGGGACAAATTGTGACTTGATGATGAAAATACTTGATTCTCCTAAGAAGTCTAGCAGACACAATCCTGAAAGTCTGTCTCTGGATGGAAAACTCAATGACAATTGATAAGGAAAGAGCTTTGAAGAGCTTCACTATGTGCGTTAGCCCATGATAGACTCTCCTATTGTTGAGCCTTGAAAAGCAAAGCAGTTTATTTATTTATTATTATTATACTTTAAGTTCTAG
>NW_012101365.1:5838159-5963628 GCF_000951045.1 Mandrillus leucophaeus | reverse complement strand
TCTAAAGTCTTGATTCGATTTAAGTCCAACGTCTATTTCCAAGATGATTTCATTGTCAGGGCTGTGTACTTCCTTGTTGCCTCATATTAGACAGCCAATAATGTCTGGTTGTCCCATTTTTCAGGATGCTAATTTAATCAAGGGCTCAGATGGTGACAGTGTGGTATCTCTATTCTAAAATATCCCTTTAACCTTTCATCAAATGGTTTCCTCTATGGGTAATCTTTGCTTGAGTCAATTAGGGATTGAAAAGTGACAATCTCTCTAATTCTAATTCCTTTTACGTTTATTAGCTATAATTCTTCTGTAAAGAGCCATTATGCTCACAAGCTATGAATATCTGATTACCCTCAAACATATTTTATAAAGGAAAAATAGGATATATTTTTCCCCTTTAATCGGCAATTAAATGCCGATTTTCACAGAGTTCGTGCTTAGTTAAAACTAATGATGGTTGAGTGTGGTGGCTCATGCCTGTAATCCCAGCATGTTGGGAGGCCAAGACAACAGTATCGGTTGAGCCCAGGAGTTAGAGACCAGCCTGGGCAACACGATGAAACCCCGTCTCTACAATTAATATGAAAATTGGCTGGGTGTAGGGGCACATGCCTGTAGTCCCAGTTACTGGGGAGGGTGAGGCAGGAGGATCACTTGAGCCTGGGAGGATCACACTACTGCACTCCAGCCTGGGTAACGGAGCAAGGCCCTGTCTTAAAAACAACAACCAAAAAAGAACAACAACAAAAGAACTAAAACTAATGATAAACACTGAGAACATGGAGGTTATTTTATTTTCCTATTATCATTATGAGTGCCTGGGTCTTATACGCAGTGTTTCAGTACATTGCAGTCATCATTGTTTTGGCCCTGAGTTCTTTTATTACATCCTTGGTAGTTTTTGATCACTTCCCTACCTTCTGGTAAAAGAAGTTCCTGGAACTTTCTCTCTCTCGACCTTAATCATCATTCAGTCGTAGAGAAGTTTCTGTTTCTTTTGGACAGGAATAGCATTTGTAAGTCACAATTTGGGTGCTAGTTATGCTCACTGCCATGGGGTTGTAATTGCTTTTAGGCCGTTTTAGTGGGCAGAACTAGAAAATACCTATTTTTAAAGATTCACGAGTTTAATAATTTTCAACTCAAATATAGCAATATATGGTTTAACTTAAGTGTATTGAATTTACATTTGGATCTCTTTTCTCCCATACTGAAAATCTTGGTTCTTGATAAAATTCACATAAGTACTTACATGTTATGTCCATAGTATATTCTTCTTCTCTTTTTCACTCTCACTTGCATTCCAATATAGTTTCTTAACTGGGAGTCAAAGGGGGAAAGTTCCAGCTGGCATAATGCTCGCTAATATTTGTCAGGTGCATGTTAAGCGATGGGAAAATTTTAACTGGCCCATGTTTAAGTTGTTAAGTCATTTAATCCTCACACCAATCCCTGGAGATGGGTACTGTAATTATTCCCATGTTAGAATTGGGGAAACCAATGAACCAAGAGGTTTAATAAGTTGCTCAAGTTTACACAAATGGTAAGTGGTAGAGCTGGACTTTGGATAGACTAATCAGGCTGTAGAGCTTCTACTCTCAACCATGAAGAAATAGTGCCTATATGAAGCCATCTGCTCTAGGTCATAGAAACAGAGGTTGGGAAATCTAATATCCCAGGTTCTTCAGTCTGCACCTACCACTTCTTTCTCCTTCAGTACTGACTAAATCTAATCCATTTTGTTCTCTATGCTTTGCTCTTGAAGATTGTAGAAATTTAATAAATACTTTCAGTTTTACTTGTAATCATTTATTCAGTAAACCAGTAACTCTGAAGACAATTTGATTTATATGTAGGCTAAACTGGAAAGAAGGTTTATTTTTGTTGTATTTTTAGGAAACAAGTGTACTAAATATAAAGTTTGTTTTTTAAGAACAAGCCCATGTTCCAGCACAAAACTATTCCACTACTGTACCAATCTCCTTTGATTTCATTAACTCTTAGAATTGAGTCTGGGTGGTTTAGGGGAAGTGCGTGGAAGTCTTGGGCCTTCATCATTTTAGTTTTCACATATGAGAAGCTGGGGGAAGCCCATCAGAGGCTCTGACCACAGGAGTGCATTGGGGTTGGAAGATTCTGGGTCCAAGTTGTGGAGCAAGGGTATTTACTTAAAACTTGAGGCAGCATAGCTTAAGTGATACTGAGACTGTCCAGGGTAGCCAAGAAATATATTAGTCAAAAAGAAGAATGACGCATTAAGGCAACCTGTTAAGGTAAATAATCCAAAGAGAAAGTAATAAGTCAGTAGAAGTTTAGTAGCAGGATAGAATCAGGGACAAGTGTTGGACAAGAACAATTCTGAACTATGGTGGTGAATGAAAGAGAGAAGTGTGCTGGAGTCTCATTTACATGATGCTTATTGTGGATTTCCCAGTGGCTATGGCAGTTTAAAGCCTTGCTGCACTATCTCTGTTTCATCTCAGGCCAACTGGATCAGAATCTCCATTTTAGCAAGATTGTGGGAGATTGAGGAACACATTAGAGTTTGAGGAGCACAGATCTAAGGGACTTTTCCAATGGCAACTGTGTGATTCAGGGAGGTCCATTTCCCACCGTGGACCTTCAATTCCTGATTTGTAAGATGCGAGAGACACACTTAAGCTTCCAAAGTACTTCTTAACATTGGAATCTCTCTTGGATTGTGCTACGGATGCTGTCTCCTCCCTAGCACCAGGATACAGCACAGTATGAAGGAGCTGGAGCATTTGCGTCCAGTCTTGTTTGCAGAGCTCCCTGAGCCATCTTAGGTCATGAAGCCCAGGCCTGCCTTGCCCAGATGGCCCACAAGCTGGGAGCCACATGGAGGCACTTCTCCATTGAGAGAGATGAAATGCTCCCTGATCAGCTATCTAGGGGCTAAGTGACACAACCCAGATGTGTGGAGAGTTAATTCCCTACTGGGTGAATTTGACCAATGGGAAAAAACAGACCAGGATGAGCAAAGCAGATGCATTTCTCTCCTTTAACCCTTCTGCAGAGTGCTCTGAGTTGTGGTGTCTGCTTGAAAACCTTTTGGAAAGTCATAGCTGCTGAAGAACTGAACAAACTTTTGTAGAATGAGCATCTCTTTGTAGCTGATTATGAAGAGCTGCATCACAACCATGCCCACCTCATGTTCATCCAAACATTTCCCCCTTACTTCTGCTTTCTTTCTCACACTGTCCTTGCCTGGCTTGCACCTACAAAATGAATTACCAGCACTTTGATCCCTAACTCAGACCACTTTCTGGAGGTCAAAGTCTAAATTAAATGTCAAATACACTATGTTGTTTAATTGGGGGAAGTGCTGTTATCCTATTTTGTAGAATATAGACAAATGTTGAGTGTGAGTTGTTCAAGGCCATGTGATCAGCAAGTGCCAGAACAGGATATTTATCCTAAGTCTATTGGCTCCGAATCCATGTACTTCTTTAGTCAGGTGTAAATCTGAGATTTGTGGAGCATTAGTTAACGTGACAGTTTTCCCACTCAATCGTTACAACCACCCCAGAGGATAAGGATTATTGCCCTCAACTTACAGATGAAGAAACCAAGGCTCAGAAGTTTATCAGATTTGCCCACGATCACACAGAAATTAAGTGGTAGGACTCAGCCCCATTCAGAGGTCTGCATCATTACACAGCAGTTAACAAGTCATTTATGATACCCGTGAGCCTGTGCAAGGGTTCTGTCCCCATATTACTGTTGCTTGCTCACAATCAGACCTGATTAAATGTTATGAAAATCACTACGACAGAAAGCATTATAATACACAAATCTTAGGAAAAAAGGCTCAAAGTAATTTTTAAATGAGCTTTTCTTGTGATTATTACTCTCATTTCGCCAAAATGTTTCCTATGGAGTTCTTCATGGTAGCAGCCTGTAGCAGTCTTGAGTTGTCCCCACTCTCACTTCTACCCCACATAAAAAGATAAAAACTGAAATTGCCAAAATACAATAGACCAGCTCCATGGAATATATTTTGATATCATGACTTCAAATAAATACCAGTCTATCTGCACAGTCTTCCCTATCCACTCCTGTCCCTGATCCCCTTTCCGCGGATGGTACACAATTATTCCAACAATCACTGGCTTTTCTTCTTTGTCTCTTCTTTAGCCACGTCATTTATGGGGAAAAATTATAGGAGGGAAAAAATCTCCACCTCTTCTAGAGTGCTTGAAAATCTGCAGGTTTTGAAGTCTTGCCTGGGCTGGAAGAAAAATAAGAGGAAAATGACCTTGCAAATGGATTCAGAATACTTCATGAGGGCCAAGCCATCTACCACACCTGTGGAATAATTCCTTGCAGCCAACAGCTACAAAATGAAACTGAAGCCATAGCAGATTGCAGGAGGTCATGCTGATGGTCCCCTCACACTGACCACAAAAGTCCTCTTCTTATGCAGGTTGATGGGGAACGGCATGTCAGCCTCTCTACTTGAGCTTTCCTCCATCTTTATGCTCAGCCTCATTGTGTGGACCAGTCCCCTATTTATTTTCCCTGCTTCCAGTATGGCCCTTGAAAATCTGATCATGTCATAAAATCCATTACCGTTCCTTCAGGATAAAATCCAAATGCTGAAGTATCTCATAAAAGGCTAGCACTGACTCCTGCCTCACTTTGCAGCCTCCCTCGGTTTGCTTTATATTTTAGAAACATTAGGTGTGTACAGGTTAGGAGAAGTTAAGCTGCAATAACAAACAAGTTCAGTGGATTATGTCTTGCTTATGCTGCATGTTTACTGAGTGTTGGCTGGGGCCCCTGCTCCATGTGTCTTTCATTCACATGCCCAAGGTAGCAGGATCTCTACCTCCTACTCTTGTGCTGTCCAACCCAGTAGCTCCCAGACACATATAGCAACTGAGCACTTGAAATGGGGCTAGTCAAAACTAGAAGCTCTGTAAGTGTAAATTACACACAGCATCTCACAACGACTCAGTACAAAAGAAAAGCTCATTGATAATTTGTATACTGATTGCATATTACAATATTTTGAATATATTGGGTTAATATATTTTCTATATTATTAAAATTAATTTCACCTATTTCTCTTCACCTTTTATTTTAATGTGGCTACAGGAAAATTTCAAATTAAATGCATGGATTACATTATATTTCCAATGGACAGTGGTAGTATCTCTAGTCACATACTGGGTGGGTACTGACTCTAAAAGCCTTCCTTGCAGAAATGACAGCTGTCACTTGTATTCACATTTCGTCAGCCAAAGCCAGTCCCAGGCCCCACCTAACTTTAAAACAGCTGGACAGTGCTGTCTTAACGTGTGCTTGAAAGAAGAGGAGATGACCATCCCTAATGATTAACTCTTAGTGTATTTCTGAACAGAGCATGGGTGACTTTGACAGGCTATTGCTTTTGGTTAAAAAATCCTCCCTTCCCACATACATTTGGCCAACTCCTATCCCTCTTTCAGAAGGTGGCTCAAATGTAATTTTTACTGGAAAGTCCTTCAGGATCCCATCTACCCACCCACCCCAGCAACATACATACATTGTGAAGGGTTGGTCACACTATTCTCCTGGCTGAATAGGACCTTGAACACCTCATCTAGTTCCTGAGGCTTTAAACTGCCACAGTCACCAGGGAAATCTACACTAAGCATCATGTAGATTAGACTTTAGCACACTTCCTTCTTTCATCCACTACCTTAGTTCAGAATTGTCCTCCTTGTCCAGCATGTGTTCCTTAGTGACATGTTTCTGCATCTGTTGCCATAACAAGCTCCCTGCTTCACCCATTGCTGTATCCCCAGCACCTCTCTCACTGCCTGGCAAGGGAAAGCACTCAGATGACACTGAATGACCAAGTGGAGTGATGGGTTGTACAGCACTGTTACTCCTTTTCCATCTCTGTGTCCCACGTGAACCTTATGGCACCCATGAGAGGGAGGTTGTACCAAGTTTATCCTTTCTGGTTTCCAGATGAGAAAACAGGATCAGAGTGGTGCAGATAATGGTCTACGTCACAGAGAAAGTAAAGTGTTAAAGCAGGAATAGAACATAGGCTGCCTGACTTCCAGTCCAGTGCTTTTTGCTCAAATTGCCTCTTATTTCTCAGGTTATTCTTGAAATGGCAGGTGGGGATTCTGTTTAACGAAACAAAAGTGACAATTCTTTCTTTCCTGAGGAGGAGGTGGAGACAGAGTCTCACTCTGTCATGCAGGCTGGAGTGCAGTGGCGCAATCATGGCTCACTGCAGCCTCAACCTCCTGGTCTCAAGTGATTCTTCCACCTTAGCCTCCTTGATTAGCTGAGACTACAGGTGCACACCACCATACCTGGCTAATTTTAAAAGTTTTTTGTAGAGACAGGGTCTCACTATATTGTGTATTCTTGTTTTGAACTCCTGGTCCCAAGTGATCTTCCTGCCTCGGCTTTCCAAAGTGCTGGGATTACAGGCATCATCCACCATAGGGCCTAGCCTGAAAATTCTATGCTCTTAACATTTTCTTTCTCAGTATTTCTCCATCCATCCATCTATTCACCCATTTATTTCACAAATATTTATTGAACACTGCCTATGAGCCTCCATGGACTGTCTTCTGGAACAAAGGCTCTTGAGTCAGAATGGATCAAGAAGCTCTCCTAGTTACTAGCTGTAAGGTCATGGTGGATTTAACCATTCTTTGTCTTAGTTATTCAGTAAAATGGGAATTCTAATGATTCTTTGTTCATAGGGCTGTGTTGAGGGTTTTCTATGTACTACTGCTGCTCTAACAAATAACACAGACTTACTACCTTAAAACTAACACCCATGTGTTATCTCACAGCTCGGTGACTTAACCGTGTCTCTGCCCTGGGCTTTACAAGGCTAAAATTGAGGTGTCAGTAGTCCTGTGCTGTGTTTTGGAGGCTCTGGGGATGAATCTACCTCCAGGCTCATTTAAGTTGTTGACAGAATTTAGTACCTTGTGGGTATAGGGCTAAAGCTGCTGTTTCCTTTCTGACTGTTGGCCAGGAGTTGTTCTCAGCCTCTAGGGGCCACTTGCATTCCTTGGCTTGTGGCGTCTTCCTCCATCTTTAAAGCTAGCAACATGTCAAGTCCTTCCCACACTTAGACTTGCTCTGACTTCCCCTCTGCTTCATCTCTCCTCCCTCCAGTTGGAGAAAGTTCTCCACTTTTGAGGTCTTATGTGATTAGATTAAGCCCATCCAGATAACCTCCACTTCAAAATATTTAACTTAATCACATCTGTAGAGTCTCTTTTTTTGCCATGTAAAGTAATATTTACAGGTTCTAGGGATCAAGGTATGAACATTTTTGGGGGCTATTATTCTGCCTGCCATAAAGATTAAATGAAATAATGCATGTAATACACTTGGTAACGTGCCTGGGCATATTGTAATTACTCAATAAGTGTTAGGTATTATGATTGCTATTGTTGTATTGTTATTAATTTTAGCTTCAGTAAGACAGGGAAGGGAGTGTTACCCTACATTATGAATAAGGAAATAGAAAAGCAGAGATGTGACTTAACTAGTTTGCTCTGATGGTACGATGCATCACTGAGTGTTCATCTTTGCATTCCCAGTGCCTAGCATGGCATCTGGTAAACCATAAGAATCACTACTCTTTGAGTACTTGCTGTGTTTCAGGTGCTTTGCAAAAGTGTTTTTTCACCAGAATAACAACCCTGGAAGGCAGGCATTCTTAACCCATTTTATAGTGAGGAAATGGAGGGTGAGATGTGTTAAGTAAGATCTCAAGGCCTGGGGCTCACAGGTAGTGAAATTGAGACTTGAACCCTAGTCGTTTAATTGTACACCCTGCCTCTTTCTGCCTCTGCATACTGACCCCCTGGTTTGCCTTACTCCAACAGGAGATATTCCTTGATCAACCCTATCCCTTCAGCATTGCTATTTTTACTTTTTGATATAGATCTGAGGTTCAAAGAGGGTAGATGGCTCACTCAAGGTCATAGAGGTACTAGATAGCAGAGATGGGATTTGAACTCAGGTTTAGTCTAATTCTTGCTCCTACCACTGTGCTGCTCAGGATATTTGCTGAGCTGAGGCTCAGCACCTAAGTGTTAAATGAATTAACAGCCCATTCCAGCCCTATTCCTGTCTTCGTATTTCACAGGAAAACAGCCAACAGGTGCTGTTGCTCTAGAGGACTTCATGACTTGGGACAGTAGCTGGTTTTCTGAGGGCTGAAAGTGATGGACTTTCTCCTCTGGGAATGAGAATTCTGCGAGGGGCCCACACTGCCGGTGGTCTCAGCCTGCTTTTTCTTAGGACTTGACAGGGGATCATTGTGGAGTTGCCCGTCATGGGTGCTGGCAAGACAATTACTACATTATTTTTCACTGTTTGGGATTATTTTTAAAAGGCCAGCTAGAGACCAGAGGAAAAGGGGTATGGGAGGTGGTGAAGCCCTGGTGTTATCCACAGTTGCCACCTTTTCTGTCTTATTTCTGTTCATGGAAATTCAGTCAGACTAAGGCCTCTGGTGCTTGCACGCAGGACAGTGATTTCAGGGGTCTTTAGCCATCAAGAGGGCAAGAACAACTTTGTGTTAGTAACTGCTGATTGACCTAGAAACATATTAGAGGGTTTGTTCGTGCAGCATAAAAACATGAAGTCATAAATATTTCTGACAATGATAATTGACACTTATCTTGGGCAACCCCGTTTGCCCCTCTGATCGTCGTTTTCTCATCCTTAAATATGGATAATAACATCAAATGACTAGGGCTATTTGGGCATTAAGTGAAAAAATGTAAGAACAGGGCATAAATCTGGGACTAGCAGGGAGTAGAGGCTCAAAGTGGTTCTGTGATCCTTGCACAGGTACATCACCTGCTGCTGTGAGAGAACATGTGATGTGGGCAGGCTCACCCAGCAAATGAGAGGCAAAACAGGTGCTGGCTGCCTTAATTCCAGAGGTTCTAATGCAGTCTCCTGCTGCCTGAATCCTCTTCTCTGAGCCCGTTCATTCACTATCTCTGCCAGCTCTTTCCAAGTGTGAACCCAGTGGAGACCTTTTCAAACTGTAGCCATGAAGCAGTTTGCATGAGGCAGACCCATCTCCTGGCAGCTGTCTCCATAGACACAACAGGTTTCAGTCTGCATCCCTTGCCTAGGTAAGTACAACCCTTTCCTAACTGCTTTTCCCATTTCGTTTTGTTCATACACTACTGCTGGAGCAATGTTGCTAAAAATATTTACTTTAAAACCCTTCACCATCACTCAAGACCTCATCCACTCCAGGCTCACACTGGGGAGTAGGGTTTTCATTTCTCTCGACTGATTCGTACCTCACAGCACTGGCTGAGGGATGTGGTCTTCCCAAAGGATCTTGGAAGGTAAACAGTCCATTCACCCCTCTGGATGATTGAGGTTCCCTTTTGGAATCAAGCGGAGCCATCCGAAGGTCTGTGAACTGTGTTGCCACAGCCCTGTGCAGAATCAAACTGCGTTATGCCTTCATGGCGTCTGTCCCACATTGGGACACCATTGTGAATATTGTTGACTGTATCACACAGTGCCTCCTGTGTGAAGCCCATGGAAGAAATTCTTTTAGAATTATGCTGGGGAAATAATTATGGATTGGCTCTCCTTTGTGCTTTGGCTGCCAGGAAACTGGAAGTCACACTTGAAACTGTACCATAGCAGCGAGTGAGACTTTATGGTCTGGGCTTTTGGGCTCTGTGTTCTTTCCTCATGTTAATCCATGATTTTTATGTATATTTTCTCTCATTCTTACTCTTTATGCTAATGAACCCAGTCATAGGATATAATTGAAATAAGAAATAAAGTGTCTGGTATTGTAGAAGTTAATTTGTGAAGTAATAATATGTAACACTTATTGAGTAATTGCTCTGTGTGAGGCATTGTTCTAAGTCTCTTATATGCATTTTTTGCATTTAATTTTCACACAAACCTTAAGTGGTAGGTGATATTATTGTCCCATTTTTACAGATGAGGAAACTGAGGCATGAAACAATAAGTGATTTGCCCAATGTTATGCAGCAAGTAATTGGCAAAGTCAGACTTTGATGATGGGATAGTTTGACTCCAGAACCTAAGACCAGAACCATTAGGCATTAAGCTTCCCAAGAAACAAGAGAAATGGGCATAGCCTAATTAAACCTTAGGTATCTCGTCTTTGCTTATAAGAGAAATGAGATGTGGTGTGGGTAAGAGTTTGCTAAGGTTGATGTACACATAGGAGCAACTAGAAAAGTGAATAGATCTGAGTGAGGCATCAGGCTCTGGAAGACCCCACTATGTTTCAGTGTGTTCTGGAATGGGGACATCTGTGAGCAGAGCCGGGAATTATTTCAGGTCAGGTAACTCCATCATATATACCCTACCTGCCTCTATCACTTAAGTTTCAGTCAGGCCAATTATTTTCAGTTCCACAACCCTGCCAGCCAGCACACCCTCTTGCCCTGGGTGTGAATACGCTGCTCCTCTTTCACTTCCAGGTTTAGCCTTGTAAACCAGTCCATTTTTCAGGAAACAGCTCAGAAATCCCAGGGGTGCTTTCTTGGGTTAGATGTCCTGTCACAGTCCCCAAACTTGCAAGTTGCTGTGTTTTTCTTTTCAACAGTGCTGAATGCACTATTAAAAAGGCCTGTTTATTGCTCTATTTTCTCTTGTAGAATCTGAGATTCTTGAGGGCATGCAGTATGTTTTATTCTGCATTGTATGTTGGAGTCATTACATTTGCTTGTGTGCGTAGACTCTGCATGAAGATTTGTCAAGCAGAAAATCGTATCTGCTTTGTACTTCTATTTGCACGACTATTCAAATTATCATACAGTGTTATTTTACCATGTGTGGTCTCACGCAGGCCTCATTGTGGAATAAAATAGTGTATAAACAAGCAAGCAAGCAAGCAAGCAAATAAATACATGTAACTCAAATTTGCATAGTGCTTTTTAGTTGAAATTATTTAATATCATTTATCTCATTGGTTACAACACTCTCATTTTGCATGTGAGGAGAGACTACTCAGGATTGCTCAGCTCATAAGGTAATTTAGGGCAGGCTCAAATCCAGAACAGGGGCTTTGGATAACACAGGTCCTGGGCATAAAGGCTGATCTGACCACTTGAGGGCCTCTTTGAAATTTAATTTTCTCATTTCTAAAATGAGAATAATAATAGAACCTAGGGTAACAGTGCAGATCCAGAGAGTTATGCTAAGCATGAAAGCTGCATAAATGCTTGGTGAATACAGTAACATACAATTTAACTCTGTAGAAAACTTTGCAACAAATGCCAGGTTGTAAGAAAGCACTGGAATTCCTTGTGTGTTCCTGACCACACTCATTCTTCCTCCTAACTTTTTGCTCATTCACTTCCCTCTAGATTTTGCAGTTACTGAAGAGCCTTAGTTTTTGCCACGTGTACATGATTTCATAATTCTTGGCCTTGCTTTGGATTCCCACTCTCCCTGAGCTCACTCTCCAAGACTTGTTCTTTCGCTGAGTTGGAAAACTTCCTTCTCCTCTTGCACAACTTCTCTGATTCCACAGCTGTGACACTCCACCTGGCAGGGAGCTCTGCTGTGGACACAGAGCTCACTTGGGGGCCTCAGCCAGGAACACAGAGGCCTCACTGCCTTGACCCAGCAGAGAACACCTTCCTCTGATTCTAGGAAATGCACGAGAGGACCTGCATTGTTTCAAAGCCAACATTTTTCAGGCATTGGACAATTTGATGGTGGAGTTCATTTCCCCCTTCCATCTGGCCTGGTTCATTTTGATCTGTCAAGTATCCTTGGGGCCAGACAGATTGCCAGATTGGGTAATTTTCTCAGAAAAGAGCTATAAAGATGAGGGTTTCAGATGTGCTTTCAGTATGAATCACGAGTTGCAGGCACCAGGGCCAATATGGAGCATATGTCCATCAAGGAGGATGGGGCAAAGCAAAGTGGGAACTACATGTGACATCCTTGGGGCGGCCACAGTTCAAAAGAGAGTCCTGCACCTGTGAACTTTTAGTACTTTTAAAAGGTATTTCCATAACCCTTTAGATTGAATTCACATTGTTGTTCGTTCAAAAACAATTATCGAGCCTTGAAACAGATAGTTATGGCCCTGGCAGTCTAGTTGGAAACATTGGCCTATAAAGTGACTAGTACAATATAGTGTGATGAGGGCTGTAGTGAGGGAAGCACAGAGAGTTACATGATGCTGCGTAAAAGGCCCTCCATCTAGACTTGGTGGGGGTCGTGAAGATGGAGGTGACAGGTGGCAGGGAAAACTTGTCAGAGGAGTTTATCACTTAGCTAAGATCTAAAGAATGAGAGGAAATTAGCTAGTTGAAGAATAATCCAGGAAAGAGTAATCCAGGGACAAGAAATAATATGTGTAAAACCCTGGAGGTGAGGGAGCATAACGTGTTTGAGAAACAAACACAGTTTCTGAGTGGGACTGGGGTGTAGGCAGAGATGAGGTGAAGACAAAAGAGAGATGTGGGCACTCACTCCCAATTTTTTCGCTCTTTTCCCTTTACTACAATATTTGCCGGAGCAAAATGTGCTCAGGAATAAATGTGTTAAATGAGAAATTCCTTACACTCATAGATTCAGAAATTCTAAAAGTTCTAACAGGACTTTAAAAGCTACCCATTCAGAAAGGAGGCTATCTTAAAGGTGGGACCTCCATAAATAAAGAAGCAACTCAGAACTTTCCTGGGTATGGCAGGATTTTGCAGGATTTGGATCCCAGTATTTGGGCTTATTACTAAGCCATTGTATGAGGCCCTAGCAGAGCCAGCGCATGAACTACTAGGAGGGGTTTGCACGTAATAAACCATACCTGCTGTTCTTATATTAACAATCAGGGTTAGCTGAACTGCAAGTTCAAAAGATTTACCAACAGGCTATCTGGCTACGTAATTTCAATAACCCCAACTACTCAAGCCATTTGGGACTCCATCAAAGGGTACCTACTAAGTGTAACATGGTTCTTATCTTCCTGGGAACTTTAATAGCTGTGTTATTCCTGCTAATCTTTGGTCTTTGTCTGTTTAGCTTCCTCGTGAAGTTTGTGTCTTCTAGGTTGCAACAATTCCATGTCAAAATGATGGTCGTGCAAGGATTCCAATTAACTGCTGCCTTGGATTCAGACTCTTTTGATGACCTATGCTGGGAACACTGAGACCAGGCAGACAGAGATTTCCATGCCCTCACTAGGCAGGGCCATCACTCCTAATCAGCAGGAAGTAGATATAGAAGACTAACATTCTCCCTCACTGACCCTTAAGAATAAAGGGATGGAAATCTCTGCAGGGGGGAAAATGAGACAGGAATAATACAGGGTGGTTGCAGGAGAATAGAAAATTCCAGGCAGCAGTTTCACATGACTAGCAAAAGGAAACTGTTAAAATAGCTGCAGAAGCTATAGGCTGATAAGACTGAAAAACCAGGGTGTGGACCAAGCTGGCTAAGACCAACGGGACACAACATGGCACTGGGATTGAACTAGTTTTCACCCAAGACCTCATTATATGCTCATTAACACATTAAATCACACACTCACCAGCACCATGTCAGCACAGGAACACCTATAGTTGGTATAAAAATGGATATCATCACAGTTCCGAGATCTCTCCACCTTTTTTCCGGGAATCTTCCTGGCTAAAGAAACCCATAAAAGTGGAAAACTCAAACTCCGCAGTGCGAATCTCTCTTGAGTACCCCTGCACTACCCTCTCTTGAGTGTGTACTGATAAGACTTCGAATGACATTTTAAGAAATTTAAATTTCAACCTGAAGTCAATAAGGAAGAATGGAGTCCGTTAGAAAGAACTGGTTGGTAAAATGAGAAAAAATGGATTGAAGGAGGTGAGTCCAGAGGCAGGATACTATTTGAAATGCAATTTCAATAGTCCAAGGTGGAGAAAATGACTGTATGAAAGAGAGCATTGACAATGGGGATGGACAGAGAGGAAAGTTCTGAAGAGAGAGACTGCTAAAGTGAGATCTTAATAAACCCCAGCAGACTGACCTGTTGCTTTTTTGTTAATTAGGGCAGTGGTCCTATCCCTGGCTAAGCATTAGAATTTCCAGGGGAAGCAGGCCTAGACTGCACCTCGGACCAACTGAATCAAAATCATTAAGGGCAGGGTCCTGATTCTCAGGTGATTCGCTCTGTTTAGTTCTGGTTGAGAACAGATCATCCTAGGGAGAGTTTTCCAGGCCTTTGCTCTCTGGGCTGGGAGAGATTTGGCATTGATTTACATCAGGAAAGCTAGAAATGGAAAAGCGCACTATTGCATGGATGAAAGAGTGCAGTATTTAATATATATCTAGACAGAGCTATCTAGACTTAGAACTGTTATGTAATTTATCATCCAGGCAGAGAAACTATTAACTGCACAGGACACTGGACTATGAGTGCAAACTGAGATTGTCATGGGTGAACCAAAATAAATGGCAACCTTATATTTTGTCACCAATTCTACTGCTCCCATTCTTTCTAGAGCCTTCCCCCGATGAGGCTTTCACCCCATTATTCATAAGAACTTTTACTGTCCAGGTCACCAATTACTACATGGTTGAAACTAATGGTCAATTGCCCACTTTTTATGTGGTGCAACAGCTGATTTCGTTGATTCTTTATTCACTTAGCTATGTACCACACTCCTCTGGTTTTCCTCTCAGCTTGCTGGCTAGTTTTTGTTTGTGCTGGCTCCTTATAATTCCCTGACCTTTCAATATCAAAGTGCACCTGGGTTCAGTCCCAGGCCCCATCTTCTTTGTCTCTCTCCACTCTTTGACAATGTCATCCAGTTTCATTGATTGGAATGTTATTGTTATGCTGACAAGTTCCAAATTTATGTTTCTAGCCCCGGACCTCTTCTGTGAATTCTAGACTCTTCTTCCAAATGCCAGTTTGACATCTCACCTGAGTGATAAAAGAATCTGACTTCAGCTTTCCGGCAGCTGAACTCCAGC
Organism: Mandrillus leucophaeus; assembly: GCF_000951045.1. Lineage (NCBI taxonomy): Eukaryota > Metazoa > Chordata > Mammalia > Primates > Cercopithecidae > Mandrillus > Mandrillus leucophaeus. The sequence goes on along the minus strand of NW_012101365.1, from coordinate 5,948,655 downwards.
ATCCTCCTGCCCCTGCACAAGATCTGTTTTTCTCACAGTCTTCCTCATTTTAATAAACAATAACCCCTTTCATCGAGTTGCTCAGACCAGAAGACGTATTGCCTTTCCCATGTCCTCTCTTTTTCCTAATCCCCATACTCAATCTGTCAGCAAGTGCCTTCATAAGACACCCAGCATTTGCCCACCTCTTATCCCACAACTGCCTTCATTCTGTGCTAAGCCGCCATTGTTTAGTGCCTAAATAATTTCACCAATGGGTCTCTGTACTTCTGTTCTGGTTTCCCTGCTGACTCTTCTCAACTCCACAACCAAATTAATGCTTTTAAAATACCTGCCGGTTGATCTCACTTTGCTGTTCAAAATCTCCAATGGCCTCCCATCCTATACAGAGAAGAGGTCAATCTTTACAATGACCTTCAATGCGCTGTACTCTCACCTCCCATCTCCAGCCTCATCTGCTCCCATCATCTCCTCCACTTACACTGCTCTACCCACACTTGCATCAGACTTGATCCTAAAATTCACCCCTCTGGGTGACTTAGACACTTTGGGCTGCTATCAAATTTCTCAGGAGTTCAGGAGGTTGGAAGTCCGGGATCAAGGTGGCAGTTTGATCAGGTTCTGGTAGGTACCTTCTTCTGGGGTGCAGACAGTCAACTTCTTATATACTCCTATGGAGTGAGAGGGCTCTCTGGGGATCCCTTTTATAAGGACATTAATCCCATTTTTGAGGGCTCCCCCCATGATCTAATCAACATCCAAAGGCCCCATCTCCTGGTACCATCACATTGGAGGTTGGGTTTCAACATGTGAATTTGGGGAGGACACATTCAGGCCATTGACTGTAGCAGATGATCATTTTCTCTAACTTGGACTCTTAACATTACTGTCAACTCTGGGCCTTCAATGTTTCTTCTGCTTTAATGCCTTACACCAGGTATCCCTCTAGTCACTCTGTTACTTCCTTTGAGTCTTTGCTCCAAAGGCAACTTCCGTAAGAGGTCTTGGAGGAACACTCCTTAAAGTATCACCTTCCTTCTCCCCCAGCACCAAATGTATACTCTATCTCCTTTTATGCTATTTCCCCATAGTATTTTTCATGACTTGATGTGCTTCAGATTATACTGACTTATTTATTATTTGTCTTTCACCCATTTAAATATAAGTAAACATAGGAGCAAAGATTTATTTTCTGCATCCCTGGTGCTTAGAAGAGTGTCTAAAATATGATAAGTGCTCAATAATTATTTTATGAATAAGTAAATTGAATTAGAGGAGTTGGAGTGAAGGCTGAAGTCTGGTTTTCAAGAGGATGGCATCATAATGATTTTGTAGGGGCCCATTGTGGGAAGCTAAGGGCAGCAGAAGTGGATCTCCTGCATGGATGAATAAGGGGTCATTCAATTAAATAAACATTTATTGAGGACTTATTCTACATTAGGAGAATTTCAGAGTCGCTTCTGACCTGGAGAAGCTCACATGCTACCGAAAGACAGGAATATAAACCATGATGTTAAGCAGAATCGCGTGTGTACAAAAAGGAAGGATAAACATGGGGAGTAGAAGCAGAAAGGGAGGAGAGATTTGCTCAGAGGAGGAAGGGAGACTTACTAGGGAAACTTCCACAGAGAAGGTGGCATGGCATTGTGTTTGTTATCAGATGAAGAGAACTTCAATGGAGGGAGGGTGGAGTACAGGGCACAGCATGGAAATAGAAACGAATAGGATGTGTTTGGTCAGTGGGGAAGAGACTATCACGAGTGCATCATGAAGTAAGTGGGCAGAGTTAGTGAGATACAGACAGGTAGGCAAAAGCTAGACCACTTGGGTGAGGGGAGTGGTGCTGTGTTGGAGAATTTGGCTATTATTCAGTAGAGAGCTGATTACATTTTGGAGACCTTAAGTGATGTGATGTAACTGACTTTGTAACATAATAACTCAGTTTGAAGCAATGGAAGAAACCAGAAATTTCAAAATCAGTTAGGAGGCCATTTCTCAGATGAAAGATTATGAATTTAAGGTAAGTAATGGACATCTGATTGCCCGTTGTCTTCATTCTTCACTTACCTAAATCTTTACCACCCTTTAGATTGAACACTTCTTCCAGGAGGCCTTTCTGAGTTCCCCAAGATCCCTTTTTGTGCCTTTAATCTGTTCATTTGTTCATTCATTTAGTCTACAAATATTGAGTAAGCATCTCTTTCCTACAACTGTGACAAGTATATTAACACAATAATAACAGAATAGATATGAATTATAATATGGGCTAGAAAGGAAAAGAATAGAGGGGGATATAAGGAAATAAATAACAGGAAACTTAATTCAATTTAAGATCAGGAAACTCCTCTCTAAGGAAGCCACATTCAGATTCTTTGACTGAAAAGTAGGAGCCGACCAAGTGAAGATAGGAGAGGAAGACTAATCAGGCAGAAGAGATACACGTGCAAAGGCACCACAATGGTGGGAAGAGTGTCTGTTTCCCTTTCTAGAATATAAGTACTATATCTTTAGCACTCAGCAGAGTAGCTGGGGCTTAATAAGCGCTTAGAAAATATTAGTTTGGTGAATGAATCTAGCCACGAGTCAAGTCTAAATATGATTGGCTATTTAGCAGACACCTCAGATCCTGTCTCTCTAAATCCAATATGATTTCATTCCAGTGTGGCTTGTATTTACTTCAATTATTGATTCGGGCAATAACAGTGATCACCCCTATTCTTGGATACAACCTGGAAATAAACAGAAGAAACCTGGTGTGTGTGTGTGTGTGTGTGTGTGTGTGTGTGTGTGTGTAACTGAATTGGAGAGTTACTTGGTTGATTATAACACTAGCTCTCATATATGATTTTTTATTGCAAAACTTTTTTGTGGGGGAATCAGCTTAGGAGGGTTTCAGAGCTGAAAAAGACTCTGGAAATCAGGTTTCCTAACCCTTTGTTATAAATTGAGACCTAAAAAGGCTTACTGTCTTGTTTGTGGTTGGACATATGGTCATGCAAAAATAGTAAGGCAGGGATATTGGAGGTAAGAGGAAGTTTTCAAACCCTGAACGATAGTTCCTCAATGCTCAAAAGGCTGAGAAAGAATTCTAATTGGTAGTGGGGCGGGAAGTGGGCGGGGAGCAGGATTGTTGTTGGTAAATGTTAAAAAAAAAAAAGTTCTGGATTTGCTCCTAAAAAGAAGGAACTGAAAAGGAACTGTTTTTTTTTTTTTTTTCTTCCAGATATGGCCTTTAAGACTGTGAAATAACAGAAAACCCAAATGAATCTAGTTTACTTCAGAGAGCTGTAAAGATTTTACAGAGGAATTTTCATTAGTCTTTGCTTTTTCTCCAGGACCCAAGTGACCACCTGGTAATTACTTCACCAGCAGAACGACTCATACAGCCAGCAGTCCACTTTGTTCTTCTACAGATCCTGCCTGCGGTGTTGGATCTAACAACTTCTTCCCTGACCCAAGATTATGAAGAATTTCTCCTGTGTTTTCTTCTAAAAATTTTACATTTAGATATATAATCCATTTTGAGCTAATTCTTTTAAATAGTTCAAAGTATAGGTTGAAGTTCTTTTTTTTTTTTTTTTTTTTGCAGATGCATATCTAATTTTTCCAGCACCATTTGTTGAAAAGACTAATGTTCTTGCCTGAATAGTCTTTGCATTGTTATTGAAAATTATGTTCACACATATACACATTCCATTGATCTATTTGCCTATTCGTGAAAATACTATAAATAGGGATTTATAGGGAGTCTTGAAATTTTGATTAATATAGATTTATAGGGAGTCTTGAAATCAGATAGCAGAAGTTATTTAACCTTACTCTTGTTTTTAGAAGTTGTTTTGGATAATCTAGATCTTTTGCATTTCCATATAAATTTTATAATCAGTTTGGCAATTTATTTAAAATATTCTTCTGGGATTTTGATGGACACTACACTGAACCAGTGGATGACTTTGGGGAGAACATCTTAACAATACTGAGTCATCTAACATATGATCATGGAAATTGCTCCATTTATTTAGGTCTTCTTTCACATCTTGAAGTAGTGTTTTGCAGTTTTCAGTGTGTAGGTATTTAATAGATTTAAAAACATGATCCCTAAATATTCAATTTTTTGATGCTATTGGAATTTTAAAAAATTAATTTCTTTTCTGTGGAAGGAAAATAATAAAAGATTAAATAAGACAAAAAGAATCAAAGTAAAAGAGAAATCATTGACAAATATAATAAAAATAAAATAAAATACAAAATTAATTTCTTATTTTTTTGCTAGTATATGGATATGTAATTGATCTTTGGATTATTGATTTTGTATCCCGCAGGCTTGCTAAACTCATTTAGTTCTAATACCTTCTTTTGGGCAGAATCAGTTGGATTTTCTACATAGATGATCATGTCATCTGTGAATAAAGTCAGTTTAACATCTTCCTTCCCAATCTTGATGTCTTTTATTTATTTCTTTTTATTGTCTGAAAACTCTCTTAAGAGTTTATTGTTTTCAGACAATAAAACTCTTAAGAGAGTTTTCAGAATTATAAAGAAATCTTAAAATTCAATAGTAAAAAGGCAAAAAATGGTCAGAATCTAAACACAGTTCTCCAACATGGCTAATGGAAGTAAACCAGGGCAATCATGGGATTCAGCTGTTTTGTTTCTCACATCTTAATGATTACTATCTGTTTTTGCCTGATGTTCACTGCTTTGAAGACCATTATTTCATGTACGTAGTCTGGTTTTTGATTATATATGGCAGGAGGGTAAATCCAGTCTCTTTTACTCCATCTTGACCAGAAGCAGAAGTTTTCCCAATTTGCATTTAAGATAAAGGTAAAAGACGAGATTTTAAAAATATTCTTCAGATCTTTTGGCAAATTTATTTTCACTGCCTGCAGAGCTTCTTGAGCCCATGTGTTTAATTTCTCATGGGAGCAGATCAAGCATGGAGAGATGCTCTTCCTAAGGGATCTACAGGGGCCAAAAGATCTAAGTCATTTGCAAGGTCATAGTGATAGTAACAAAGCAGTTCCTTCCATATGTGTAGCCCTTCATGGTATAGAGAATGCTTTTGCATTCATGAGCTCAGTTGAGCCACACAGCTTCATCAGACAATAATGGCTATGAGGCGGTGGGTGAGTATTGACAAAGACTTGGATGCTCAGAGAAATGAAATGAATTTTCTAAGAATATGCAGCTAAGGAGAGGAGCTAGGGGAGCTGCTACTTGAGTCCTGGGTTGTCTGACTCCTTATCCAACTTTTCTGTTTTTGAAGACATTTTTTTTTTTTTTTTGGAAAAACCACATTTTGTTTATTCAACAGTTGCTGGACATTCAAAAAAACACTCTTTTAGCTATTTTGAAATTTCCACTTTATGCGTATTATAAACACTACTGCCATGAACATTCATATATAGGTTTTTGTGTGGACATCTGTTTCCAGTTCTCTTGGGTGCACGCTTGAGTGGAATTGTTGGGTCATATGGTAACTCTGTTGAAATTTTTGAGGAACTGCCAAACTTCCAAAGTGACTCCACCATTTTATAATCCTAGGAGCAATGTGTGATGGTTCCAATTTCTTTCCATCTTCACCACTTGTACTGTGTCTGTGAGTCAGCCTAGTAAGTATGAAGTATCTTTCGTGTGTTCATTAGCCATGTTGGAGAACTATGTTCAGATTCTGACCATCTTTTGCCTTTTTATTATTGAATTTTAAGATTTTTTTTATAATTCTGGATATAGGTCCCTTATCAGATACAAATGCTTCTCAATTTAGGATGGGTTATGTCCTGGTAAACCCGTCGTAAGTTAAAAAATCTCGAGTTGGAGCTGGGCGCGGTGGCTCACGCCTGTAATGCCAGCACCTTGGGAGGCCACGGTGGGTGGACCACGAAGTCAAGAGATTGAGACCATCCTGGTCAACACGGCAAAACCCCATTTCCACCAAAAACACAAAAACTAGCTGGGTGTGGTGGCATGCGCCTGTAGTCCTAGCTATTCGGGAGGCTGAGGCAGGAGAATCATTTGAACCCAGGAGACAGAGGTTGCAGTGAGCTGAGATTGTGCCACTGCATTCCAGCCTAGTAACAGAGTGAGACTCCGTCTCAAAAAAAAAAAAAAAAAAGGAAAAAAAAAATCTCAAGTTGAACCATCATAAGTTGGAGGCCATTTGTATATGATTTGCAAATATTTTTTCCCATTTGGGGGCTGACTTTTCACTTTCTTGATGGTGCCCTTTGAACAGAGCACACAAGTCTTTAATTTTGATGATGCCCAGTTTATCTGTATATTTTACTTGTTGTTGCTTGTGCTTTTGGTGTCATATCTAAGAAACCACTGCACAATCCAGGGTTCTTAAGATTTACTCCTGTGTCTTCTTCTAAAGGTTTGATAGTTTTGTCTCCACTCCTCAGTTTTCAAATATTCTCTTTAGAAATGCCCAAAGGCCTTTCTGCCAAACAGAAAAGTCAAGAATCCATGGTGTCCCTCACTTGCAAATGAATATGAACAACTTCCCACCTAAGAGTCCCTGTCTTTACTACTTTTATCTACTTTCCAATCATGTGGTCAGAAAGGACCTTAGTTCTTAGTGTGGAACAAATAGAATTCATTACATGTAGTAGTCTAGGAATATTTGCAGAGCTTGTGCCATGTACTGGGCAACAAACTAGGTGCTGGGGATACAAGTGAGACCACTCAGGTCTGCAAAGAGCTCACAGGCAGTTGGTAACGATCAGAAACAAGAAACTACAGGGTCACCAGAAGTGTGATAAAAAGTGGCCCCTCATAATGCAGTGAGGTTGGGGTGGAGGGCATTCTCCAAAGTGAGTCCTAAAGGAAAAAGCACATGCAAAGGCCCGAAGCTGACAAGTACATGGTATGTATTGAGAACTGCAAAGAGCTTGTTATGACAGGGTGATCAGGAGCAAGAAAAGTTCAAGAGAAACAGGTGTTCTAGAGAGAAGTTAGCCAGAAAGGTAAAGCAGCTACCATGATCATTGTGCTGTGCTAGAGGTTGTGGATACACAGTGAACACCTGGCCTTTTGGTGCTGGCTCCAGTTAGCACAATTTCATTTCATGCAACTATAAGACCAAGTGGTTAACCTTGGCCTTTGAGTATTTTTAATTGACAAATAATAATTGTAGGCCAGGTGTGGTGGCTCACACGTGTAATCCCAGCACTTTGGGAGGCTGAGGTGCGTGAATCACGAGGTCAATAATTTGAGACCAACCTGGCCAACATGGTGAAACTCCGTCTCCACTAAAAATACAAAAAATTAGCTGGGCATAGTGGCAGGTGCCTGTAATCCCAGCCACTCAGGAGGCTGAGGAAGGAGAATGGCTTGAACCCAGGAGGTGGAGGTTGCAGTGAGCTGAGATCACACCACTGCGCTCCAGCTCAGGCAACATAGTGAGACTCCGTCTCAAAAAAAAAAAAACAACAAAAAAAAAACCAGACAAATAATAATTGTATTTATTTATGGGACACAATGTGATGTTTCATTAAATGTATACACTGTGGTATAATCCAGTCAGGTGAATTAATAGATCCATCACCTAAAATATTTATTTCTTTGTGGCAAGAACATTTAAAAACTCTCTTTCTTGGCTGGGCACTGTGGCTCACACCTGTAATTGTAGCACTTTGGGAGGGTAAGCTGGGAGGATTGCTTGAAGCCAGGAATTGAAAACCAGCCTGGGCAACATAGTAGGATCCTGCCTCTACAAAAAATAAAAAAAAATATTGTGAAGACAAGTTTTTAGAGAAGTTTTAGGTTCATAGCAAAATTGAGAGGAGGGTGCAAAGATTTCCCATATAGTCCCTGCACCAACACATGCATAGCCTCCCCCATTATCAACATCTCTCATTATAGTGGTACATTTGTTACAATTAACTTATATGAGGAAAGCTACAAAATCCACAGTTCATTAGATTTATACTTAAGTATTTCATTTTTAGGAGTGCTAATGAAAGTGGTATTGTGTTTTTAATTTCAAATTCCACTTGTTCATTGCTGGTCTATAGGAAAGCAATTGGCTTTTGCATACTAACCTTGTATCCTGCAAACTTGCTGTAAATTTTTATTAGTTCCAGTTTATTTTGCCAGTTTTTTCAGGTTTTTTATATAGACAATTACGTTATCTGCCAACAAAACCAGTTTTATTTCTTCCTTCTATCTTCCTTTGATTTCCTTTTCTTGTCTTATTGCATTAGCTAGGGTTTCCATTATGATGTTAAAAGGAGTGGTGAGAGGGGACATTCTTGCCTTGTTTCTGATCTTGGTGGAAAATCTTCTACATTCTTACTATTAAGTATGACATTAGCTACAGTTTATTTTAATAGATATTATTTTTCAAGTTGAGGAGGTCCTTCTCCATTCCTAGCTTACTGAGAGTTTTTGTCATGAATGGGCACTGGGTTTTATCAAACGCTTTTTCTGCATTTATTGATTTGGTCATGTGATTTTTCTATTGGGCCTGTTGATGTGATGATTAACGTTAATTACTATTATTATTATTTTTTGAGACAGGGTCTCACTTTATCACCTAATATGGAGTGCAGTGGCTCAATCATAGTTCACTGCAGGCTTGACCTCCTATGTTCATGTGACCCTCCTGCCTCCGTCCCCTGAGTAGCTAGGACACTACAGGCACATACCACCACACCTAGCTAATTAAAAAGATTTTTTGTAAACACTGGGTCTCACTTTGTTGTGCAGGTTGATCTGGTCTCAGGTAATCCTCCTGCCTCAGCTTCCCAATGTGTTGGGATTACAGGCATGAGTCACCATGCCTGGCCAACATTCATTGAATTTTGAATGTTGAATCAGCCTTGCATTCCTGGGGAAGAAACATCTCGCTTGGTTACAGTGTGTAATTCTTTTTATACATTGTTGTATTCCATTTGCTAATATTTTGTTGGGGACTTCTGCATCTATGCTCATGAAAGATATTGGTCTGCAGTGTTCTTGTAATAGGTTGTTTTCCTGTGGGGTTTCCCAGTCTGGATTTCACTGATTATACCTCTGTGGTACAGTTTAACGTGTTCTTCTGTCTTCTGTAGTTTCTAAAAATTAGTTTGGTATTTCACTCTTTTTTTGAAAAATAAAAACTTATGGAGAATTTCAAACATACTAAAGTAGCTAAAATTGCATAATGAATTCCCACATATTCATCATGTGGCTTTAATAGTTATCAACTCCTGGGCACTCTTTCTCCATCTATACCCCCATCTACTTACTGCACTTCATACTAATACATCTCAGCTGTACCATAATTACACCGGTAAATAGTTCAATATGTACACTAAAAGATAAGGGGTATTTATAAATGCATACTTATAATACCTTTTTATGTCTAACATTAGCAATGGTTGTTTAATGTCATCAAGGATCCGGGACATCTAGAAATTTATAGTGGTCTCCGAATGTCATAATTTTTTAAACAGTTAATTTGAATCAGGATCCGGTAAGTTCACCACATCGTAATTTTAATGTATATGTTTCTTCTCCATCTTGTTTTTTTCCTTTTGTAATTTATTTGTTGGAAAAAAAAAAAAAAAAAAAACAAACCAAAAAACCAGGTTTTTTCCCTGTAGTGTTTCCCATTCTGGGTTTTGCTGGTTGTACCTCTGTGGTACAGTTTCACATGTTCTTTTTTTTCTGTAGTTCCTGAAAATTAGTAGTTGTAACTAGAGGTTTGATTAGATTCAGGTTTAATTTTTTTATTTTAACAAGACAACTTTATAGGTGGCATTGTGTTCCTCCTCAATAGGCACATAATCTCTACATGTTTTTTTGTGATGTTAGCAGTCATTGATACTTAAAGCCATAATTCATTGCGGGCTGCAAAATGGTAATATTCTAATTCTATCACTTGTCTGGAATTATTTTCCTTTATATTATCATATATTCTACAAAGTGACTTTAAATATATTAGCTTATCTGCTTGTAAATAACCCTTAAGGTGGGACACCCGTGTATTAGGTTGCTACAAAATGGCCCTCCAGAGAATCATGTTTCTCTGTGACCATGTTCCTTTCTGCGGTTTGATTTTGCCTTCCTCCCATCAAAGGGTTGGTGTGGAGTCTCTGTTCCTTGCCCTTGATTCTGGGCTGTCCGTGTAACTTGTTTTGACCAATAGAATATGGAAGAATTGATAATGTGTGAGGCTATGCCACAAGAGACTATACATTTTCTGGTTTCCCTCTCTTGGAACATCATTGTCATGTAAAAAGGCTCAGTCTCACTACTTGGGTATGAAAGATACTATACAACAATAGATTCTCAGAGTCTTAGCTGTGTGCCTTGAGCCTAGATCCCAAATGACCCACCAGTTAAATGCTGCTCCATGAATGGGCCCAGGCAAAATCACCAGAACCGCCCAACCAACACAGCTACTGTAAGAAACAAACTCCTGATGTTTCAAGTCACTAAGATTTGGGGTGATTTGCTGTGCAGCAAAGGCTAATGAAATGGAAGGAAGCTATCTACATTTTACGGATGAGAAAATTAAGGCCCCAGATAGGGGATACATCCAACTTACAGGGCTGTAGAACAAGATTAGAGTTTAGGAATTTTAACTCCTAATTCAGTGTTCTTTCCATTTATATTTTCCTTTCTCTTTCCCAAATTTACTGGCCATCTTAATCTAAACTCTATTATCTCATGGCAACCTCTGAGGCTTCCCAGCACATCAAGAAACCCTATGAACTGAGCTGAACTTAATAACTAGCTATTAGCTGGGGCTCTAAAAACTTCCTTAAGGAAAATAGAAACCGAACATCTTTAGTAAAGTTTCAACCTGGGCTCTACTTTTAATTCCTATCATCATTCAATCTTTGGAAACAAAAACTTGAAAATTCCCAAATTGGCGGTGAGTATGAAGAAAGGCTTGCAATGTGCATAGCGTTAAGGGCTTAAAAAAAATACCCAAGCATAACAACAAATCTCTGTGTAAGTCAAGTAAGTGTTGACTGATTCTATCAATTTGTAAGTCCAAACAACTTCCAGATGGTTCAAATAATAATAAAAGTATCTTATATTTGATTAGTGCCTTTCAGTTTACAAAGCAGTTTCACATCTGTGTCTTTGTTCCAACCTCACAATGGAGCCTGTCAGGAAAGTAGGCTGGGGTCATCACTTCCATTTTTCTAGATGAGGAAACTGAGTCCTAGAAGTCAGTGGCACAAAGCCAGTGACTAAGCAACTAGAAGAGGCAAGATTAAATCAAATCTTCTGATTTTGTGGTCAACAATTTTTCCACTACCTTGCCTTTATTCTTGCCTGTAAAGTTTCCTGAGAAAATCCTCTATCCATTTCCATTTTAATAACATGAAAGACGCAAGCAAAAATGATAAGAACACAAAATGGAGGAGCTCACAGTCTGGCAGAGCGATAGATAGGGAGACACATCCTTAGGACAACAACAACAATAATAGTATTAATAGTCAATATTAATTGAGTACTATATATCTAATCCTGTTCTGAAAGTCTTACCTATCTGATTGAATTATCAAGACAATTGTATAAGGCCTGTACTGCTAGTATCCTCATTCTATAGATGAGACAACTGAAGCATAAATACATTTTAAGTAAAGAACTTCTTAAACACGACTTGTACGTGGTAGAGCTGAGATAGTAAGTTTCGTAGTAAAGGCTTATAGAGGGTGAACAGGAACACAAAAGGATTCCTAGTTTCTCAGGAAAAGTCTGGAAAGGCTTCACTGAAGACAGTTTATATCTATTAGGACATGAAGGATCTTGGATTTGTCAGGAGCCATGGGCAGTGTGATGGGCAGGTGGCATGTTAGAGAATGGCACGATCATAGAATCAGGAACAGTTCAATATACTGAAGCTTACTAGCAAAGTGCTACTACACAGAGAGATACGTAAACGGACAACCGTAAGGACAATTGCAACTCATATGCTTGTATAATAACGGGTGGTTTTGGTATTTATCAATCCTTTTCACCTCAGAACAGCAGAACTCTCAGAGCAGGAAAGCAAGGCTAATGTGTTTCTCTTGTTCAGTTTCGGCTAGGTTCATTAGCTTGCTTCTGTATCCTTGGGCCGACTTTCATTTGGGATGTTTACTCTACAGTTTCACGCTAGTTCATGCTTGGCGGACCTCTTCTCAGTATCAGTGCTAATTATCATTATCATCAAGAATTTTAATTAGTATAATTGCCACCAACATACATTTTGATTAATGCTAATTAACAGTAATTTCTAAGTTTCATTATTATAACTGAGATTTAATAAATTAATTAATATACCAATTAATAACATAGTTATATGGGACTTAATTTGCAAAGTGGTTTCAAATATAAAATCCCACTTGATCCACCCCGAAACTCCAGATAGTCGGCAGGGTGTGGGTTATTAACCCCATTTTATAGACAAGGAGGCTTAGGTAAGATAAATACCAAAACTCATTCAGTTTCCTGCCTCCCGGTCTAGTTCTATTTCTTCCTCAATCTCTCCATCTACAATTACTTTGAGTTTCACCCCAAGGTGAAGAGTTTCTGCCGTCGTGGCATGTATCATTCATTGTCCTACCTACAGGAAGATAGCAAGAGATTTAAAAGGAGTGCAGGCTACAGATCCAACTTGGTTATCAATTCTGCTGTGCTGTATATGAGCTGGGCAACTTTGAGAGAAATCACTTAATCTCTCTGAGCCACAGTTGTCCCTTCTGTAAAAAGATGATCATGTTGTCTACCTTGCGCAGCTGTAGGATACGCAGAGGTAATATATTTAAAGCAGTAGTCAATAAATGGCAGCCATTATTATTGTCTCTTTTGGGTCCTAACTGCTGGTGCCCATGAAGAACATCTCTCCTATAACTAACTGCTCTCAATTTAATGCTCACAAATGCAATAGGAGAGGCTTTGTGATATTAAGTAAGAGAACAGGCCATCTTCTGGGCTAATAGTCACTTTGAAGCCTGACTCCCAATTTTCTCAAATACCTACCCGCTTTGTGCCAATTTTTTTGTATCTGACAGACTGTAGGTCTCTCTCTCAGGCATTCCTGGCCTGGGAAAAAAAGCTAAGACCATGAAGATCCTTATAACTGAGTGGACTTTGGTGTGTAATTGGTCCTATACAAGGAAACAAAACCACCATGTATTGACATCTATGTGAATGATTCAAGCATTTTGCATATCTTGTTTAATTCTAAAAAAATATGCAAAGAAAAAAATTATCGTTTTTCCAATTTTCACATGGAGGAACAGGCTGAGAGTAAGTGATATCCCCCCCACCACAGAAAGTCCCATGAGTGACATCACTAAAGTTTGAACACAAACTTTTCTCTGGCTCACAAAGCTGGTGCTCTTCTTCACATACCACCTGATAAAACTTTCTGTCCAATCCGCTTTCTGCAGGTCCTGGGCTTTCTCTGCTAGAAGAGGCTGAATCCCTGGAGTACCTAGAGTGGAGAACTGGTGAATGACATCTTATCTCCCTGCTCTAGCCTGTCCTATGTAACTTGGTCCCAGCCACCTCTCCTGTGGACTTTTCCTTCTTCTGAGCTTTTCCAGATGCTGGGCTGAGCGCAGATTTTAGTTTGATGGCATCTAGTCTGTAGGAAAACAGTTTGGTTTTGACCAGCACCTGATAGACTCTGCTTCTCTTTTGAACTAGTTTTCTAGACACTAATGGCAGTGGAATTTGACCTTCTGGTCTTCCTTTTATGTTTGCTAAAATAAATGAAGCCAATAATCTCAACAGATAACCCAGTATTCCCATCACATGGCTCAGGACTACCCCCATTTGAGGTCTGTGATCCTGAGTATCTTTCACCAAAAAATATACCACTACTAATAATTAAGGTGACGGTTTACTGAAATCCTGCTAAATACTTAGCCAGGTGCTGGCTGTTTCACATGACTTATTTCCAATCTTTTCATCATTCTGCAAGGTACTAATTAGTATTGCAATTTAACATTTAAATGGGGGCCCAGAGAAGTTAAATAACTTCTCAAGGTAACACAGCACAACACATCATTAGCTTCTTTTCACACCTTTTCTTTATTTCTTCCTGATTCTTTTCTCCAAATGTATCTCTGAGGAGCTCTCCTTAGCCCTGTCCTCCTCTCTTGATGATTTCCCCTGTATTATGCTTTCTTCTGGCTTCTGCTCTTATATCTATGTGGATGATTTCTAAAATGGCAGTTCCAACAGTGGCCCCTCCACGTTGCCCAAGAAAGGCTTTTAGAAGTCCTATTAATGTCTTAACATATCTTAACCTATCACTTGTCTTTACCCTTAAACCTACCCTTTCTCTGTCTTTGAGAACACTTCCACTCTCTGGGCACTCAGGTTCATAATCTTGGTATTCTTATGGGCAGATTCTCCTTTTCACTCCCCCAATCTGACACTCAGTGCCTAAATCTGGCCCTTCTCCATTCTCTTGATGGTGAGTCCTATTCAGGATCTCATTATCTCCCACCTGGCTGATTGCAATAGCTTTCTTCAAATCTCTCTGCTGTCATTCTCCTTTTCCTCCTCCTTCTTAGACCCTGTGGCAAGATTGTATCTTGGAAATACCTCCTTGCCTCAGGAGCCACTGATAGACCAGCAGCCTCCATGATCCAGCCTAAGCTAGTTCCCCGTGATTCCCCTGCATGTCCCATTTGTGCCAGCAAACCAAGAAATTCACTTTCTCAGAGTGTGCACTCAATTCTATTCCCTGAGCGCACGCGTGTGCGCATACACACACACACACACACAGAGTGCAGTTTTGCTTAGGATGTCATGGAGTGTTCACAAAGGAGGTGACATAGGAGCCAGTCCTCGAGAAAGGAGCAGTTAGCCAGCTGTCAAAGAAGGGGCAGGGTATTAAAAGCAGAGAAAAGCATTTGCGAAGACAATGGTGAAGTAAAAAGAGCATGGTTCATTCAGCAAACTACCAGGATTTCAAAAATGTCCATGTGGCAGAGCAAAGTTTGGGAGTCAAATAGACCTGGGTTTGGGGCTTAGCTCTGTCACCTTTGTGGTCAGCTGTGTGATCCTGAACAGGTTTCTTAACTTTCTGAATCTCAATAAAATAAAGGTAAAAACATCTCATAGGAGGCGTTGTGAAAAACTTTTATATAGGAGGTATGTAGAGGGTCTTCCCTAAAATTTGGCTATGTTAGTATCATGGTTATGATGATAGAGGAGGATGGATCCTGGTGGTATAATGGGTGAAAGTGGCAATGTCATATTAGAAGGCTGCAGAAGCTAAATTATACAGAGTACTGGTAAGTAATTGGGACTTTATTATCTAGCAAATAGTAGCCACAGAGAGTTTATAAGCATGGCTGACATGGTTATATCAGTGTTTTCAGATAACCATCCTGAAAACAGTACGGAGGTGAAGGACTAGTTAAGAGGCTGTTTAAACTCTCCTGGGGCAGAGATATGAAGGCCTGGGCTAAGGCTATGACATATTGATGGAGAAGAGGACACAGGCTGGAGATGTTCCAAGGAAGTCCATCACCCGGCCTACTGCCTGATTGCTTGTGTGGTTTAGAAAGACGATGCCACAGTTCCTAGTTCGGGCAAATTTGCAGCTGATGGGCTATAAACAAAATGTTGGCTGACAGAGACTTTTCATGTGTCTTGCAGTTATTTCCTAAGGATGGAGATTATTCCACAGAGCCTTAATTTCTTTAAAGAGTGCTGTCTGAGACATTGCAGTAGGGTAGAACTTGGCCAAATGAAAGAAAAACTTTATTTTCTTTGTTAATCAGTACTTCACAGCATGAGAAAGTTCAGCATAAACCAATTATAATTCAGTATCACTGAACTGGGTGAAATGAAAAAATAAGCAGAGACCAGGTGGTGTCAGCACAAAATGAATTCAGAAGAACAATGTTTATGTCTGTTTTAAAAAACCAAGAAGAGCCCAACACTGGAATCCAGGATAAATTAACTCTGTTCTTGTTTCCTCAGTTAAATTCTGTCAATCTGAGTTCTAAAAAAATAGCCTAAAGTATTTGTCTGCCTGCCTTACCGGCTCTTCCAAACATATTATTTCAAAGGACAGATTTCATTTAAATATAGAAAGTCTCAAAATCATGGCACGCTAGAATTATGTGAGAGAAAATAATAGCTCACCTTTGTTTTGCATGGAGGTTTTCTTAAAGCACTTTTACTTGTCTTAATCTCATTGTCAGAAAAGTAGACAAGGTAGAAATTATTTTTCTCAATTTGCAGACAGTAAAAGTGATGCACACACTTTGGGAGGCTGAGGCAGTTGGATCACTTGAGTTCAGGAGTTCGAGACCAGCCTGGACAACATGGTGAAACTCCCTCTGTACTAAAAATACAAAAATTAGCTGGGTATGGTGGCATGCTCAGGAGGCTGAGACAGGAGAATTGTTTGAACCTGGGAGGTGGAGGTTGCAGTGCACCAAGATTGCACCACTGCACTCCAGCCTAGGTGACAGAGCAAGATTCCATCTCAAAAACAAAGCAAACAAACAAAAACAAAACAAAACAAAAAAACACCAATGCACAGAGAGATTAGGGGTCTTGTCCAAGGCCACACAGCTTACCAGTGGCAGGGGTAGATCCCAGGACTTCCAGGTTGTAGCGACTATTGCTTTGCTTCCCACGGAGGCTGAGGCCTAAGGCAGCAGTCACAGGAAGTAGAGAATAGCTAAGTATGGGAATTGAGCACAAGGCTTTGGAATCAGTGTCCAGGATTTACATCTGCATTTACAACTTACTACTGTGGGACCTTGAGCAAATTAATTGGCTTTTATGAGTCTCAGTTTCCATGTTTATGAACTGGAGATGAGCACTACCTCTCGTGCTTGTTGAGAAAATCAAATGAGGCAATGATAGAGCTAACACACTTTCTCTGTTCAGGGTCTGGGTCATTTTTAATCTCTCACAAATGGTGACTACTGTTATTAATTAAGTGGATACCCTCTGGAGTGGCTTTTAACTCACAAAGAATTTTGGAGACTGACCCTCAGTATGCAGGGATGGGGTGAGGCCCCCAGTAGCTTGTGTTCCTACTCATAACTGATGGATTGATGGGTAAACACGTGACCCACTCTGAGCTAATCAGAGGTTTTCCCTTGGATTTCAAGCCCAAAAGTGAGAATGGGTCTCTCTGTAGCTGTGAAGTATGAGGTTCCAGAACTGAGGGCAACCAAGCTCCCACCACATGAAGCAAGAAAGAGTCCATGGGCAGAGAGTTAGACAAGAAGGGCAGAGGGTCTTAGCAGGCCTCGTTCCTGAGGGCCAGGGGATTTCTGTCTTTCTTATGCCTGAGTGCTCAACATTTCCTTCATTATGTTGGTCACTTCTGACATATCTACTATAAGCTCTCCCTTTGACCTAATCCAGTTGAAGTTGAGCTCTTGTTATTTACAGATAAGAGTCTGGATTAATGTAATTATTGTTCGCCAGTCTTGATTATTTACTTCTGGTGGGACTAGAAAGCCCTTGGAAATAGAGGCACAAGATGATTCCAGAAACCAGGCAGAAAGAATGGAGTTTGCAGGCTGGCACACTGCTTACCAGATGTGAGACGTCAGACAGATTCCTTCACCTTCTGGTACCTCAGTTTCTTCCTCTGTAGAATGGAGTTCTGCCTGAAAATATCTGGCACCCAGATATTTTCAACAAATACTAGCCCCTTTTCCCTCTCTATTTCACTTCTCTTCCCTTCCATGACAATGCAGTCATCTGCTGTGTTAATAGTCACATCAGAACAAATCTTCCACTCTGACCTCCATGAGGGTTTGTCATCAGAATAGTGTTCCTCAGTAGTATTATTTTTCATCACCAATTCCGCTCCCCTTAACATCCCCACTTTGTCTTTGTCTTTCCTTTACCCCCTAGTCCCCATAACACATACAAGTGCTTTCAGTTTCTCAAACATGTCATGTTCTCTCTCATCTCTGGATCTTTGCATGTTTAATTTCTTCTCTGTGCACTAGTCAATCCTTTATCCATCAAATTCTTTTGCATCCCTCAGCTGTCCGCTCAAATATTCTTCTTCTAGAAAGTGTTCTCTGACCACGTTCCACACTCAGGCTAGGTAAGCTGCCCTGTCTCTCTTCTTCCATTGCACAGTGTTTTACCCTATCATGCCACTGAACCATACTCTATGATTAGTTACCTACTTTACTTCTCTCTTTCTCTCCTATTTTTTGCCTAGTTATTACTTCTTCAGGAAACTTTCTTTGACTTCAGTGACAATACCAGCATCCCTCTCCACCACCCATTTTACCCACTAATGGTTAAAACTCCTTACTGTGTGAGGGTCTTTCACGAAGATCTGTCTCTGGTTTTTGCTCAGCCCTTTGGCATCAGCACCTTGCGCATAGTTGGTCCTTGAACGTATTCATTGGCTGACTAACGAACCTATAGAGCAAAGGAATTTCTGAATTCTCTAGAACTAGCATAGGGCCTAGGACACAGAAGGTACTTGCCACTGCCCCACACTGCCTGCCAAAACGTGGGCTTAAACAAAAACAAAAACAAAAATCAATAGGCTTTTGTGGAACACAAGACAAAATAGTGGCAAAAATTATGGTAATTATTATTATTTTTTTTGATGGAGATTTGATGGAGCTTCAAGCCTCCATTCTTTTCCCATCAGCCAGGTTGGAGTGCAGTGGCATGATCTTGGCTCACTGCAACCTCCGCCTCCCAAATTATGGTAATTCTAACCGACCATTGGATTGACAATTTTGAGCTGATGGGGAAAGAACGGAGGTTTGAGGATCATAGAGTCTGGGTGAGAATTCTGGCTTGGCCACTTACTCTTGGTATGATAGGAAAGCAATGTAACATTTCTGAGATTCAGTTTCGTCTCTGTACAATGATATAGAGAAACGGTAGTGAGGTTATGACGTGCTATATGTAACATATTGCCTGTAGAACAAGCACTCGACTATGGCTGCTGTAACCTGGATAGCTTTTACCCATACATAGCCACTTGGGCCTTGACATCTGGATGCTCTTCTTCATTTTTCACTCTGTTTGGAACTGTTGTAGCCTCCTAATAGGCAGTCGATTTTTCCAGCGACTCCAACCATGGATTTGTCATGAAGACTGTTTACTGAACTGGAAACACTTTGGCTATATGCACCAATGATCAACGTGTCTCTGTGGAAAGAAGCTAAGACTTGAATTCTTTATCCTCTGAGTGTTCAGAATGAAGATGTATCCAAATTATTAAAGACTCCAGAAACCCAGGGACTGTAAAAGTGAGTTGTAAAAGAAAGAATGGTTCATCATGGATTTTACTACTCCAGGATCCATGGAGGAAATGTAGTTGGTCCAGGCCACCAAATGTGTGAGGGATTTTATCATCAGGCAAGTTGCACATTGTCTCTCTCTGGACAGAGCCAGGTTCTTAGGATTCAGAAGCAGTGCCAAGGCTTGTGTCCCACAGATTAGCCCATGGGAGACTAGTAGGGTCACTAAGCTTTGATAGATGGAGACAGCATACATTGTACAGCTGTGCATTTCCCTGTGCTGTTTTTTTCTGCCCAGAACACTGTTCCCAACTTCTCCCCACACGCAAGGCTCTTGCACTTTTTATGGAAGGCAGCAGACCAATAGTCAACAAAGAGCATGGGCTTAGGAATCAAACTGTCTTGGGTTTGAATCCTGACCTTGCCATCTCCTAGCTGTGTGGAAAGTGACTCATCTCTCTACACCTATTTCTTTGTCTTATAAACAACAACAACAAAAAAACAATGGGTAGTGGTATTCTACTCATCTGAGAAGGTGTTGTGAAGATTAAATGTGACAACACATACAAACTGTTTAGCACATTGTAATGCTAATAAATGATAGTAATGTTTACTCATTCTTGATTCTCAGCTCAGCTCTCTCTTCTTTGTAACTGGTGGCCTCAAACACTCCTCTTTAATGTTCTCACTGCTTTTGGTCCAATCCTCCATCATAGCACTTTCCACATTCTATTGTAACAGCCAGATTTTACAATTCAAGCCTTATTCATCAGCTTAGAATATGTGTTCATATCAACCACCTCAATCTGTGACTTCAGCTAATCTCCACCCACTCTCCTCTTCCTATGAATTATTTCCCAATTTATAAAATGAGGCTATTGGGCAACTCTTTATGGTCTCTTGCAACTTCAAGCTTTCTAAAAACTTGAACCAAATTATGACGGGATGCCAATTACCCCCCTTCTCAAATCACAAAAAAATCTTTCCTTCTGGAACATTTATTATTTATACACCAGTAAGCCTAGATCAGCCATTTTTCAAAAGAGTAGCACAAAGTGAATTCTCCATTGAGGAAACAAACGACGAATTGAAAGAGATTTCACGCCTGAATGCTCTCATTCTGCTCACGCCTGGACATCATGGCTGCTACCTTTCTGTACATTATCAAGGGAACTGGGGTTTGTCACTTGCACCAGACTCTGGCCTCTCCCAGAGAACCTCCAGAGAAGGCCTTAGCGGTTACCGTAGAAACGTCTTCCTTCCTGGATGCAGACCCACGAAGGCTCAGGCAGCCACGACCCAAGAGGGGCCTTGTTTAAACAGGAAAGAGCAGACAGTTTAATGGGTAGCTTTGCAGCTCAGATTCCTACACAGCTTACAGTAGTTGGAGTAATAAATTCATAATGAATGTTTCTTTATTTTACAGCTAACTTTTAATGTTTGTTTTCTTCTTCTTTTTCTTTCTTTTGTTGTTTTTTCTGAACACTATCTAACTGATGGTAGGCAGTGATGGTTTTTATATTTTTCATTTTTAATTGATAGAAAAATAATATATAGAGAGATTGTGCTTTATGGACATTTATCTCATTAATTCTTCATGATATTTCTATGACATTTGTAATTATTGTTAATACTTGATAAAATTGGGAAAATTAAGAGTCAAATAGCTTAATTTCCCAACCCAGGGACACATGGCTATTTGTATAAAGTGGAACTTTCAAATGAATAACCACAAAAATCCATTTAGGCTTCATTAATAAGTTAGGAATTAAAAGTGGAATTTTCCATAAGTAAAGACCATTTGTAATTTGATCCATAAAAAGTGTAACATCTAGCTTTCAGGTACATTACTTAGTTACTACTTCAAGGAAATAGTCAAAGAAGCCAATTATTAAATTTTCTTTTGGAGAATTTTATCCTCAGTTGCCTTTGGAAACTTGAGACCTCACAATTTGTCAGGCAGTATACAGTACATTGTTAAAACCAAGGTAAGATCTAGAATAGTCACTGATCACCTGTCATGTATCAGGTACTTTACCCATGCTACCTTCTTTAACTACTAATAACCCTATGGAGTAGATGCTACTATCTCCATTTTACTGATACTGTAAATAGAGCTTCAGAAAGGTAAAAGATAAGTTATTCAATGTCAGGGCTATTTTTTTTTTTTTATTTTCAAGCTCAGTGCTTTGCTGGCATGTCATATTTTGTCTTCCCAAAGGAAATTCTTATAAGAAAAATGAAGAGCTATTGTCTCAAGATAGATGGCATTTCTTTAAATGTAGGAAGCCTTAGCTTCTTACAGCTCACACCCAGTTCCTTAGTAGATGACCTGCATTTGAGATTTAAAGGTGGGTATACTGACTGCCTTTAAATGCCTCTGGTATAGTGCAGTATCCAGTGGGCACTGTGGATGGGGACTGAACTCATTCTCACATTCATGGAGTAGGAAAATATCAGTTATTACCCTGGAAAGTTCCCAGGAAAGAGCAGGCAGCTGCGGGGAGTTACGAACTGTGAGAACTACCTGGAGCCAGGAGGGCAGGTCATTTTAAAAGCCAATGGAGAGTTTTATCAGGCCATGGAGAGTTTTAATTGGTGGAGACGCTCTTATACTCAGGACAGTTAACTGTCCTCTACTGTGCTCAGTAAACCAAGAACAAGAAAATTACTGTGCGTGTGTGTGTGTGCGTGCCTGTGTGTGTGTGTTTGTATAGAAGAGAAGAGTACAGATTTGGGAGCAGGTTTTATTGAAAAGGACCTGTGGATTTATCCACATGTCCAGAACCCATACTAAATGTGAATCAGCATTTGCCAAATAAATGATGAGTGAATGGGTGAATTATAGTAAATAAAGATAGGAAGGGAAGTGGCAGATCACAAGGTTTAGGAGCACCATAAACCTTCCTCTCTGCACTCAGTTGCCCTGAAGCAAGGCATATTGGAAACTCCAAGCTCCCCGTTATGTCCCAAGACTTTGTGCCTTCACACAATCCTGGTCTTCTTTCCAGGATGTCCTCATCAATCCTCCACCCCAGACCTTATTCACATGGTAGATGCCTTCCTTTTCCTTCTAGAATCTTTCTCTTCTAGGAGGTCTCCTTTTCCTTCCCCATTTTCCTACTTTGTTTTACATACCTCCCTGAGAGCAAAGCAAGATGTGTTGTCTATTTGATATTTGTGTACCTTAATTTGCACTACAATATGGACACCTGAAAGGGAGAGATGAGAGCTTTTATGTCTTTAACACTTAGTATATTTTCTTGCACACAGGAAGTGCTCAACGAGTATTTGTAAATGAATGAAAGAATCAATGAATGGATACACTAGGCAAATCCTCTTGCTTCAATCAGTAGCCTAATCTGAAAATAGAAAAGGTACTGTGCCTGCACAGAGAATATTGACATGGGGTTCAGGGGACGGGGTTGAAATCTCACATTGCCAACCAACTTACTGGCTGATTTTGGGAAAGTTACTTACCATCTCTGAGCCTCACATTACCTGTGGGTAATATGAAAGAATCCGATTACATGATGATTAGTGCCCTACAACCTCCAGCATTCTAGAACTTACAGTTTTAGCAAGAGTCTAGGTAGATTAAAAGCCATCTCCATGTCCTAGTTGTTACTATGAAGGCCACACCACTGAACTTGCGTTTTGCAGTGCATTGGTCCCACAAAATATTTTTAGGTCTTCTGCAAAAGGGAACTATAGTCAGTACGTGGAAATGGTGGAGAGAACAAAATTAAGGATGTGCTCTGCTGCAGGTGTTCTTGGTTCACTTAATATGCAGATGGACATTGGGACACTTTAAAACGGACATATTATATTTGGTATTGCACTAGTGAATACTCTGTGGAATGAGTAATATATAGAAGTTCTGGAAAACTCCTATGCTAATGTGTAAGAAGATCTCACCACTGCCAAGATTCTAGAAACTCCAGATTTTGACTCAGACTGAGTTAGAATAAGGAAGCTGTTAGTAGTGAACAAAGTTATGGTTTTTGTGTGGTATCAGAGTGGGCAGGAAGGCAGAGTTAGGGTTCTGGGATGGTTGAACTCTCTATCTGACTGATTCATTCTTCTCCCTAATTCTTGAATTAACAGGGGGTTCTAGATTTGATATTATGACCCTAGAAAACCTTCACATGCAGGTAGAGTGAAAGAACCATGGAATATGGCGACTAAGCAGAAAAGGACTAATCATTATTGAACATCCACTGAATACTACATCTCATTTAATTCTCACAGCAAATCCAAAAGATAGGTGTTACTGTGCCATTTTACAGCTGTGGTGATTGAAGAAAAAATAAGTTCAAAAGTATGCCCAAGGTCATACATACAATAGATGGCAGACCTACAGTTTGAACTTTGGTCTTTTGGGTTCCAAGGCCTGAACTCTTCCATTACAACATGACTACCTGGCTAGAAGGGCACTTTTTAAAAAATGTGTTTGTTTTGGCCATGATTTTGTTGACCATTGCTCATTTACCCTCCTCTGTTGCCCATGAGCCTCATACTTCTCCTGTGTAAAATGAGAATGGTAATTTCTCTATTTCATGTAAGTTGTAGTGAGGATAGAATGGGCACATTTTCTTCCTTCCCCATATTTTCCTTCCTTATTCAATTCTTTAAACTGAGGCACATCAAAAAAAGAAAAGTTGAGCATTTCATTTGTTTTTATGCAATAGGGTCAATCCTAAGCAAGTTGATGTTTAATGT
Organism: Mandrillus leucophaeus; assembly: GCF_000951045.1. Lineage (NCBI taxonomy): Eukaryota > Metazoa > Chordata > Mammalia > Primates > Cercopithecidae > Mandrillus > Mandrillus leucophaeus. The sequence continues at coordinate 5,924,725 of NW_012101365.1, read as the reverse complement.
AACTTACAGTTCCCATAATTTCCCATGAATATTTGGAAAATATGCTGACATTGCTTATTTTAATAAAGTACATAAGTCAAGTAGATGGTCATCAAATGTAAAGATCACTCTCCTCTCTCTGAGTGGGTTATAGGCACAAGTAACAAACTTTGTCTTTTTATTTATGTTATAAATAAAATTTATGAGGGAAAAAAAGAGCTCAGAGAGACTAATACTATATACATTCATTTTTTGGCTGTCCTTCTCAGTGACGCTTGTGAATGAGAGAAACTCTTGTCTGTCGTCCTCAGGATGCAATAAGCCTTGTGATTAGTTCAGGTGAAATAACTCTTGTATTTCCTGCGTGAAACTCAGTAATCCAATTGACTTAACACTTCTTTGTTTTGCTTTTTGTGGGGCAAACTTGGTGGCCGGGTTTCACCTGACTTTGGAGTTACGCTGTTGTTGGAGTTTTAGATCATTGCCTTTTAGTGGATGTTAATAAGCTGACCAAAAGAGAATGGAAGTGGAAATCCTTCATGCGCAGTTGGGACAGTAATGTGGGTTGTTATTAGTGTCTACCGTTATTGAGGGTAGAAGATGAGGTAGGTTGACTACTGTGGCCTGACTCAAATCTCATTTCAAATCTCCGCTCAATCTTTGTGCAGTTACATGGGAGTCACCTTCTTTATGAAGGAATCCCTGGCTAGCTCTTCCCATATGTGTCCTAGCATCAGGAGGACTTTGTATCCTGATTTTGGAATTTCAAATAACATAACTTTCTCTACAATCACAGCATCTCTTTCTCATTGACACACACATCTACCATGGTACTTACTCCCTCATGGGCAAGGGCCATACCTGATTTTACTCTGTGTTCCCAGGGTGTGGCGCAGGGCCTAGCATGCTGTAATGTTGGAAATAGTAGCAACCAACATTTCCTGAATGCTTAATAATCCCAGGCGCTCTTTTAAGTGTTTAATATGGATTAATTCACTTAATCTTCACAACAACTCTCTGGGGTACAAACTAATGTCATTTCCATTTTATAGGTGAAGAAACCAAGGCAACACATGATTAAGTGACACATTTGAGAGAACCCAGGGAGTGGAGGTCAGAGTTCAGACTTGGGCAGAGAGGATCCAGAGCCATCTTACTGGTTATCGCACGGTACTGTCACAGGTTGGGTTCTCTGAAGAAGAGATGGAGATACAGTTTGTGATGGGATGTGTTTACTAGAGATTGACAACATCTGTGAGGAAGCAAGATTAGGCAGAGGGAGTGCTGCCGTAGATATTGTTAATGAGACTTGATCTGACTTAGGCTTAGATAACTGGAGCTTTACACCCTTGCTTTGCTTAGTCTTCATACATGGGCTGCACTAAGGAAGGGTGTGACCATGGGCAAAACTGCTAACACACAGACCCAGATGTTGCTGGCATCTGGAAGCTGTGTGTTCATCACACCTTTCATAGCTGGTCAAGTCCTTCCTAGAAAGGAATATAGAAAGCTCATACCATTGTCAACCATATATCATAGTCTCTCAGAGGAAATATAATAACCATTTGTTAAATTAACAGAATGTTTATTAGTTATAATAACTATAATAATGACTGTCACTTCTTGGGCAGTTACTACGTACCATATAAATATGGCTACAATTTATTGAGCCATTAATCATCATTAGAATACACTGAGGTTAACACTTGTTACATAACCTCATTTTACTACTAATAAAATGGAGATCTAGTGAAGTTAACATGTCCAAGATTCTATAATGAATAAGTGGGAGAACTGTGATCCTCTCCGAGTCCATTTGACATTGGAGTCCACACTCCAAACCTCTAGGTATGTATTGCCTCAAATTGATTGTTGTGAGCTTCTCTGGAGCAGAGAGCATCAATTTTGTCATGACTAGCCCTAGTAATGCCTGACACATAGTGTGGACTGATAATATTTTTGTTGAATGAATGATTAGTTGGTCTTCCATTAAAAATAATTTCATAATTTAGCAACTTTTATTGAAAACAATTGAGCATTTAATCAGGCATATAAAACCATTAAAGTTATAAATCTTTGTTTATTTAACAAGCCTAGTCAAAGCTAAGAATCGTTAGTGAAAAGAACAGGAAGAACGCACGCAAGCACACACACACAGACACAAAGTGTGTAGAGGTGGCTAGCTGGCATATTGAGCAAATCAATCAAGGTAAATGAGAGGCTACATGCTCTTATAGAAAGAGCATTGGCCTAGAATTAGAGACGTCTTAATTGCAGGCATTTCACTCAAGTGAGTTTGTCATTGACAAGTCACTTCACTATTCTTATTTCTGAAATGAGGAAATTAAGTGTGGGAGATGATCCTCAAGTTTCCTTTATTACTGACATGCTATAATTCTTAGAACTTATTTGGAAGTGACATCAGGCATTTTGTGAAGGAACAGAGAGTGGAACCAGAACTGGTGGGTATAGATACAGGAAGAGAATTTCAGCTCCATATGATCAAGTATATTCTAAAGAACAGCATTGTGAGGAAGTGATTCCTCCTTAATTACAAGTGTTTAAGCAGAAGCTGACCTCTGCTTAACACCATGCTGTGGAGCTCTGGGTGGGATCTCTGTGTTGGGTCAAAGGCTGGATGAGATTCTCATAAAGGTCAATGAAATCTAGGAGCCTGTGGCTGTAAAAGACAACAAATAATCTCAGATATGATCAAAGTGTCAAAGAAAGCAGAGTGACAGATTATAGCCTGGGACATAGTAGTTGTTCAATAAATATCTTGAAAGAATGAATATTTAAAGTCATTTAATAATAAATCAGCACTTAAGAGTAGGGTTGAATGTAATTGATATATACAACCTCAGACAGCTTGAAGTTAAAATGATAATATTAACGTGAAGGTGTTTGTCAAATTGGAAATGTCATAGCTTAGGTTCCTGCCCCTCCCCCCCAAAAAAAACTGTGCCTGAGACAAAGACTAAGGTGCAGATAATATTGCTGCATTCCCAGTAATTAAAAAATAGTTAATAAAAATTGCTGAATACATATAATATGCCCTAAGTAGGTAATATCCATAGCAGCTATTCCTACTGAAGAGTGAGGATTTTCCTGAGGATAAAAGAGCTCTAGGCAGAGGAAAAGGTATTTCAAAAGGACTGAATGTAACAGAGTAATTGGCATTCTCTAGGAAAGAAAGATACTTTTATTTCGAGCCTGTTCATGGGGAAATTGAGTAAGCCTAGAAAACTAGGCAAGTGAAGATTGTAAAGGTTTTGTGAGCCGTATCTGAGATTGGACAAATTTAAATATATTGAACTAATGTAAAAATATCCTTAAAACTGTGTGTAGAAAATAACAAAATTGAAGAGTAAAAAGAGTTAAATTCCAATGATAAAAGTGCCCATGAAGAGCAGAAACTCAGGCATGAATAATATTTAAGCATGACAGACATTTTCTACACAAAATGCGGAGAAAGCTAATCTAAAAAGAATTGTGCCTTTTCTTTCATTTTCTTCATCTTTTTTTTTTTTTTTTTTTTTTTTTGAGACAGAGTTTGCTCTTGTTGCCCAGGCTGCAATGCAATGGTGTGATCTCTTGGCTCACCACAACCTCTGCCTCCCAGGTTCAAGCGATTCTCCTGCCTCAGCCTCCTGTGTAGCTGGAATTACAGGCATGCGCCACCACGCCCAGCTAATTTTGTATTTTTAGTAGAGACAGGGTTTCTTCATGCTGGTTAGGCTGGTCTCGAACTCCCAACCTCAGGGGATCCGCCCACCTCAACCTCCCAAAGTGCTGGGATTACAGGCGTGAGCCATCGCGTGAGGCCTCATTTTCTTCTTTTTTCTTTCCTTTTTTTCTTTTCTTTTGCTCTTTCTTCCCTCTCTTCTTCTCTCTCACTCTTTCAACAATATCAAACATGTTGGAAATGAGCCACAAATTATAAATTTTAATCTGACCTTCTACTGTTGGAGATTTCCTATCAGTAAATGCATTTGTAATTTATACAAAATAAATGTATGTAAATTTGAAGTTCACATTCAGTTTTGTATTTATGTAGTGCACACTAAAAGCATCTTAGAAGGAAATAAAAGTATCTTCGGTGATGTTTAGGAGTCATTATGTTTGAATATAAAGGACAGCTATCAGTAGCACTTTACTGATTACAGAAATCCCAATCTGATGCTGAAATATTGAGTTCTTTAGAGTGTCTTGAAGGTGCCATGCTGCTTCATGCCTCTGTGCTTTTGCATATATTCCTTCCCCAGACTGAATACCCAACAGCCAGCCTTAGCTGAGCACCAGCTTCACCCATTCAGCTAGTATGTGCATATTTTGTCTCTTTTATATCCCCACAGCACTCTGTACTTACCTTAGCATTGCCCTGAGCCCAGTGCTTCTCAATCTTTAATGCGTGCAAGAATACCCCAGGACCTTGTGAAAATGCAGATTATAATTCAGTAGGTCTGGGATAGGATCAATAGTCTGTATTTTTAACATTCTTTTAGCAGACGATAATGATGTTGGTCCCTGAAACATACTTGGAGTGACAAGGTCAAGGCTCACACTGTAGAAATAATTAGATTACTTGTCTGTTTTGACTGTTAAGACAAATAATTTTTTTTTATTCCTATTGCATAATATAAGTCTGGCACAGAATAAGATACTCAATAAACTTCTGGTGAATGAATACATAAGTATCACCTCAAAAGTTCACTATAATAACCTAAATTACTAGTATTACTATTAGCCTTTTTCTTTTTCTAAGGAGAAAAAATGACTCAGAGAAGTTAAATAACTAGTTAGAAAGTGATGGAATGAGAACTCTAATGCAGTTCTACTAACTCCAAGTCTTGTGTGCTATTCACTCCACTATTTGCCTTCCAAAATTCAAACACAATGCAGGTTAGATCTGAGGAGTGGAGAGGCTTACAAAACTAACAAAATACAACTATTCACAAGGTCTTGTTTAAGAGATTGGAACTTTAAAATTTTAGCCTCAGACAATATAGAGTTGCAGGAAATCCTTGGTCTTGAGAGATTTGGACCACACTTCCAACTCTGACGTTCTATACCATTCTCACAGCTGAACAAATACGACATATATAATTGTTGAGCCCACCACTGATTTTACGAATTAATTCTTGGGATTTATGGTGTTTTGTTCTCTCTTTTCAAAGCACCTTACAATCGTTAATTATTTAAGCCGCCTTACATCCCTCAGAGGAAGGACAAGGATATTATTCTGCCCTGATCCTGGCGGGAGGTGGAGGTCGAGAGAGGTGGAATACCAGTGGTCGCCAGAGTCAAGGGGAAGAGAGATCAGGTTGCACCTGAGTGAACTCAGAAAGTTTTATTATTGAGGAAATTCTGCAGGCGAGATGGGACAGGGCTTCTTTCATGGATGTTTGGGTTAGTAGATGACAGTGCAAAGGCCATTCTTGATACCTAACCATAAGAATGACAGCTATCATTTTTTGAATACTTACTATTAATATACGGCAGATGGTCTACCATGCCATTAAACATTTTTAGTTTAATTTCCAATGAGAAATGTGAGTTGGCCAATGATAAAAATAATAGCTGCCATTTATTGAGAAGTTTGTTTGAGATAGAATCTCACTTTGCTACTCAGGCTGGAGTGCAGAGGTGTGATGTGAACATAACTCACTGTAGCCTTGACTTTCCAGGCTCAAGCGATCCTCCAACCTCAGCTTCCCAAGGCTGAAGTCCCTCCTGGGACTACAGGCACATGCCACCGTGCACAACTAATTTTTTTTTGTATTTTTTAAGACAGGGTTTCACCATGTTTTCCAGGCTGGTCTTGAACTCTTGGGCTCAAATGATACACCCAGCTCAGCCTCCCAAAGTGCTGAAATTACAGGTGTGAGCTACCATGCTTAGCTCATTTATTGAGAACTTAACATGTCTTGCCTTTTAGGATCCTTGGAGCAACCTCATAAGGCTCCTACATTACAGTAGAGAACTGAATAACCCAAGTCACATACTTGATACATAATAAGACTGAGGTTTGAATCTTGGATTTATCTGCTTTCAAAGCCTGAGTTCTCTCTGTTTAGTTTTACTGCAAATCATTGACTATTTCTGAACCTCAGTTTCTTCATTTGTAAAATGGGGATAATAGTATCTAAATTATAGGACATAATGAGGATTCGCTATGATAATATCCTTGGCACTCAATAAGGATGTGGTAGAAAGATCATGAGCTTTAACACAGTAAAGACTGGGGTTTGAGTTTAGTCTTAATACTTAATAACCATAGTATCTTATGCTTGTTACTTAGCTTTCTGAATTTCAATTTTCTTATCTGTAAAATAGTGATAATACTAGCTACCTTACAGGGTTTGGTGAAGATTAAATAAAAGGATCCATACAAAGTGCCTACTTCAGTGCTTGGCATTTGGCAGTACTCAATGTAAGCTGTGATTTTTTGTTTTGTTTTTTCTCCTTCCTTCCCCTTCTGGGCTGTCTTCTCTGATATTCTCACTTTTGGATTCTCTGTCAATAAGTAACACCACCATCTTCTCAAATGCTATGTAAAATCTTGAAATTCCTTTAAAACAATTTCCTATCCTTGTCATTCTCATTTAACCAACTGCCAATCATATTTGGTGAACTATGTCAGACATAGAACTGTTTCATCAGTGTCTACCAGCATTCTGATTTTAAGGCCCTCCTACTTTGTGAGGCACAATTATAGGAACCAACATTACTTATTTCCTTTGACTTGCCTGAAGCAGAAATGCTGGTAAATTCATATGCCAGTGTCTCAGTATTCTACTGAGGAGATGTCCTCACTACCTTTATGCCTACGCAAATAAAGGAGAAAGAGAAAGAAAAATCCACTTGAGATGTTGTATTCTAAGTGTGTGAGTATCTCTGATGTTTGGTGCCTGTGACTTTTCAGGAATTGGAGTTAACATCCCTGGAGACTATTTTTTTGCCATCATACAAACATTTGGTAATAAATTGAATCAGATTTCTCTCCCTCCACCCTCCCCACACTGCCTCACCTTGCCTCAATGTCTGGGTAAACTCTTAAGTTTCTCAGAAAAGCTCTGAAATCCAGGCGCAATGAATCACCCTCACATGATAGAAAACAGTAAATAATAACCACTATTAGAGTGAGCAATGGACTCTTCTTCTCATTCTCTTTTTCACTATTGACAACATGGCTTTGGGACCTTGAGGAGATTATAGAGGGGAAAATTTTGCCCAGCTGTTGCTATGACACATGCCCAGAAACTTCTAAAGCACGTTTGGTGCTTGCCCAGGGCCTATTGGCTCAATCACCAACCTTCAGATTCCATTCTCTGGGCTGTGAAAATCTAGGACCTCTCACCCTACAAAGCCTCTTCACTGACTGAGCTGCACCAGGTGCTTCGTTGACTCATACATCTTATGGCTGCATTTGAGACTCTGGGCTGGGGACTGATTAGAGCTTTGTCTCCAAAATGCTGAAGGTTTCCAGATGAATTGGCTTCTATAAGAGTTCTGATTAAATGGTATATAAAATAATGGAGAACTCATTTGCTTATTTTAACTCTGGGAAACAAAAGTTGGAGAAACTAGACTCTTCACTTCTATGCAAGATATTTTCCAGTTCTAAGATATTTCTATTCCTGCTTCTTTACCACGCAACAGCAATAGTAACACAGGGAGGGACATTAATGGGTAATACCTGTATGGAGATAAAGATGTGCCAGAAATTATTCTAAGCATTTTAAATGTATTAGTTCATATAATCCTCACAATAGTCCTATGGGACATGCATAATATTATTATTCCATCATTATTATTCTGATTTTGAGATTAGACATTGAGAGATTAAGCAATTTACCTGTGTTCTAATCCAGGTTCTCTGGCTCCAGAGTTAGTGTGCTAAACAATAGTAAGTATGAAATAGTAAGGATTACCTTGCATAGATATTTAGAGTTTACAACAAGTGTTCACATATATTATCTCATTTTATTACCACAAGAATCTACTAAAGTAGACAAGGAATATCTATTACTCCTTCATCACTGGGAGGCTGTAATATTATAATAGCTAAGAACATGAACTTTGAATTTAGAAAAATATAGGCTTGAATTTTTGCTCTGAATTTCTGAGTCTCTATTTCTTCACCAGTAAAATGGGGTTACAATGCCATTTTATGAAATTTTTGTGAGGAGTAAATGAAATAATGTAAACAAAGTACTTCATGCTACACAGAATAAATGTTAACAGCTAGCCTTTCTCCCTTCTTTCCTTCTTTCTTTCTCTTCTTTCTTTCATACTTCCTTACCTCTTTGAGTAAATACTGGGCTTTGTATCTGTACTAAATTATATATACACAAAATTATACATATATTATTATATATGATATATGGATACTCATATATTAAACCTATTTTATATAAAATATAAAACATAATATAATTTACTCTCTTAACCCTCTTTCAGGCATTGGTGAGGATAAAGTTAGAGATTGATTTGAAAGAATAAGTAGTATAGTTCGAAGTACATTTATTGTGTACCTCTTATGAGCAGTTGTTGTACTAGGAAGGGAATGTGGGTATAAAAATAATTAGATGTGATTCCTACCCTCAAGTAGCACATACTCCTTGATAAATGGAAGCAAGAAAACTTATTGAGGGCTCACTCTCTGTCAAGTACTGTATATTACATGTAAAATCTCATTATGATCTCATTTGGCTGCTGAGGAAACTGAGGCTTGGAGAAAGAGGTAGAGTGATTTTCTCTAGATCATCGTTATCTGATAATATTTTCTGGATAATGTAAATATTCTATTTGTGCTGTCCAATACGGACACTACACTGTTTATTACTTGAAATGTGGCCAGTGCAACTCAGAAACTGAATATTTAATTTTATGTAATCTTAATTCATTTACATATAAATAGCCGCCTGTAGCTGGTTGTTGCCATATTGGAGAGTGCAGCTGTAGAAGATGAAATAGCTGGAAGTAGTAGACTCTGTGGCATCTGAGCCCTGCTCTTCTTGACTGCAAAGCTAGGATTTTTTTTCCATTATGTGAGTAAGCATGGCTCAAGGCTTCCAAATTTTTTCATAAAGTGTTAGCGGAAAACCCTTTGCCAGCAAAAGACAGGCAGTCCTGATGGCGGGGTAGTGTGGAGAACATCCACCCACACATGGCACACACATTTCCTCCTTGCTCAGAACGAGGACTGGGACTACGAGCACTCATCCTTTTATACTACAGCCCTAAAAACTAGGAAGCTTTTGCATGCGTGGATTTCCCTTTGTTGCAATAGCAATCTTTGAAAATTTTCTAGTGTTATTGACACAATAAGAAGACCAACTAAGGTCCTACGTAGGGAGGACTTCTGAAATCCCTCAGTGGGAAAATAGGAAAAAGGCTGCTTGTTGTTAGGGTGAGGCATTTTAACACTATAGGCCAAAGGCTTTTAGATTTTCTTGTTGCCATCTTCAGGATTTCAAAAGCCATATCATCAACAACACGTTTGCTGCCAACCTGAATATAAAGATGTGATGACTCAATTCTTCCTGTGACCTAGGCTGACAAAAAAACTTCAGAATTCTAAATAAATACAGTTGGCCCTTGAACAACATGGGTTTGAACTGCACGGGGCCACTTATACAAGACTTTTTTTCAACCAAACATGGGTGGAAAGTATTCATGGCATGTATACATGGGTGCCACAGGGCCACCTACTGGACTTGAGTATGTGCGGATTTGGGTATATGTGGGAAGTTCTACTACCACAGGTCCTTGTTACAACAGGGATGACTGTAGTAGCATTTGTTTTTTTGGTCTTTACTATTGCTGTCATTATTATTATTAATAAGGCATTTAGTTTGTATAGGAAACACCGGGCAGGGCAGGTGTTAGATACATTACCATACATGCAGAGAATTTGTGTGTGTAAGGCAGTAAATAGCCTTATAATTTCTGGAAAAATGATTTATTCACTAATGTATTCATTCAGCCAATACTGGTAATTAACAACATTCAGAAACAATCAAATAAAATACTGGCAGATAGGTGCCAGAAAGAAAATGCTCAGGAAGCTACAGTAGTAGAGAAAGAACTACTTTGAACAAGATAGTTAGGAACTTTCTGAAGAGGTGACCTAAAACTCACACATGAATGTTGAAGGGCAAGCCGTGAAAGTGACTGGGAAGAGCATTCTGAGTAGAGGAAGTTTATAAAAGATTCTGACGCACACTAGATCTTGAAACATTCAAGGGTAATTATCAAATTTCTGATGCTTATCAGATGTTTAAGAGAGGATGTCAAGTAGGCAATTGGATATGCAGATACAGAGCTCAGGGGAGACGACTTGTTGGATAAATAAATTTGGGAGTCATCAATCATAGATGGTATTAAAATAATGGGGCTGGATGAGATCACTTATAAGCTATGTAGGTAGAAAAGAAAGGACTAAGACTGAACCTGAGGAACTACAACGTTTAGAGATTAAGCAAAAAAGTAAGGCAATACACAGAAAAATTAAAAGCAGAAGCTCAGAAAATAAGAGGAAAATCAGGAATGGTGTTATGGAAGCCCTACAGAAAATAGTCTTTTGAGGAAGAGGTGGCCAAAGAGGTCAAACCCTACTGGGCGTAACATGCAGCAGAGGGCCCACTGGATTTGGCAGGAGAGAAGACCACTGACAAACTTGTTAAGGGAAGTTCCATCAAGGTAGTAGAGATGGAGGCCGATTAGAGTGTATTGAAGAGTGAAAAGGGAAATATCCTCTTGTATATTTCACTTTTTTCTTTGTGAACTTTTGCTGTAAAGAAAATAGAACATGACAGTAGCTGGAAGGGGATGTGGAATCAAAAGTTTTTAAGGTGAACAATATTTGAGAAGATGTTGATGGAAAGGGTTCAACAGAGTGGAAGAGATGAGCAATGCAGAATAGAAAGAGGGTAATCAAAGAACTAGCATAATGAGAAATGAGAATGAAACTGAGCATAGCTGAGAAGCTGGTCCTTGGAAGGAAGAGGGATTGTAACTGTAGGGAGGGAGGAGAAGAAACATCCAGAGGTAGAAATTGTTATAGATTAACAGTGGGGAAATGAGGAGCTATCCTTAGGTGGCTCCATTTTCTCACTGAAGTCAGGCATGGCATCAGATGAATGTTAGGACTGTGGAAGGAGGCAGAGTGCTTGAGAAGAGCAAGAATATAAAATGGGTGTCTTGAAAATGTAGAAAGTAAACCACCTAAGTAATTGGTCGTAATGTTCATCAGTGTTGAGTACCCAATTGGGACTCAAGATTTGTGATTACAGTGTTAAAGTGAAGTAGACTCTTAACTGTGTAATTTTCCTCCAGGAGTGGGCACAGAGGAGACAGTTAGATTCAACCAGAGTTGGAACTTTGTCATGTGAAAGAGGGGCAAAAGGGTTGAGACTTTTGTAAAGGAATTCTTAAAATGATAGGCCCAGGAAAACTTGATGAGGTAGGTCAATGGCTTAGAAATCAAGAATTATTGCGTGAAGTTGCTAGAGAAAGTAAGCAGGAAGGGCTGGAGGTGAGGATCACAAAGCGAGATGCTTGAGAATGAAATTTAGGAGGTGGTGCATTTACTGGGGATGCCAAGGCTCAGACTGTGACCATGGGAATGAGAAAGAAGGTTATTGGAGGAGAAGTGGTCAAGCAACTAACAAACTGAGGTGTTCACTGGGCCAGCAAGATGACTGATGCAGAAATAATAATGCCAGATTTTAGAGTAGAAAGTTTGAATTATTTAGGATTTGGTAGGAAATTCATGCTTTTTCTTTGCTCTATAAGATGCAGCAGTGTGGTAGAGTCAGGGCTCCAAGTTTTGAATTCTATCTATCACTTAAAGTGTGGAACTCTGGGCAATTTTCTCCTTTCCTTTATCCTCAACTCTCTTTCTTCCTTCCCTTACTGTCTTTCTTTTTGAGACTCTCCTAGATTTCAAGCATCATGCAAGGTGATAGGGATATAATAGTGAGAAAGGAGACATAGCATCTGCTTCATAAGGCTTATACTGGAGATAGAGGCAATCCAATAATTAGACAAATGTATACTTATGAAATGTGACAAATGCTGTAAAATAAAGTATTAGTGGCTCTTATATTTTGTAACAAATAATCTGCCTTCATTAAGGGGCAGAGAGAGTCAGGGAAGCTTTCCCTGAGGAAAGGATGTTTGAGATGAGATCTTGAAGGATGAATAGGAGTTAACTTGGACTGTAGTGTAGGGGCTAGGAGAGATGGGGATTAGGTTACAGGCAGAAGGACCTGTATATGCAAAATCGCTGTGGTTAGAGGGATCTTGTCCTTTGGAAAAACTGACATATAAGATTAGTGTGTCCGGAACTTAGAGAGCAAAGGCATGAGATGGGGTTGAAAAGCTGGGTGGAGGCCAGGTTTTGCAACATGATTTAGGTTACATAAGGATTTTTGGTCTTTAACTCAAAAGCAACGTGAAGAATTTGAAAAGGTTTGTGTAAAGAAGTTGCAGAGTGCTAGCTGTATTTTTTAAGAGATCATTTGCTACTGTGTAAAGAAAATTGAAGGATGATAGAGGTGAACTTGGAAATTATCTGTAGTCAATGGTAGTAAGTCCGGGTGAGAGACTAATTAGCCTCAGGGTAAAAAATGCTGGGTGGAAAGAAGTGAATGGACTTGAGGAATAACTAGAAAAATAGGACTACAAGATGGTATGAATGAGCAGATTGCATGGAAAGGAAGGAATCAAGAATTATGTTAATGTTAGGTTTATGGCATCTCACCAAGCTTTGTCTTCATCTCCATAATAGAAATTATGTAGGTGAAAGTGCATTATAGCATGCTATATTTATTATCTGTGAGAATATTTAGGAGTGATCTATATACTAATAAGCTAATCATCAGATGACCTATTTCTCAAAGTAGAAGGTAAGATCCTTGAGGACAGAGACTAACTATACATTATTTTATGTCTCTAGTTCATGTAATATTGTATCCATCACAGGGTAATTAGTTTTGCCCTCTGTGTTGGTCCTTGATATTTTTGCCCTGAGATTCAGCCTTATACTTCCCTACTTGCTTTTATATAGTAGTGGGCTGGTTCCTGAAGTCCCTTACCTTAGGCTCCTACATCAGCCAGCTAGCTTCTGTCTGGATTTGCCTGTTGCAATGTACTGGTGAGAGATTGCAATAGGAAGAAGGGAGAAGCCGCGGTTCTTCTTCTCTCTGTGTCTCGGGTAGTATCTGAGGCCTTTGACTCATGGTGATTCTAGGTTCAGCCAGGTGACCTGGATGCTTAAGTACTTGTCTTTGTTTTTAAGCCTAGGGGTGGTAGTAACTCCTTGCTGTAGCTAATCTCTAGGGTGCCTCATGGTCTCTTGTGCAACCTCTCACTCTTTCATCACCTGTGTAACCAATTTCTCATGTGAAAATTTTCTATTTTAGACATTTGGAATAGTTTTTGTTACATCCTGTGAGGTTAGATCTTGACTTATACACACATAGGCCAACTTTGATTAATTGTCAAATAGTATTCTTTTCCACAATGCAGTATTTATGTACAAATAACCTTTGGAACTTTAAAACAATAAAAAACAAGATACTGTCAACATAAACAAATATCAAAATTATAAACAAACTTAGAAGGGTATTCCTTGTAATTTAGCAATAACAACATTAACTATAAGTTTTTTTCAACTTATTTTTTCAGCTGACTGAGCTTCAGAGCTGAGACAAATGTTTCACTTAGTGTTCTTTAAATAGTATTTAGCTAGTTCTAATTTGAAGAAAAAACATTCATCAGTAGAGACAGAGAGAGAAATAAAAAAATAAAATAAACAAGTAACATACTTTGGAAAAACTTGTCATTATGTCATAGTATTACATGCTATCTTGGCAAATTTATGGATAGTTTTAATTTTTTGTTTCACTTGGTAATGGTTTTATAGAAAACAGTGATATCATGGGCAAGGATCCTCTTATGCTGCTTGAAAATTTACTTGGAGTCTTCTCTGTGTTCCTTACAATAGAATGTTTTTTCAAGATAGTATTATTAATTGATTTACTGATACACTTACTGGCTTATTAAAAATTCATGGAATGACTACTGTATTTTCTTTAAAAAACGAAGTATTTCCATACAGAAAAATTCTTTGATGGACCTTCCTTGAACGTTATTGAGGTTATCAATCTATTTTTGAAATAATTTATTCAGGTAAAATTCACATAACAAAATTACCCATTTTGCAGTGAACAACTCAGGGCAGTTAGTACATCCATAATATTGTGTAATTATCACCTCTGTATGGTTTCAAAACATTTCCATCATTACCAAGTAGAACTCTTTAGCTATTAGTTTCTTCCCATTCCCTCTCCCTCCAGGCCCTGACAACCACCAATCTTTATTCTTTATGGATTTGCCTATTCTGGATATCTCATAAAAATAAAATTACATGAGATGAGACCTTTTGTATCTGGTTTATTTCATGGCTGAATAATAATCCACTTGCATGTACAGTAGTCCTTTGGTATCCATGGGAGATTGGTTCCAGGATTGGTTCCAGGTGGTATTCGCATGTAACTTATGCACATCCTCTCGTATACTTTAAATTATCTGTAGATTACTTATAATATTTACTGCAATGAAAATACTGTATAAATAATTGTTACACTATATCTTTTAGGAAATAATGACAAGAAAAAAGTATGTACATGTTCAGTACAGACACAATGTTTTTGAATATTTTTGATTCATATTTGCTTGAATCCATGGATGCAAAACCCAGGATATGGAGGGCTAACTGAATATAATACAAATCTGTTTATCCTTTCACCTGTTGATGGACATTTGAAACGTTTCTATCTCTTGGCTATTGTGAATAGTGCTGCTATGAACAATTATGTGCACATGTACTTGTTTGTATACCTGTTTTATTTCTTGTGAGTATAGCCCTAAGAGTGGAATTGTGAGGTCATATGACAATTTTGTGTTTAACTTCTTGAAGAATTGCCAATTTATTTTCCACGGTGGCTGAACTTTTTTACATTCCTAACAGCAATGTACAAGGGTTCCAATTTATCTGTGTCCTGGCCAATACTTGTTCTTTTCTGCTTTAAATATTATTATAGTCGTCCTAGTGGGTGTGAGGTAGTACTTCATTGTAGTTTTGATTAGCTTTTCCCAAATGACTAACAATGTTGAGCATTTTTTCATGTGCTTGTTGGCCATTCGTATATCTTCACTGCTAAGGTGTCTGTTTAAGTCCTTTGCCCCACTTTTAAATTGGGTTGCTTGTCTTTTTGTTGTAGAGATGTTGGAGTTTGTTAGATATTCTGGATACTAGGCCTTCGTCAGATATATCATTTGCAAATATTTTCTCTTATTCTGTAGGTGTTCTTTTCACTTTCTTTTTAATGTCCCTTGAAACACAAAAGTTTTAAATTTTGATGAAGTCTAATCTATTGGCCTTTTCTTTTGCTGCTAATGCTTTTGATGTCACATCCAAGAATCCACTGCCAAATTCCCTTGGCAATGATGAAGACTGATCTGTTTTTATTTCATTAATTTTTTTAAAGTAAATTTTGTTATATATATTTAAGGCATATAACATGATTGTGTTATGGAATACATAGAGATAGTAATAAGGTTACTATACAGAAGCATATTGACATATCCATCATCTCACAGTTACTCGCTTTTTTGCATGTGGCAGGAGCAGTTAAAATTTACTCATTTGGCATGAATTGCAAATACAGTACAAGTTTATTATTTATAGTCCTCATGTTATACATTATGTTTCTAGACCTGCTTATTCTACATATCTGCTACTTTGTATCCTCTGACCTACATCTCCACATTTCCTTCCCATTTCTCCTCTCCCCTGCCATTGGTAACCAATATTTTGATGTCTGTATCTGGATATATAATTTTTTTTTTTAGATTCCATACATAAGTGAAATCATGCAACATTTTTCTCTTTGTGTCTAGTTTATTTTACTTAGTATGATGTCCTCCAAGCTCATCCATGTTGTAGAACATGGCAAGAGCTTATTATTTTTTAGGGCTTAATAATATTCATATATGCATATACGTGCCACTATTTCTTTACCATTCATTCATCAATAGAAACTTAGGTTGTTTCCATGTCTTGGCTATTGTGCATAATGCTGCAATGAACACAGAAGGGAGATACCTTTATAAGATAGTGATTTTATTTTCTTTGGGTATTTGCCCAGAAAAAGGTTTGCTGGGCCACATGGTAGTTCTATTTTTAATTTATTTAGAAATCGCCATACTGTTTTTCATAATAATCGTACCAGTCTTCATTTTTGCCGACAGTGCACAAGAGCCCCCCTTTTCCACACCTTCACCAACATTTATCTTTTGACTTTTTAGTAGCCATGCAAACAAATATAAGGTAGTATCTCATGATGGTTTTGATTTGCGTTTCCCTGATTAACGATGTTGAGCACCTATTCGTATCCCTTTTAGCAATTTTTTTATCTTCTTTTGAGAAATGTCTATTCAAGTCTTTTGCCCATTTTAAAATCAGCTTATTTGTTTTACTGCTATTGAGTTGCATGAGCTCTTTATAAATTTTGGACATTAACCCTTTATTACATATACGGTTTGCACATATTTTTCCCTATCTGTAGGCTGCTGTTTCCTTTTGTTGATTGTTTCCTTTGCTGTGCAGAAGGTTTTTGGAATAATGTAGTGCCATTTATTTACTTTTGAATTTGTTACCTGAGCTTTTAATGTAACATCTAAGAAATTATTGCCGAGACTTATATCCAGGAGCTTTTCCCCCATATTCTCTTCTAGGAGTTTCTATAATTTCTAACCTTACATTTAGGCTTTTTATCCATTTTGAGTTGTTTTTTGTGCATGGTATAAAATAAGCACCCAATTTCATTCTTTTGCATTTGGAAATAGTTTTCTCAGAACCATTATTTGAAGAGACCACTATTTCCCCATTGTGTCGTCTTGGTGTCTTTGTCAGAAATTAGTTGATTGTAGCCATGTTACCTACAGAGGGCTTCAAATGGGTGCTGTTGTGGATTTCTGTCATAACTTAAAGGGAAACTTTCGAAATGTCCAAAGCCCTTGATGTCCTGCAAATGAAAGAGGAGGATGTGCTCGAGTTTTTTGCTGCAGGAACCCATTTAGGTGGCAACAACGTTGACTTCAAAGTGTAACAGTACATCTATGAGAGGAAAAGTGATGGCATCTACATCATAAATATGAGGAGGACCTGGGAGAAGCTTCTGCTGGCAGCTTGTGTCTTTGTTGCCACTGAAAACTCTGCTGATGTTAGTGCCATATCCTCCAAGAATACTAGCCAATGGGCCTGGCTACAGTTTGCTATTGTAATTGAAGTTACTCCTACAACTTGCTGCTTCACTCCTGAAAACGTCACTAACCAGATCCAGATGGTCTTTTTGAAGCCATGGTGTTCTGATGGTTACTGAGCCCAGGGTTGACCAACACCCTCTCATAGAGGCATCTTATGATAACCTGCCTACCATTGCTTTGTGTAACACAGATTCTCCTCTGTATTATGTGGACATTGCCATCCCATGCAACAACAAGGGAACTCACTTAATGGGTTTGATGTGATGGATGCTGGCCTAGGAAATGGTTTGCATGTGTGGCACCATTTCCTGTGAACACCTATGAGGGGTTATGGTTGATCTCTACTTCTACAGAGATCCTGAAGACCTTAAAAAGTAAGAGCAGGATGCTGCTAAAAAAGCTGTAACTAAGTAGAAATTTCAGATTGAATAGACTGCTTCAGCTCCTGAGTTTACTGCTACTCAGCCTGAGGTTGCAGACAGGTCTGAAGGCGTGCGGCGCAGGTGCCCTCTGTGCCTATTTAGTAGTTCCCTACTGAAGACTGGAGTGCTCAGCCTGCCATGGAAGACTGGCCTGCAGCTCCCACTTCTCAGGCCACTGAATGGGTAGGCATGACCACTGAGTGGTTTTAAGATGTTTTTCCAGACTGCTAAGCAACACAAAAATAAGGTTGATGGAAAATAATCATCAGTTTCTTATAAAAATTTAGTTGACTGTATACGTTTGGATTTATTTCTGGGTTCTCTATTTTGTTCAACTGGTTTATGTGTCTGTTTTTATGCTAGTACCATACTGTTTTGATTATTATACCTTTGTGATTTAATTTAAAATCAGGAAATATGATGCTCCCAGTTTTGTTTTTCTTACTTAGAATTATTTTGACTATTTGGAGTTTTTTATGTTTCTCTACAAATTTTGGAATTGTTTTTCGCTACTACTGTAAAGAATACCATTGGGATTTTTCCAATTTCATTGAATTATTTATTTGTGTTTTTGTATATTTTACTTAGTTTCCTTAAGACCATTATTTTGAATTCCTTTTCATGTAAATCATAAATTTTCATTTCTTGGGGTCAGTTACTGAAGAATTATTGTGTTCTTTTGGTGTTTTCATATTTTCTTGCTTTTTTGCTTCTTGTTTCTCTGCACTGATGTCCCACATCTGATGGTGCAATCACCTCCTCCAAACCTTAAAGAGTAGCTTTTGTAGGGGAAGACTTTCACCTTCAAATGGGCCTGAGGTTGCTGGGTGGGCAGGATGCACTGGCTCTGGTTCCTTGTAAGTACATGATGTAGTCTCTATCCAGCTTCTTTTGTGACCAATGTCAACAATGACTACAAGTGCCTTAGTGTTCTAGACTGCAGGAATTTGTGGCAGTGACAGTGGCTGTGTAGGTTATAAAGGCCAGGGTTTTAGTAATTCTTTTGTTCTTGTCTTTCTCTCAGTGGAAAGTTTTAGCTGAGAGGATATCTGTTGATGTTGGGTCTGACACAGCCCTCAGGCAGCTGCAACAACACTGGGATCCAGAGTACTAGTGCTTGGAGCAGCTGTGGGGTCAGGTTCCTGGGCTCAGTGAAACTGCTGTAGCAACTGGAACTTGAGACAGAGGTTCACTTTTCAAGATCCAAGTGGATGCAGTTCTCCCGCTAAGACAGGATCTGTTGCTCTGAGGCACACCCAAGTAGCTCAGGCCCAGGGGCTTGGGATGTGGTTGTAGTCTGTCCCTGGTGAGCAGGGAATAGCACTGGCATGGCTCGGGGGAAAAATGGGTGCTTCAGTGGCTTGGGCTCTAAGGAGTAGAATGCAGCTTCAATTCAGGACCCTAAATCAACAGGGCACAGTGATTCTGGAATGAAGAGGATGGAGTATCTTTGTGGTAGCTTGGACCTAGTGGGTAGGGCAGAGCAGCAGTTTGTCTTAGGGGTGACTTGTTACCAGGTAGGCATATTGCAGTGGCAGCAAAGCTTCAGGGATGGAGGACTGCAATAGCTACTCACCCCTAATGTAGGATGCACTCTAGCAGTGACTCTGGTTTTGAGGTGGTACAGTGGTGCAGTAGCAACATGGGTCACAGGAGCTGGGGACACAGTAAAGGCTTTTTCTCTGAGGGTAGCTCAGTGTGGACTCTGAGGAGCTTCCTCAGCTAGTTTCAAAGACTGGGAGTACTGCAGGAGTCTCTAGTAGTGAAGACTCAGGTATTCATGATGGTGATGGCAGGTGCTGGGATCTTCTTATTTACTTTTTCTCTGCAAGAGGGAGACCCTCCTGGTTCTGAGCTGATTCCAGCTGGGTGATAGGGATACTGGAGGCAAGATGTTTTCTTGCTTTCTTTATGTGCCATCCTGGGTTTCTATGCTCCACAGGATTTCTGCCACTTCTTTGCTGTTCTCTGGAGCTCTCTTTTAGTTATTTTGGTCAAAATATAGTTGTTTATTCCTTGTGGGTTTTTTTTCCTTTGTCGGGAGGGAAGAGTGCTACGAGCTTCTAGTTGACCATCTTGCTGACACCACTCTCCAATCTACTTTTCATGTCTGTAAATTTTTGAATATGTTTTTTATATCATGTACAACTCGATCTGTATAAAACCATATACATACATATATGTGCATATTTATATGTATATATCTTTCCAAAATATCTTTTAATTTATTGAATCATTGGATTTTTTAAATAGTGTCATGAAGTAGACAAAGCAATGGTGATTATTCTCATTTTAAAGATTAAAAAACCTAAACTTTAAGGAGGAAAACTGCCTGCCAATGACTTATGAATGGTAAATAGCAGATAAAAGATATAAATTCAGCCATTTGATGCCAATCATGTGTCTCTCATTTTACCATCTTGTTTCACTAGATTGTTCCAATATATTTGCTGAATAATGTGAAGAGCAGGAAAGAAAACCAACATTTGTTGTGTTTCTAGTATGCACAAGACTTAATTAAGGTGCTCTTACATGCACCATTGCACAGCTCTTACACTATCCTAGAGGTGGATGTTGATATTCTGATTTTAAGATGAGGAAAATGAGGCCCTCAAATGCAAAGTGAGTTTGCAATTCACTGCATATTGTGAAATTGCCAGTATCAGAGTTTTTGTTCAATCCCTAATTGGCATGATTCATTGTGATAATATAGCACTTAAAAGAGAGCCTACTGGAATGGGATTGTTTCAAAGACAGGTAATAATAGAATAAAACCCCAAAATGGGATGTGATATTATAATTTTCTTCTTTGTCTTCAATCTCTTGTGTTTAATAAAATCTGGGCATTTGTTTCTTACTCTTACACCTCATCTGCTTAAGTGATGTCTTGCTTTTTAAAATTATCCCGTCAACCAGTATCCTTTTCCTGACAATATTAAATATTCCCCCCACCAGGGATGTGGAACCATTTCTAAAAGCTTCAGCCTCCAGTTCCAGCTGGCCAGGCCCTATGGTATAGCTTTCGCAATCACCGTGGATCCTCATCTGGTACTTAACAAATCCTGCCCCTCCCATCCATACTCTTGGCACAAGGACAGGAAATTAAGAATTAAGAGAAATTCGCCTCTGACCTTTAATTTGCTTTTTAATAAAAGCATTCAGAATCACTTGCATGCTTTATGCTAGACCCAAAGAGAGCCAATTTTCATGGCCCTTTAAAAGTAAACCCATTCATCTTCATGCCCTGGCATTTTTTCAGTGTGTCAATCCTCAAAGTCAATTGTTAGCCCAGAGCAGTGATCCGTAATAGAATCCCACTCAGTGCCCAGCACATAATAGGTGCATGAGCATTGACTGTGCTCAATGAATATTAGTTGTTCTTGAAAAGTGAATGACAATGCCCTATATAGCAAAATAAATTAATGATAGGATTGTCCCAATTTTATATATTGCTCCTATCATTTTTTTTTAAACTATTGGTGCATTTGATGTAATGTTTTTACTAGACATGACTCTTTTGTCCGTTTGAGAAAGAAACACATACAAACTGGCTTAAGAAAACAAAGGAGGGAATTTATTAGCTCACTTAATAGCCATGGCTGGATTCAGATAGCTTCAGGAACCTGCCTTTCTCTGTTGTAGTGGATTTTCTCTGACTAGTTTCATTCTTAAGCAAATTCTCATGGCAGCAAGGTGACCACTGAAATTCAACCATATTATCTTACCAGTGTGACAATTTCAGCTGCAAGACAGATCTGCTGTTCCAGTTGTGTAGCTCTAATCCTGGGACTACTTGTCATGTGCTCATGCCTGGACCAATCAGGTGGGCATAAAGCTTTAGTACTCTTATTGGTTAGATATGGGTCTCACACTCACCCCTGAAGCCCGAGGGGAGGATCAATCCCCTTGAATTACATAGAGCAACACTGGGGAAGGGGATTCCCAAAAGAAAATTTGGCTGACATATTTGGATGAGGAAAAAGGGAATGAATAGGTAAAACAACAAATGTCCACCACATGTATGATATAGTACATGATGATTTAGAAATTATAAATTTGAAACATACATCTATAAGTTTGATTTTTTTGGAGTTAGACAAAAGCATTATCATTTTTAAGTGTTCTGCAGTTGGAACAGAAGATGAATATCAAATTAGAATATACATTCAAAGAGCTTCTTTCGAAGCCTCCTTTACATATATCTGAGCAAAAGCTGTAGTTGTCTATATTGATATATTTACTTAGTCCAATGCATTGCTTACTTTCAGCATTCTCTACTATTCATAGACTATTTACTGTGTAC
Source organism: Mandrillus leucophaeus (assembly GCF_000951045.1). NCBI lineage: Eukaryota > Metazoa > Chordata > Mammalia > Primates > Cercopithecidae > Mandrillus > Mandrillus leucophaeus. Next base: position 5,902,678 of record NW_012101365.1, on the reverse strand, counting down.
CAGACATTGTATCTTACTTTGGCAATAAAAATGTTGAATAAGAAAACATTCCTGTCCTCATGGAGGTTATAGCATAATAGAGCTTAGAAGATACATCTAATTAACTCCTAACTGGGACTTACTAGAGTTATTCAACTGATGAAACCAAATTGTTATATTTTCAAAGAATGGATATGTAGATATATTCACTTTATATAAGAATTAGGTTAATTGAATATGTTGAATACTGATAATTTGCTTGGATCTGTGTTAGACACATTGTACTGATAGCCACCTTCATCCTTAAATTCATTCTGCAGTTCCCCTTAACACATGGAGTCAGGTAACTGGTCCACTGTCTCACAGCAGGATAGGGGGCTAGGTGTTTGCCTAAGACTGGCTTTTAAGTTTTCAAGGATATCTTGCCTATATTGGGTGATCTGTGACTTTTCTTATGGCATAAGCATCAGCCACATCCAAAAATATATGTACATACATAGTTAGTTTATAAAGGCCATTGGGAAAAAAATTCTCAAGATCATCTGGGAAAGCTGTGAGGACAATGTCATTAAGTCTGGCTCCTTTGTTCTTTACAGATTCCATATCCATTCCCCAGGCCCCGCAACCTTGTTTCTTCATTCCTAAGGCGCCCCGCAACCTTGTTTCTTCATTCCTAAGGCATTGTAAATATATCAAACTCTGCATGTATGTGTGTGTGTGTGTGCATGCACATGCATGTGTGTGTGTGGTGGGGGCTGATGGAAGGAGGCTGACCTCAGGGCCCTTGAGCAGGCTGTAATTAAGGGATTTGTGGCCTACAAGGGAAGTCCATGTGAGGAGAGAGCCGTGTTTCCTAGCAGAAAAAGCACTGGACTAGAATTCTTATGACCTGGCTTTGAATCCTGGCCCTACCACTTAGGAACTGTAGCCACTTAACACCTCAGTTGGCATTTCTATTACTAAAAGTCAGAATTCACTTCCTTATACTTCACGCCACCCAGGTATCTTATGAGAATCAAATAAACCAGCACCTATGAAAATTGCTTTGGGCATTGAGGAGAGTTGTTCCTTTGTAAGGCTTTATTGTGTAAACCACTGCTCTTTCTATCTGCCTCTGCTTGCTCTCTCTCACACAACTAGTGGTTTCTAGCATTCCGGAGGTGGTATAGTTCATGCTTAGTGTAAACATGTCTCTGTTTCGTTTTCCATTTTTTAATTTATTCTCATCCATCAACCATTTCCTCTAGGGTCCCTCATGTTCTAGAAGCATGATTTGGGGAAAAGAGTATGAATTTTGGATTTACAGAGTGTGTGAATCCTGACTATCTGCACAGCTTTGAAAAAGTCAGCTAACTTCTCTACACGTTCAGTTTCCCTATCTGTAAAACAGAAATAATTTCCATGATTTATCAGGACTTGGCTGAGTGCTGGAGGGAACACATGGCTCAATAAATCAGCCATTATTTTCTTCAAGACATTTTCTCTGCCATCTAAGAGCTCACAGTTTAGAAATGGAGATAAGACTTTTAAAAAAGATTATTCTAAATCAGGGGAGAGATTAACTGGCTGGGAGGGACCAACATTTCAGTGACTGAGCAAGGCATGACTTTACCAAAGGTACCTAGCTGGTGAGCAGTAGAATGGAGTCTTAACTGCAAATTTCCTAGGGAGTTTCCAACAAGGTAAAAATCTTTAAGTTGTGAAACTATTGTTTGGGCCTTGATTTGTAAGAAGATATTTAAGAACGTTTCCTGAAGTTAGTAAATTTTCCAAATAAGAGAGGACATGGGAAATCCCACACTAGTCTAAGGAGCATAGGCATAGTAGTCATGGAATGAAAAGTTTGGTTTACTTTTTTCTTAAATAAAATAATTAAATGTTTTGCATGGAATTAAATGTTTCTGAGACAGAGAATTCTGGCACCGAAAAGTTGTTTGATTTTACAACAAATGGTTACTGTCAGAAAATTACTCACTGGTTAGCCAGTCTAGGACTCTTTGGTGGTCTTGTCCTGGTTTACAGGAATGCAGGCTATCAGCCAGTCAGCATGATGCAATTGTGTGTTGTCTCAGGTAGCAAATGATATGTCCATTATGCAACAATCCCACTATAGTCAGCTTCTCTTGACTCTTGCTTTCTGCTTCCCTACCTTTCCCCACCAAATGCCTACAGCATAATTATATCTACCTATGTTTGGTTCTTATGCATGATGATGTCCTTGAGAGATCACCTTGGATATCACCATGAAGCAGGGTGAAATAGGGTTTTCAATGCCCTTCGTTAATAAGCCAAATAACAGCTTCCAAAGATAGCAGGCCCTAATTCCTGGAATCTGTAACTGTTACCTTATTTGGAAAACGGCCATTGCCAATTTGATTAAACAAAGGATCTAGAGATGGGGATATCATGGGTTTTCTGGGTGGGCCCTAAATACAATCATGGATGTCTTCTTAGAGAGCAGCAGAAGGAGATTTAATGTAGAACAAGAGGAGAAGGCAATGTGACCACAGACACTAGAAGCAGACTGGGATAATGCAGACACAGGCCAGGAATGCCAGTAGCCATCAGAGGCTGAAAGAGGTAAGGAAGGATTCTCCTCATGAGCACCTGGAGACGGCACAGCCCTGCCAACACCTCGATTTCAAACTCTGGCCTCCCAAACATGGAGAAAAAATTCTGTTATTTTAAACCACTAAGTTTGTGATAATTTGTTACAGGAACTATAGGAAATGAATACACCCTCTATCTCCTTTCTGTAACCATTCCTCCATTCTCAATACTATTGAGAATGTTTAAATGTGATTTTTAACAAAAGATTTTATAAAACAAGCCCATCTGCATTTTAGGACATCATGAGAGGCACCATGTTATAGTAAGTAGAGCTGAAAGGGCTCTCAGAGACCATGCAAACTTCAGATTGTAAACTGAGAAGCCAATAGAGAGGGTCTTGTGCTCACGATCACTCAGTAAGCTAGTGGTATCATCAAGGCCTACGCCAAGAGTCAAGCCTCCTAACTTTGGTCAAGTGCTTTTCCACCACAGGTAAAGGGACATAGCTACCCCTTTATAATTGCTGAGGATTTCTAGCTCAGCAAGTAGGAGGGAGAGAACTTATTTAAGCTTGTTCAAAGAACGTGACCTTTTTAGTGAACTGTAGACTGCTCCTTTCACTCTGGTTAACAAAACTCAAGAAATATTTTGGAGAATAGAAGACAACAACAGCTTTTTCTTCAAGAAACAGATATGATTAAATATGTCTCATTTGGCAATATATCCCTGATACACAGTGTGGTTAGGTATGTGGACTGTGAGATCATAGGGTCTGGCTAGAATTCTGCCTCTGCTACTTCCTAGTGCTGTGAACTTGGGCAAGTTACTTTCCAGGAGCCTCATATTTTTTAGCTGCTAAATAGAGGTAGTAATAGTACTTGCCTCTGACTATTGTGGGGACTAAATAAGATGCTATATGTAAAGGTGTTTTGCCTGGTGCCTGGCAATTAACCAAGGCTCCATATTTTAAATCTCTTATTATACAGGAAAGTAAGTTGTAGCAAAGTATGTGGGATTTTGGCTTTTTAATATTTCTTGTTCGGACATTTTACCGTATAATCAGGAAAAACAGCAAAGATGAAAAGCAGGTCTGACTCACAGCAAGCAGAACCTGCCCTGAGGCTCCCTGGTCTCCAGTGCAGCAGCTGCTGACAGGATTGTCAGGCTCCCAGAGCTGATGGGAATCCTCGGACCTCTCTTCTGGGAAATGTGTGGCTATAAATGTTCATTAAGTGAATAAATAAACAAGATCAAAGACAGCTTGATCCTGGGGGGAGTGAGGTGAGCCCATTCCTGTAACCTAAGCTCCAAGTTGTATGACGACCTGATATTGTCTAGGGGGCTCGGAGCTGGTGGTAAAGGAAACTGCGCTCTCATCCCCGCTGAGCCACTCAGAGTTTGTGTCTGGGACATACACGCTCTTACGCTTATTTTCTTCTCTCTCAAACACGCGGCCCCCTCATAAGGCTCAAACAGGGTAAGAGATATAAAAGCTCTTAGTAAGCAGATAGCAAATCAGAAAGGGACACTATTTTATAGCCTATCAATTACCAAGCTCAACAGAGTGTACTGCTGAAGCATATTCCAATTCTGTTAATTCTGTTCAGTTTTCACAATATTAATTCATATTCTCATTCCTTCCCTCTTGTCTGTTTGCGTCATAGTTGGTCTTCCCAATTCTTGTGGTTTTTCTCTGTGTATTCTAACTGAATAGTCTTCCGTAAACACACCTCCTGCCATATTTCACCACTAAATATATGAAATGGCTGGGCATACAAGAAGGAAAGCATTTATCAAGGTACAGCCATGTGTTTTAACTAAGAAGCCCCAAAGGGAGCTGCGAACTTTGTTTTCCTGTCCCTGTTGCTGAGATGCCAATTCCCTGGTCCCTACAGGGAAGCTTTGAGTGACCCATTCTGCTGGAAAAAAAAAAAAAAAAAGGCTTTAGTTCCTGTTCCTTTGCCTTCCGTCCTGTTCCTGGCTTCTAACCCTGGTTTAGACCTGAAAACTGGCTACTGTAATTTGACCAGCTGCTGATCTTTTTCTTGAATATATTTCATACTTACCCTCTGGCTATCTCAGGTAAGTTTCCTTCTAGTCGATGGGCTGACATTCTCTGGACCTGTCCAGACTTTCCTATGAGAGGGAACAATTTGTTCTTTAATTCTACACATGCATTAAGTACCTAAAGTATAGGAACTATTCCAGCTGAATATGGCTCCTGCCTTCATGAAGCTTATAGCTAAGCAAAGAACATAGGAATTGAAAAAGTTATTGTAAGTATGGTGAGTATTACTAAACAGGAAAAAAAAAAGATGCTGTCGAGACAGATAACGGTGGAACCTCTAACTTAGGTAGGGTGTCAGGGAAGGCCACCGTGAGAAAGTGGCATTTATCTGAGATTTAAAGATAAATTGGAGTCAAAGAGCAGTAGGGATCAGCATATGGGAAGATCTGTGGCCTAGACTATACCTAGAAATGACCTCCTTTCTTCTTGCAGTCACTCAGAACAGAAGGTCTCAGGGCATCCCCCAGAAAGTCTATTGATATTAAGTTGCAGATAAATTTGGACTAGTTGGGGGCAGCACAATGCAGTGGCATGAACACAGAACAATCAATCATATAGTTCTACTTCTGTCACTGTGGGCTGTGGGATATTTGGCAAGTCGCTTATGAAATAAATTGCTGATGCATAATTTCCACATCTGTAAAACACAAATGATAATGCTTTAGGGTCATTGTGAATGACTTATAAAATAATGAACATGAAAGCACTTTGCAAGCTGCCTACCATATGAATTAAAGGGAGGAGGTTGGTTGTAGGGTGTCTGATCCAGCACATTGAGATGGAACAAGGAGCAGAAAATGCAGATCCTATTGAGAGTGAATTCTTTCAATGTTTTATGCCATCTTAGAACTTTAGGAGTTTCATGTATGTTATGAATACATATGCTTCATATATGTTATTTAGAGCAGTAAGAGCTATTTTTTATTTTATCTACACAGCCATGTCGTCCCAAGGGAGACAGCCCTCTTTCTAAGTGATATCACTGAAATTCCAGTTGCCTGGCTTAATGGAACCTGGTATCTCTGTAAATCCCTGGAACTGGAATGGTTGTATCCTGCCCTGGTGTTATATGACATGATGGGTGGATTGTTTGTGTCACTGTTTTGCCAGCAATAGTCAACAACTTTCTGTAGACTCAATGGCCAATTATAGGCTGGCTGAGAACAGCTGGCTTGGTCTTTACATAAATTGTTTTGCATTTTGAGTAACAAAACTATGCAATTGACACTAGTATGGAGCCAAGAGCACCAAGCATCACATGGGCTCTGGAATGACTGTAGGCTTCTGGGAGGTGTCAAGCATTAGCATCATAGACATTAGCCATATTTTTAGTGTAATGACATGGCAGAGAGATTCATGGCCTAATCCCTGGATGCCCACCAGTTACTTTCTTTAGATCATTTATAAATGAAACACAGAAAGAGTGACACTCACAGTGCTCCTTTGACAGTTAATCATTGGTCACTCCTAGCGTGAGGTACAAGTGCTCTTTTAGTTGCTAGTGAGCAAAGGTGGCACAGGGAGCCCAGTCACTGAATGGACCTCAGGCAATAGAGAATGTCTGGGGATGACTGTTTTCTCTGCAATCTGATTGCTTAATAGTGCATACATACAGGTATGTTATGAGGGTTGAATTTTTCCTACCGGTAATGCACCAGCATGGTGCCCACAGACGATAAATGCTCTGCATATGACTATCACCAATTGGGCATGGGAAATATGGTCTAAACTCACCAAAGAAAAAAAGACTTTAGAATAGCATATTCCTTTTCTTTGCGTTTCACACAGTATTTCCTTATAGCCCCTTTGGATTGAGACACCAGAACTGCTTTCCTAGTTATGAAGGCCAAATCCTAAGAGAGGAAAGGGCATTAGGGACAAGCCATCCTTGGAATTTGAAATGGCAAATAACCAAATGCCCAGCTTGTGCATGTGTGTATGTGTGCATTGTGTGATTTGTGTGTGTAGTATGTGTGTGGTATGTTTTATATGTGTGTAGTATGGTGTATGTGTGTGTGGTGCAATGTGTAGGTAATGTGTGTAGTATGATGTGTTTTGTGTATGTGCTGTGTGTGTATGTATACTAAGCATTTGAAATAGGACTTTTCCACTGATAATCTCTAAAGGCCATTCTGGCTATGAATTCTGTTAGCATGGTACTAGTACTAAAAGAGCTTTGAGAAGGGAGAGGCTGACAAGGAGGAGGCAGAATCTGTGGTCTTCCAACAGGTTCAGGACCAGTTCCCATCTAGTGTCTGCTATATTATATAATTTAACCTCACAATTATCCTATGAGATACAGGTTAGTACTCCTGTTTCATAATGGGAACACTGAGGGCAGGAGGTGAAACAGTTGTCCAAGGTCATATAACTAGTAGGAGATAGGGCCAGGTGTTGACCTGGTAATGCAAAGTCAACCAATCTGAGGGAATAACTAGTCCAGGCAAAAGGGTGATTAGAGCTTAGGGGGCTATAGCCACAGGATGTGAACAGTGAAATTTAAAAACTAGTGTTAGACCCTGGAGACTCTACTGGAGGTCTTAAGGGAGCAATTTTCTTCCAAGGCCTCTTATTTTGGTGTTCTGAGAAAACTAAGAGGGAATAATAGGGAAATCAGCCCCCAGAAACAGACCATTCCCGATACTCTGTATTCAACAGCAAGAGGCTGGGCCAAGTCAAGAACATTTGTGATTAAATTCCCTTGGGGTCACTTTCCAAGGACAAGTTTTAGATTCTATGTTGGACAAGCGTGGGGACTTTTTTTTTTCTTTATTGTTGCGCCTAGACTTTGATTGCTATCTGCAAGGGAAACAGACAGTGGAAACTATTTCATGGGGACTGATGAGAAAAACACATTTTTACATGCCCTGAATAGCAATGTATGGTGTTTGAAGTCATTATCATAATAATGGGTAAGGTGGAAGGAAGGAAAGACACCACAACTGACTGGAAAAAAAAAAAGAGCAAGAGAAAAAGAAAGAGAAGAGAGACAAGAGAGGAGAGAGGGAGAGAGAGAGAGAAAGAGAGAAAGAGAAAAATAATTATAAAAGTCAGACTGGGTGTTGATTGCTGGTAAGAAATTTCCACTGAACATTAAGCTCTTCCTGATCTTTCTTCCTGCCTCCTGGCTGGGCTGTATGATGGAAGAAAATATATGTGATTAGGCGTCTCCTGGATGCAGCATAATCAGGGCCTGCCAGGGCGCTCTGACGTACGGAGTGCCTCATCAGTTCCTTTATTTCTTTATTCTTCATTGACTAATTCATTTTATTATTTCTTCATTCATGCACACATTCTTTGGACACTTCCTAAGTGTCAGGCTAGGAACTTAGTATCAAGACAGCAAAGATGAATCGATCAGACAAAGCTCCCCAGTCTAATGAAGAAGAGTAAATGTAGATAATTATAGCATGTGTGATAATGCTAGAGCAAATGTAGAGAGAAATGGTAGGAAGGAAGTAGAGAACAGAGTCTCTAATTTTCACTTTGTCATACCTATTTTGTGCTAGGAATATAAAACAAACAGAATGTTCCCTGCCCTTTCCAGACCTCACAGTCTAATGGAAAAATGGCCATTCTGGAAGGAATTTTTTATTTTTATTTTTTTGAGACAGGGTCTCACTCTGTCATCCAGGCTGGAGAGTAGTGGTATGATCTCATCCTACTGCAGCCTTGACTTCCCAGGCTCAAGTGATCCTCCCACCGTGGCCTCCTGAGTAGCTGGGGCCACAGGCATGGGCCATGGGCTCAAGCAGTCCTCCCACCTCGGCCTCCTAGAGTGCTGGGATTATAGGTGTGAGTCACCACACCCGACTCTAGAAGGAATTTGAATCAACAACCCTAAACCCATGGAAAATAAAATATTAACTACTGGCAGGCTCAATGAGTGAGAGATATAAGAAGACGAAATTTTCTAGCCCTCAGGGTTTAAGGAGAGTTCGATAAAAAGCTGAGGAACTTACAGTGGTTGAACTTGATGTCCCTTGATTCAATGCCTCTTCATCCACTGGGTAGATGGTATTACTCTTTATGGATGTGGAGAACATTCGAGGGAAAAATTTGTGGGAAAAAATGTTAATCTGCATTTTGGACACACCTGGCTTGAGATAGATATAGCACATTCAAGTGAAGATGTGCAGATGACAGCTGTATATATGAGGCAGTAAGTCAGAAGAAAATGTAGTTTGGAAATATAAATTTGGGAGTTTTTATTCCCAACTTTGGGAGATCATTGAAAACAAGAACTCTGATGAAATAATCTCAACAGCGGTCATGCGGGTTGTCAATGAGGTTTGTAGATAATTCTCTAGAACTTGAGGAGAGTAGAATTACAAGAACTCTGACTGAAGTGGTTATTTAAAGAATCCAGCAATTTATTTGGTGCAACTATATACATCAATTCTCTACTCAAGAGGGACCATTTTGTCATCCAACTCAATTCCTACTCAGTGCAATAGTATACCACAGAGCATCTCAGTCTCAGATTGAACACCAGCCATTGGAGGTCTTGTAACCATTGCTGCACAACATAGTGTAGTGCAGAGGAAGCACCCTAAATTTAAGCCCTGGACGTGCCTTTTAAACCATACTACTGTCTAGTCCTCATTGCTCTCTTTTACCTATTAGAGAGCTCACTAGTTCAACGTAGAGCTATTTAAATATCAGGTCTGATGTAGTAATCCAGTGATCTATCAACAAAAGAACAAAACTAATCTGGGATTGTTTGATTTTCCTGAACTCACGTTAACTCCTCTAGTGATCACATTTCCTTTTTTCTTTTGATGATTACAAAACACCTAGACTTCTTCTATCAAGCTGTTCATTTTTGTGTGAGTTCTTAGTAATAACAGTATCCTTTGTAAAAATGCTAGGCTTTTTCACATTTAAGGACCATTAATAGTTAGTGATATAGTTTGGCTGTGTCCCCACTCAAATCTCATCTTGAATTGTAGTTCCCATAATCCTCACATGTCATGGGAGGGACCTGTGGGAGGTAATTGAATCATGGGGGCAGTTACCCCCATGCTGCTGTCCTCATGATAGTGAACGAGTTCTCATGATATCTGATGGTTTTATAAGGGACGTCCCCTCTTTTGCTCGGCACGTCTCCTTGCTGCCACCATGTGAAGAAGGATGTGTTTTCTTCCCCTTCTGCCAGATTGTAAGTTTCCTGAGGCCTTCCCAGCCTTGCTGAACTGAGAGTCAATTAAATCTCTTTCCTTTATAAATTACCCAGTCTCGGGTATGTCTTTATTAGCAGCGTGAGAATGGACTAATACAGTAAATATATTAATGTTGACTATCAATATTGCATGGAAGCAAGTTGTCAGTCAAAACCTTCATTTCCTAGGATGGGGGAGGCCCAGACCACAGAAATTAAGGACATGCTCAGGATTTACCAAGAGTTTGTAGCAGAGGTGAGACTGCCATCTTGTACCCTTTCTCCTATCTTGAGTGGGATTTGTCCACTTGTTGGCCAAACATTTCCCTATTTCTAAGGAAAGAGTCGGGCAGATGTATGAATTTGAACTTTTTACAAGTCAGTCTGCTATTGCAACATAACTTAACTCTATTGCAACTTAACTCTGATGAGTTAAGTGCAAATGAATCAGAACCAGATGGACAAATTTTTTTGAAAACAATGTGTTTAAAAGTGGAGGAGAATGAAGAAAATTGTTGGCGAAACTCTCGAAGATCTGTGGCTACATCTTATGTGAAACACTTTGCCCTGCTTTCAGCTACTTCCATCAAGGGAGAAAATGACATATCAAAGCTCCAGGGGAAGTAGGGTGGTGAGAGTAGAGATGGTACCCACCATCCTATAACTAGTGTGAGTTTTTTATTCCTGTTTTCTCTGAGGTCATTTTTGGCAGGCAAATGAAGTTTGGATGAATAAAACCATCATAAGGAATCAATTTTGTAGAAAAATCCAGGAATAAATTTTAACACGCATTTCTCTTGGACTATGATGAGATTCAAATTTTCAGATTCAACTAAGGTCTCTTGAGTCCTTATTAAATGCAAAGTTTTGTGCTAAGCACTTGCATGGCTCTTCCCTCTCTTTGTCAATCCAATGAAGTTGCAAGGTGACAGGATTATGAATATTTCACAGATGAGTGATCTCAGGCTCCAAGAAATAAAGGGACTTGTTCAAGGTCACACAACTAGAAAGCAATAGAACTAGCTATGATATCCAACATGGTAGCCACTAGTCACATTGGAGCGAAACAAATTTAGATTAGTTAACTCTAAACCCAATTAAAAGCTCAGTTGCTTAGTTGTACTAGTTACATTTCAAGAGTTCTACTGTCACACATGGCTATCACTGTTCTATTGAAAAGTGCAGCTAGAGAACATGTCCATTATCATAGAAAGTTCTACTATGCAGTGCTGCTATAGAGTCTGGGTTTCAACTATTATCTTTATGACAAATTCTGTGCTCCTTCCATTATATCAACCTGAGTTGTCCCACATAATGCAAGCCTCTAAAAAGGAAGACAATTTCTCCTGAATACAACTAGAAGCTTTCTCCTCACCCTGGTTAGAGTATACCTGGAAACTCAGGCTGATTCTTTATGAAGTCTGCTTTGTCCTTTATGAGGCCACTGTGGAACAGCTATGGACCAGGACTCACTTGGAAAGGGAGGAGAGGGAATGGGTTGGCTATACTGATCCCCCACTGGGCTCACCTACATTTCAGGGGTACCCTGGGACTCAGGCAGAGGCTTTCACCTGGGACAATATTAACACTCAGAAAAATTAGGAAGGAGGGCAGAAGGAATCAGCGTGGTGGAGTGGAAAGATGGCACATATTTAGTCAATAAGATTTGGGTCTGAATTCATAGCCATGTGGCCTGGGGCAAGTTGTGAAAAGGGGATGGTGCTGTCTCCTTTACAGGTATGTGAGGATTTAGGTGTTATCACAGCTATCAGACCCTCAGCAAAAAGCTAGGTCCCTCCACTTTGGCCAGTTGTGCCCTGCTCTTACCACCCTTTTCCTTGCCATCAGCCCTCATAGTGTCAAAGAAAACACTCTTTGATTTCAACCCTTCCCTCCCATTTTCAAAACTAGCTGTCAGGAAAACTGCTGCTATGATCCTTTGAAATATGTATGAATTATAGTAACCGTCTCAGATGTGTCTTTCTCTCTTTTTTTGTTTTTTAACTATTCTTTAATCTTGGAAAAGTGAGATTATTTATTTATTTTAGACGAGATCTTGCTTTGTCGCCAGGCTGGAATGCAGTGGCACGATCTCGGCTTCCCGCAATCTCCACCTCCCGGGTTAAAGTGATTCTCCTGCCTCAGCCTTCCGAGTAGCTGGGACTACAGGCGCATACCACCATGCCCAGCTAATTTTTTTGTGTTTTAGTAGAGACAGGGTTTCACCATGTTGGCCAGGATGGTCTCGATCTCCTGACCTCACGATTTACTTGCCTCTGCCTCCCAATGTGTTGGGATTACAGACATAAACCACCGCACCAGGTCGAGCATCTTTATTTTAAACCTCACATAAAGATAGGTTTGGGGTTGGATAATCGGAGAATGACAATCAGATTTACTTAGGCAAAATTAATAAATTTTAATCTGGGAACATTTCCTCAGCTTTTATTTGTTAATTTGTTTATATATCAGTATTGAATTCCACCCTACAAAGTATTCATAGCAGCTTACTCAGTATGGCTCTACTAAAATAGTAAAGCAGAAAATTAAAATAGTTAATATTCAGAATCTAGAAAAATATAAATCAGAATAGAAGGTTAAGATCACAGAGAACAATACAACCTCATAATGGAGATGATAAGGGAAGATACAACATGGAAATAATGAAATTACACTATTCATGTCATTAACCAATAGTCAAAAATGTCATATTTATCCTTATATTTGACTAAGAGTTCATGGAATTATACACAGAACCTGCCACATGATAGAAGTGTTGCAAATATTTCTTGAATGATGTGAGAAAAATGAACCTGCAAGAGGTGCAATGATTTGTGAAGGTCACCCAACTAGTTAGCAACAGAGGCCAGGTTCAGGTTCTAGGGCTCCTGACCCTGATTCATTGCCCTTTTGAGTGAGCACAACTCATATTTACTCAACGGTAGAAACGTACAGTATACGAGGCTTTTCATTTCTGGGATACTTCTATTGAGCTCCCTGACACTCTTGAGAAGTGGGCATTTTTTCCCGGTGTTACAGATGAGAAGTGACTCACACAGGTGGCACAACTTATAAGGAACATCGTAAGCATTTGAATTCTGGTAGTTTCACTTTTATGTCCAGTGTTCATTCCACCATAACCTCTTTTTCACTGTTCTCAAAGTTGCAAAACTAAAAATAAAAACAGAAATACAGTATTTCCAAATTAGGGCATTAACATCTACGGGTGATCTGTGAGTGATATTTTCAACTTCTTATGACAGGGAAAGAAACCCAAGGAAGTCTGTTGGTCAGTAACTCTTGCAGACTCTTGGAACAAATGCCATGATATTTGCTTTAATTAAAGGGCATTGAAGTTCTGAATGTCCACTCAGGACTGATTTCAGCCTATGCCTGTGTGTGTTGGTGTGCAGAGCATGTGCAAAGGAGTCAAGAAATGCCCTTGGCCATGTCGCCAGGGCTGCTCAGGCTCCATCAATGCAGCTGTCTCCAACTGGTTATTTCTTTTCTTAAGGACACTGCTGGGGAGGGATGTGCTGATGTGTATATGTGTGTGTGTGTGTGTGTGTGTGTGTGTGTGTATACTAGGGTGATTTTTTTTTCCTCCAATGGCTGTCATGTGTTTTATGATCTTCACAGATGTAAGCTTCACCGTGAAGAGAAGGGAGGGGAGAAAGGCTATTATTTGGGAGAGGGGGAGAATAGGTGAAACGGATGGGAGGCAGGAAGCAGAATTGTGTAGATTTAATTGGCCTCATTTTATAGCAGTTAGCTGTTTTCACGGGATAGCAATGAATAGGCCCATAACGGTGAACTGTTTTTCACTATTATTAGTCCAGGAGATGAAAGTTTCATTGTTATTCTTCCTTGGAGCTCAGGAGGCCACTCCAAATATTAACTCCTTTTAGCCTAAGGGACTCAGAATTTCAGTGGAACCATTTGAACTTGGCTCAGTTTATAATAATGATCCCGTATGTTTGTAAAGCATTCAGCTTACAAAGCATTGCTCCATCTTACCCCAACTGCTGTTTCAGCTTCAAAATAATCCTACAAAGTATCCAGTGAAAATTATTATTCTCATTTTCTTAACAAGAAAACTGAGGCCCAGGGAAGTTAAATGGGTTTCTAGAAACACAGGCAATACCAGACTTAGAAAGGAAGAGAAGGACACCACTATTTGCTGATTGTCAACTCTATGCCACCTGCGGTGTTGAAAGAGGACTCTAAATCCCAGAGAGAGGTTATATTTGGCCTGAAGTCGTTCCATGCAGGACTCGCCAATGACTGGGGGGCCAGAATCGGAAACTGAGCCTGCTTGCCACTAAACTAGTACTGCCTTCCATGAACCCTCTGTGAATCACAGCCATGGTGCAAGCTTTGAAGGGAAAAAGACCTCGACATTGATTACCCCAAACCACTGACAAATCAAACATTATGGAAATCAGGACCCACCACTGAATAATAACTCACATGTGTAAGGCACTTGCAAAGGCGCTTTGCAGTTAATGCTTCTTTAACCCTCACAACAAACTTATGAGCTAGATAGTATTATTATTCCATTTCACAAATGAGGAAGGGGAGGCTCAGCAAGGGGAGCAACTTATCTAAGGCCACACAGTTAGTGAGCGGTAGAGCTGGAGTTCTAACACAGCCCTGTCTGACTCTTACAGAGGGCCCCTGTTTAATTCATGTTTCCCACAGGCTAATTCCTGTTTCAGTTAGGTCATTTCTGTGGTTCCATGTCTTAAATTTAACCTACCCCCATCCTACCCTCATAACCTACAACACAAAGTTCAAACTGCTCAGTCCAAAGTTCAAAATCCTCCAGTTTTTCAAAATTGTCTTCCTTTACCTTTCAGGACATACCTTATACTCCAGCTATGTGCCAGTGGATGCTTTTTCTCTGACCCCCTGAGCTCTGCTGCCATTGATCTTTGATTTCCTAGTTATTTGTGTCTAAAACAGCATTTTCTTCCTGCTTCCTCTTTGAGAACACTGTTCCTCTTTCAAGGATCACCTTCAGTGCCATCAGTTCCAAATACCCTTTCAGGACCCTCGTATTAGATGTGCTGGATCCCTGTATGCTCTCTTACGGCCCAGGTTGTAACGCTTATCTTGTCTCCGTCATCCTCCCCTGATCCCGCCTTGAATGACCAGGCAGGATCTCATTGCTTCATCCTCAGACTGACCATGGTGACTGACACATACTGGGCACACAGTAGACATAAAATGAGCATTGTCTTTAGATACGCAAACACTGACAAGTACCCTAATACGTAAGTGGCTTCCCATCATTCCTGCCCTTGGTGTGATGAAACTATTCAGGGCTTTGAAATCAGATAGATCTGAGTTCAAATTCCAGCATACCTACTTCTGCACTACATAACCGTGGGCAATTACTTATTCGGGCCTCCTGATCCCCAGTTCTGTCCTCGGTTAAAATCGTGACAGCGCCACCTTTCCTGCAGAGGCAGTAACTGTGAGATTGAATAAGATAGAGAACAAGCATTCAGGACAGTGCTTGGCACAAAGAGAGCACTTAGTGAATGTTCATTGTTAGTCAGAGCTATTATTATTGTCGTAGTTTATAATATCTCCCAGCAATGGGATCGGATTTCCTTTGGATTTAGGTGTGCATGCAATTGTGTTGCTTTAGAGTTTAACTCCTTACCTTGACCAACACTTTACTCTTCTGTTTCACTTCTGCCATTTCCCATGTTTGTATCACTATTGCTGGTATTATGTATTTAGAGTTGTGTCTTCGTAAACTGTTTCTTAAAATATTCCTATGCTTTAAGAGGCAGCATATTGGGGAAAGAACACTAGGCAGAAGAGAGTAGGGGAGACAGGGAACAGGGGTGGAATCTGTTCCTTAAGAAATCCACTCAGCCTCTCTGGGACTTGTTTGTGTTATCTGCAGATTGAGGAATATTTGGCAAGATAGGGTGTAAAATCCCTTAGAGCTTCAATGCGCTGCATTTTAAAACCTGTTACTTTCCTATCTTCAGCCACCAAAATGCTTTTAGACATAGATGACTATGTATGCAAGTGCATCCCTCCCACCCTCCTTCCCAAACAAACACACACACGCCCCAAATGCTCTGAGAAAACCCACAGTTCTGCTGTTTGAACATGTATGTTTTCTTTAACCAAGTGGCTGTTTGCAAACGTTTTCTGATTGTAACAGCAGTGAGGCCACCTCTCTTAGAGAAGACTGCGTTCTTTCTCTTTGAAAGATGCTGTTTACTGAAATAAATTCCACCTCCTTCTTTGTTTGGCTTTTCCTTTGTAAACAATCAAAACCAACTGGCAAAGTTGGGGAGCTTGTTTTAGTCCAATGTGGCATCTGGCTTGATTTCTTTTTTTTTTTTTTCCCCTTCTAATCTGAAGTATAGACACTATTGTGAGCCCCAGATTCCTTTGCAAGAGGCAATTAGTTCCGTAAGCATTTACCAGTGGTGCACAATGCACCAAGCGCTGTGGGGAAAAAGAAAGATCCTTTTGTTGTTGAGCTCAGGAACAAGGAGGGTCAGGGCTGGGAGGAGCATTAGAAACCATCTAGTCCAGGGTCCCGTATGTGTTTTCACAGAATGCTTGTCCCATGAGTAGTGCCTCAGAAAATGCCCAGGTGGCTGATGACGTTGGAAGAAAATAAAAAGGTATACATAGCCTCTAATCAGGATTCACAATGCACCTGAATATATAAAAGGTTCGGAAATTTGCAGTTTAAAAATTATTTTTAATTTTGCTTAATTCTGAGTCTCCCAAATATATATGATGAGGTGACTTGTGTGCATGTGCGTGCGCATGTGTAAGCATGTGTGTGTAGGCAACGCTAATTAACCACAGAGTGAATTTGTACCCAGGCATTTTGGATACAAAAACCCCACCCACTCCCTGCTTCACCAGCTGTACCTGCTAAAAGGTTGGCCATCGAGGTGGAACCCACCAGCTGCATCTGGTTCACTCACTTGTGGGGTTTGGCATTTGTAGTCTTAGAACCAGGATGTTTTACATTTTTGAACTATTTACCAACATTTAGAAGTTGGGAGTTTTCTTATAAAAAGCCAAGATTCTTGCAAAATTGGGAGATCTGGCAATACTGGGCCACAGTTTATCATGGTGACAGCAGGAACACAGCTGTTCCCCTTGGACAGCACACTGGCTCTCCAGCTCACCACGTTCCTGCTCAGGTTGACTGCACTAGCTGGTGTCATAGGCTTGGTCCTTGTCGGCATTTGAGCTGACAATCCCTGGTTCAAAGCACATCCTAACGAGGCCATATTTTTTCTCCTTGTATTCTCTTGCTTTTCATTCTCAAGCGGCGATTGGTGTCTTTGATGAGGGCATCTTTTGGCAGATGAAACCCAATGGCTTCCTGACATAATGAACCACTGGCTATTACAATAAAAGAGAAAATACATTAAGAGTGTATTTTGTGTCGACCTGTGTTTTTAGCAAGGATTCCCTTATTTAATCTTTGTAACAAACATAGTGTGGGTATTATGATACTACTTTTTGAGATAAATTAAAGCCCAGAGTGATAAGTATAACCTGCCCCAAATTATATAGTTTATAAGTAACAAAGCTAGGGTTTGAATATAGAAAATATGCTCTTAACGACTATATTACATTTAATAAAGTATTGTTTTATATAAGCAACATCATTTTATTTTTTGAAACATTTTATTTTGAACTAATTTTAGACTTATAGGCAAGTGGAAAAAATAATACGAAGAACTCTGTTACATACCTGTTCCATCTAATGTTAATATCTTAAATAACCATAGTACAATTATCAAGTGATGAAAATTAACATTTGGTACAATATTATTAAGTCAACTATAGGTCTTTTTCTAATTTCACCCATTTTAGCATGAATGTTTTTCTCTGTGTGTTCCAGGATCTTATCTAAGATCTCAGATTGTATCTATCTAGCTGTTATTTCTCCTTTGTCTCCTTCAGTTTGCAGTAGCTCTGCTTTCCTTGGCTTTCATGAGCTTCAGTTTTAATAGATACTGATTAGGTACTCTATAGAATGTCTCTCAATTTGGGTATGTCTAGTATTTTCTCATGTTACAAATGAGGTTTTACATGATTTTAGCAATACTAAAAAAAATGTCGTGTCCCTCTTATATCGAAGAATTCATGCCATTGATTTGTGTTATTGCTGGTAATGTATTTTTTCTTGAAATATAGAATAATCCCTGCATTAAAAAAAATTTTTTTTTGCTGGGAACATATTTTAATCACTGGGTTAACTTGGTGTCTGCTGGGTTTCTCTACTATAAAGTTACTATTTTTTCTTTGCAGTTGATACATTTCTTGGAAAAGATAATTGGAAATATGCATATCTTCTTTTGCCTACTAATTTTAGCATCTTTTCGTTGACTTTATCTGCAACATTGTGCTTTTATTGCTTTTAGAAAAAGAATTACAAAATGAATAGAATCTATTAGAAGATTATAGTAATAATCAAGATTTTAATGCAAAATATTTGAAAGCTACTTCCTTACTTAATAATAAATATTGCCTTTGATTTCACAATGGAGTTAACATCATCATTTCACACGAATAAATTTTGAGACTATGAGCAAACACTTATAGTTCAGAACCTATTTTCTTATTTTTAATAGGGACAACAATAGTAATTGAAAATATTGCTGCAGAAATAGAAAGTCATTAAGAGTAGATGCTCTAGTCAGACAACCTGGGCTGGGAAGCGTGAAAATGTCATTCACTAACTATGGGTCTTTTAGTAGGTTATGCAACTAGTTATGCTTCAGTTTCTCATGGAACCAATGTGAAGCTTAAATAAGATGATAGATGTCAAATACTTACTTAGCACAGTGCCTGGCATA
The DNA here is from genome assembly GCF_000951045.1 of Mandrillus leucophaeus. Lineage (NCBI taxonomy): Eukaryota > Metazoa > Chordata > Mammalia > Primates > Cercopithecidae > Mandrillus > Mandrillus leucophaeus. The sequence continues at coordinate 5,884,059 of NW_012101365.1, read as the reverse complement.
TAGTAAGTGATTGATATACATTTGTTAAATTTGAACTTAAGCACAGTGCCTGGCATATAGTAAGTGATTGATATGTATTTGTTAAATTTGAACTTAAGCACAGTGCCTGGCATATAGTAAGTGATTGACATATATTTGTTAAATTTGAATTTAATATATTCAACCACTAACCTTAGATGTAACACGTAAGAAATGTAAAGGGTCTGAAATTTTTCCCTACTTGCAAAGTAATACAGGTTACTCTGCCAGTTTCATGGATGCTGACAGAAGTCACAAGATTCTGGGACCAGAGACAAAGGACTTTATTACCCATCATGCAGCAAATAGCATGAGCTTCTCGTTCTCATTGGCAACCCTTGTCTTCCAAATACCTTGAGGGCCATATAGAGTGGCCCACATAGAGGGGTTTCTTCACTAATGAGGAATCCTGAGCTTGGGAAATCTTTCTCTTTTACATTGGAAAGCAAAAATCCTGCTGTCTACTCCAGAGAAAGAGACTATCTCTGTCTTCTGAGGTTGTCTACTATGTAAGTATCCTTGAAAACATAGCCCGGAACAAAAGATATCAGTGCCTTTGCTCAGAAGATATGTGGAAATGGGAGAGAACCATGGAGAACTGTCTCCTAACAGCACTGAGCAATGTTTGATGCTTTCTTTGTGAAACAGCAAATTGATCTGTAGGAATTTTTACCGGCTTTCCAGAAAAGGACAGAAATTAGTCTATTTAGTTAACTCTATAATGACTTCAGGTTTCTTGAGACTCTTCATTTCATTTGCTACTGTATTTCAGTTTCTGTAGAGCTTTCCAGTATATAAATACTGCATTAATGCTTTTTTTTTTCCTTCTAATAAGGCAATATAAGATTCCAACCACTGATTCTGGTCTGATTCTTAATTGTGTCTCAGAGCAACTAGCTCCTGAATCAATGTTCTATCTTGTCCAAATGGAGAAAACTATCTTCTCTATATATTTTGGATGGGTTTTAGTAAGGGTAGGGTATGCCTATGGACATACAACATAACTCCAACTCTGCCCAGCTCCCGCTCTGAGTCTTTTCTGCTTTCTACAGTGGAGGTTTTTAAAGTGTCACATCTGTTTCTCATCCCTTCCTTCAGTCGTTTTCTGTATGATCAACTCAACAACCTGACTTGTAAAGGGGTCTAGACTATCTTGTAAGACACCCAACATATGTTTTAAAAAATGCCCATTTAATATGTCATTTGAAAAACAAACACACAAACACACCATAAAAGTTTTCTTCAGTGTTTGCATTCAACACAGAAAGAATTAACTACCTTTTTATGGACATGGAATTTCCCGTCTAAATCACAAGAAAGATGTTTAAAGCAATATATTTTGCTTTTTAAAAAGAAAATATTTTTAAACTATAAACATTTCACACATAGAAAAGAGCATAGAAAATAATCTAGCAGACATCTATTATATGACAAAAATTAAACAGACATTAACATCTGGACATATTTGTTTCAGCTCTCTCTTATAAAAGAGGAAAAAGGAAAGAAACAGTTAAGCACAATACTCTCCTCCTTTTTCAAAGGTGTAACTCCTGTTATGTATGCTTTAAAAATTATTATAAATAATATAACATTGGAAATATTCTTTTGCTAGATACCTTTTGCATTCATCATTATATTTTGGTAATTTATCTCTGTTGATATATTTCGATCTCTCTTATTAATTTTAAAGAACTTAGGCCGGGTGCGGTGGCTCACGCCTGTAATCCTAGCTCTTTGGGAAGCCAAGGCAGGCAGATTGCTTGAAGTCAAGAGTTCGAGACCAGCCTGGTCAACATGGTTAAACCTGATCTCTACTAAAAATACAAAAATTAGCTGAGTGTGATGGCTGATACCTGTAATTTCTGCCTCCAGTGTTCAAGCAATTCTCAAGCCTCTGCCTCCCACTGAGGTTGCAGTGAACTGAGATCACGCCACTGCACTCCAGCCTGGGCAACAGAGTGAGACTCTGACAAAAACAACAACAACAACAAAACCAAAACCAAAAAACCCCCCTTTTTTTAAATACTTTAAGTTCTGGGGTACATGTGCAGAACGTGCAATTTTGTTACATGGGTGCCATGGTGATTTGCTGCACCCATCAACTTGTCACCTATATTAGGTATTTCTCCTAATATGATTCCTCCCCTAGCCCCCCACCTCCCGACAGACCCTGGTGTGTAATGTTTCCCTCCCTATGTCCATGTGTTCTCATTGTTCAACTCCCACTTATGAGTAAGAACATGTGGTGTTTGGTTTTCTGTTCTTGTGATAGTTTGCTGAGAATGATGAAAAACCCCAAATTTTAAAGAATGCAATAGGTTAGGGACTGAATGAACTCTCATGAGATTCTGGGTTCAAAATCTGAGTCTACTGTTAAGTAAGTGTGATGTGCTCAACATCAATTTGGATAGAATCTTTGGGTCTTGATTTCCTTATACATAAAATGTCAACAACAATATCAACATTATTGAGTAGCTGTGAAGATTAAAGGAGGAGTGCATCTAGAGTGCACAGGATAGTGTATTCATTTTAGGGCTGCCATAACCACCCCCACAACCCCATCCCAGGCTGGATGGCTTAAACAGAAGTTTATTTTCTCACTGTTACAGAGGCCAGAAGTCCAAGATCGAGGTTTTAGCAGGTCTGGTTTCTTCTGAGGCCGTTTTCCTTAGCTTGACGACGCCTGCCTTCCTGCTGGGGCCTTACATGCTCTTTTCTCTGTGTGTGTGCATCCCCTGGTGTCTCTTTATTTGCCTAAATTTCCTTTCCTTATAAGGACAGCAGTCAGATTGAATTAGAGTCTACCCTAATGGTCTCATGTTAACTTAATCGCTTCTTTAAAGTCTCTATCTCCAAATACAATCATATTCGGAACTGGAGGGTTAGGGCTTCAATGTATGAATTTTGGGGAGACACAGTTCAACCCATAACACATAGGTATTATTCTTGGTTTATGTTATTTGTATGCTCCTTAGTTTATGTATGCATCCAGCCCCCCAACCATCACCACTGAGAAATAGTTGGTTGCCTACTCTTTAACAATTCTAAAAAGCTCATTTTTGTATAAGTATCTTTGAACACATGCAAGATAGTTTTCTTTTTCTTTTTTTTTAGGATAGAAATCTAGAAGTAGAATTGCTGAGTTGTAGAATATGTGAATCTCTACAACTTTCAACTTTACCATGTATTGTCAAATTGCTCTCCAAAGCGAATGTACCAATTCATGATCCTACCAATAAGGTATGATATGTTTTTCCCCCACATCCTTGTCAACATTAGGTGTTACCAGATTTATTAATGTTGGCCAATCTTCCCCCCCTACCCTTTTTTTTTTTGAGGCAGGATGTCCCTCAATCACCCAGGCTGGAGTGTAGTAATGCAATCTTGGCTCACTGCAACCTTTGCCTCCTAGGCTTAAGCGATCCTCCGGCCTCAGCCCTCCAAGTAGCTGGACCTAAAGGCAGGAGCCTACATGCTGGGCTAATTTTTTAATTTTTTGTAGAGATGGGGTTTCACTATGTTGCCCAGACTAACCCCTGAGCTCAAGCAATCTGCCTATCTTGGCCTCCCAAAGTGCTGGGATTACAGGCATGGGCCATCGTGCTCAGCCATGTTGGCCAATCTTAATGCTACATCATGAATTTGGGGGCTATCTCATTGTTTTAATTGGCATTTTTCTAATTTTTAATTAATTAATTAATTTTTGCCAATATGAATCTGGTAAATAATATTTGAGTATCTTCTCATAAACTTTTCATTTAGCCTCTTCACTCCCCATTAACCAACAATTCACACCCTTTGCCTATTTTTCTGTTTGTCTTTATTCTATAAACTCATAAGAGATCTTTATATGTTCTGACTAGTAATGCTTAGTAAAATATGTGGGTTGTGATTATATTTTTTTAAGTCTACAGCTTACATTTTTATTTAATGATATCTTCTGTCATACAGAAGATTTGATTTAAATGTATTATAATTTAATAAAACTGTATTATAAAGATTTGTCCACTAAATTTTGATGACCACCTATCATATGTTAAAAACTGGGTTAGGTGCTGGGACTTTTAGAAAGTTGTAATTCTTATTCTGACAGCTGATTGTCTGAAGGGATGATAGTCACATATATTAGGGATGCTAATGTAATGCAAAAATTATTGAAACTGAACTCTTGATTCCCTCTTCTCCTAATGCTCTGCATCTTGGTAAATGGCATTGCCAGTTGCTCCATTGCTTAGGCAAAATACTTAAAGTGATCTTTCACTCTATTTCACACTTTGTATTCATCCGTGAACAAATCCCGTTATGCTCTATCTTCAAAATATCTTCTGAATCTGACCACTTCCCACCACTCCACTGCTACCACTGTCAAGCCACCATCATTTCTCTCCTCAACTATTGAAGCCATTTGTAACTGGTCTTTCTGTTTCCATACTTGCCACCTTAAATTCTTAGTAGACCAGTGGAGGGATTCTGTAAAAGAGAAGTCAGATGATTAATTCTCTGCTCAAGCTCCTCCAGTGGCTTCCATAAACATGTAGAATAAACTCAAAGTCTTTCCTGTGCCCATCTTAGTCTGTACATTGGTCTCTGCCTTTGTGTCCTCCCTTTCTTTGCTTGCTCATTCCATTCCAGACACACTCAGTTACTTGCTACTACTTGAATATATCAAGCATATTCCCTTATAGACTTGGCATTTGGGGTTCTCTTTGCTTGGAATAATCACTTCTCCGGTCTTACTCCAGAAGTTCACTCAGATCTTCTCCAAGTGTCATCTAATCAGGAAGCCTTTCTTAGCCACTCGATAGAGAGTGTCCTTGCCCTTGCTTTTATCCTGTTTGTTTGTTTTCTCTGTCATTGGAATGTAAATGTCTTGAGGGCAGGTCTTTGTTTTGTTGATGTGGTGTTTACAAGTTCCCGGTTTTCCACTTCTCAAATTCTTCTCTCTTCTCCCTCCCCACCATTTCCTTCATGAACTTGCTTCCCATTTCATGGAGAAAGTAAAACTTTACACATTTTCAACATAGTATCTACTAACTTATCATGCTCTGCTTCTGTTCCTTTAATATAGATGGACATCCACAATTTTATCAAAGGCCCGCCTCTCTGTTTGTGCACAGATCCATCTCCTTACACCTTTTCAGGGACTTGCCTGTAGCAATTGCATTATCTCCTGAATTATTAATATATTCCCCGTTTCACTCTACTGTATTTCCTCCATCAGGATGTAAGTGCGATGTTACATATTTCAGGTTTAAAAAGAATCATTTTACCCCACATCCCCCTGTAGCTACTCCTCCATTTCTCTGCTCCCTACATAGCAAAACTATATACTTGTTCTTTACTTTCTCTTTTTGGAAAAGCAATTTGAAAGTGAAACCAAGATATTCAGTTTTAGTGGATCTTGAGTGAGGTCAGGATATTGCATTATATGTTTTTAAGACTCCCTTGGTGAGTGTGCTCAGGATTGAAAACTATTAATTTAAGATTTTGTGCTAGGAACTATTACTAACTGAAGATGACCATAAAGGAAAATGAAATTCTCCAATTTTACTGGAAGCCAGTATTATAACCATTTGATTTATAAGACATAGGTAATTTACCAGGAACACAGTCATGATGGAAAAACTGGTGTCCCTTTGTATTAGTTCCTTGTTTATCTTACTGTTATGGAAATCTGGGACTAGTAACAGGAAATCTTAACATTGTCTCTATAGGCGAATGCTTGCATTTTCCAGCCTTATTGATGTAGGAAGCAGGCAATAGATGAGGTGAGAGGAAGAGGTGGGAAGGGTGTAGGGAAATTCTGATTTCTCTATTCAAGATGACTGTGTTTTCCAGATATAGATGCATAAGGTCTATATATATCCTTGTATGCCCTCCTTAGTACTTAACACCTTGCCTTTTTTGTGGCAGTTGTTAGCAAATAATATATTGAATAAATAAAAATAGAAAGTTGTCATCTCCTTTTTTGCAATTCCAGAAGCTCTCAGGAAGTTCCTAATCACTAACCAAAGATGCCTGTAAAGAATAAATCTGATGCTTTGGCTCTTTAGTAAATTCATTCACTCATTCAAAAAATAGACATTTTTATATGCTAGGCCCTGGGATTTAGCAGATTTGTGGATGCAGATTGGTTACTACTCATACAAGTTTTAATCTAGCGTGATTTTAAGCCATGCAAACAATCCTGTGCCACCAGTTTCTGACTATGTGGTTTTGTACAGATCATTTCCCTGCTCTGTACTTCAGCATCTCCATGTATGAGATGGGAAGATAGAGTATATTTTAATGGAATGCTATGAGGATTAAATGAGAAAATCATATAAGAATATTATTTGCCCACTATAAAACCTAGCATAAGTTTTACTTATTTCAACAGTTTATACTACACAGTTTTTAATAGTAAATTGGAAAGAGAACAAATGTAAAAGGTAAAGCTGAATTGTTTTGCTGTTGCTAGTTGTTACTTTTTTATTTTCAGAGAGGCCTTTTCGGATTTAAAGCTGACTGCTATGAATGAAAAGCCTGCTTCCTGCTTCAACATTCAAGTGCAAGGGTGATAACCTGCTACAGATCAAGATGACCTTGCTGGGCTTGTGATGCTATGGGATAGCGTGCTGGTTGTGGGACTCTCACAACCTCGAGCACTCTGCTGGATGTGAATGGTTCTCATACAAAACAAGCTGGCAATCCAACAGTGTCTTTAATCACTGGCTTTCTTTAGGCGAGGCCTCTTTGGTGTCTAGCTCTCAGTGGCAAGCCACTTGATAAAATTTCCCCAGAAAATCAGAGCCATTATGAACTGCTACCAAAAGAGACCATGCTTTTACACAACCACTCTTGTGTTGCCTTCAAAGAGGCTGATAACTTCATGAATCAAAAACCTGAGCAATCACCCAGGACTATGGTTCCCAAAGGCCAGTACTCAGCTCAGGTTTCATCATGATGGCATTTTCATTGATTTCATCAGCTGAATATATTTTAAAGAATTGTCCTTTATTCTGTTCTTTCATAAAATGACAAATCAACATTGAAAATAGTATGGTTGTCTTTTCTTGCACACACGCAATCTCTGAGATCACAGATTCTAGGAACTAGTTTTACAGATGGGGAAAATGAAACTCAGAGAGGTGATATGAATTTGCCAAAATGACATAGTCCATTATTTAAAGTACAGGAGTAAATCCTAGATCTACTGATTAATAGTTTAGTGCCAAGTAAGGAAACAGAACCACATATAATGAGAAAAGTAGTTTTCACACGTTAGAAAATCTCCAGCTTCCAGAGATACTTTGCTATTGCAGAGCCAGTGTGCGCCATCATTGGCTTGTATTTTGGCAGAGGGAAAGTTTATACCATCACGGCCCATGCATTTTCCATTTACTCACTTCTTTAAAAAAAAAAAAAAACATATTGCCAGGAAAGACCTCATGGCATATTGGGCAGGCAGTCATGAATAAGGTTGGTACTTGAGATATGTTAGGACTTGGGCCTAAATTCTGGCTTTGTTATTGGCATTGTCACTTAATGTCTTGAACCAGTCTCATTATCTGTAGTCTCTTTTTATCGGCTAAGCTTCATATAAAGACAAAAAGGAATATATAGATAAAATTGCTTTATAAGTTCCATAATGTCCTACAGGTTGAAAAAGTCATTATTGATGGCAAAAGTTAAAAGTTGTAACCTTTTATCTGTTAATAGGCCTAACTCTTAAGGGTGGTAGAGAATAGAGATTTTGAAGTTGTATGTGAATGTATGTTGGCAGCAGAAAAAAAAGAGACTGCACTTGCCTGAGCCTCAGAGCAAGTGTCTCGTTATTTATTTATTTATTTATTTGACAGAGTCTTGCTCTGTCACCTAGGCTGGAGTGCAGTAGCGCGATCTCAGCTCACTGCAGCCTCTGCCTCCCGGGTTCAAGCGATTCTACTGCCTCAGCCTCTCTAGTAGCTGGGATTACGAGCACCTGCCACCATGCTTGGCTAGTTTTTGTATTTTCAGTAGATAGGGGGTTTCACCATGTTGGCCAGGCTGGTCTTGAACTCCTGGCCTCAAGTGATCCACCTGCCTTGGCCTCCCAAAGTGCTGAGACGACAGGCGTGAGTCACCGTGCTCAGCTTGTGCCTCTTTAAATTTTGCATTCTAGGCAACTCTCTTCCCTCTCTCTTGTCCCAACCCTGAGTGTTATCTTGGTAAGGTGACTCTCTTTACCTGAGGGTGAATCTCAGAAAGGGATTTAGTTAAGAACTGTCGGTTGCCATTTCTAGCAGTTGAGGGAATGGGTGCGTTAGTCCTGGAAGAAGGAATCTGGGCAGCGTGGTACAGCATCCACTAAACCTCTGTGGAAAAGTTTGGCAGTCTCTAACAGAGCTAAAATATACTTAACTTACAATCCTATAAGTCTGTTCTTAGGTATATTTCCAAGAGAAATGGAACCAAATTGTTCATAAAAATATCTACACAAGAATATCCAGAGAAGCCCCGAACTGGAAACAACCCTTTTGCCCAGCAAAAGGTAAATGGAGAAACAAATATATTCAAACATTTTAATGCTGCTCAATAATACACGAGTTTCACAGGTAGAGCTCTCAAACGCTATGCTAAGCCCCAAAAAACTGGGTAAAAAATAGTACATTCTGTATGATTCAATATGAGGTCCTAAATAAGCAAAACTCATTTATGACTAAAAACAAATTTTGGAATGACTATCTCTGACATGGAAGATTGTCTGGTCAAGGGCATGAGAAAGCTTTCTGGGCATAGGAATGCTCTATATTTCATTAGAAGTGTTGATTACACAGATGTACACATTTGCCAAAAGTCATCATATTCTTAATATTATACATTTTACTAAATGTAAATCTAACTTAAAAAAAAAAAAAACATTTTTGCCTAATTGGGAAGATGCAAATTTTTAAAGCTTAGATTTGGCTAAGAGGTGACTATTCAGATTTAAAGGATTGTATAGCATTTCTCACACATATTAGAACGTATTAATGATATTGCCTGACCAGGTAAATAGAGAAAGTTACTTTCTTTCCATTCATTAACCTGTTCTCAGGTTAGTAAGTATTCAAGACTGTCTCTGTATGGCACCTGATCTCCTAAAGTACAATTGTTACGAATTTGGAAACTAAACTTTGAGCAATTATAGATGGTCATAGGAATTCAAAGTCTGCTCAAAGAGTAATTACGCCTTTGATATCAAAAAAGGACTTCTTGGTGTGATGAAGCGCCATAGAACATGGACAACGCATATAAAGGGAGTCAGAACAGGCTAGATGATAGATTTTTTTTTTCTTTCTTTGCTCTAAGTTTTCTTTTCTTTTCTTTTTTCTTTTCTCTTCTTTTCTTTTCTGAGACAGGGTCTCACTCTGTTGCCCAGGCTGGAGTGCAATGGAACGATCACAGCTCACTGCAGCCCCACCTCCTGGGCTCAACCAGTTCTCCTACCTCAGCCTCCCAAGTAGCTGGGACTACAGGTGTATGCTACCACACCCAGCTATTTTTGTGTGTATGTGTGTGTATTTTTTTGTAGAGATGGAACTTTGCCATGTTGCTTAGGCTTGCTAATTTCTTAAACTAATTCAACTGTCTATATCATTTGTAGGATGGTTATATATAATTGTTTTTAAATTAGGCACATAGAAAACAATAAGTACCTCTATTCCATAGTGTGGTTTGGTCACTCTGAAAAAGTCTATTTTAAGAAATATTACCAGGAATGTCACTGATGAGCAAACTATCTTTGATTATTCTAAAAAAGGTAGCAGACAAAATCACACAAAAAGCTTCTCTTACAGAATGTTATTTAATAAGACTTATTTCTGTCTGAATTCATTTGTTTGTATTGCCTTGAGTTTTAAAGAATTTTAATTTAATAAAGTAAAAACAAACCAAAATGACATTATATAAAATTTCCCAAATTTCACTAAATTCTCATCCCACAAATCATCCCGTTTTATTTCCTGTTGTTAGTGCCACTGAGAATTCTTCTCAAAGTAACCATGACTATTTGTATTTTCTATGGCGAAATTGGGCAACAGGAGGGAGAAGGCGATGGTTTGTCTAAAAGCTTTCTACAAAAAAGTGCTCCAGCTTTCACAAGCATTGGAGTTCTCATTGGGGAGTGATCAGCTTCACTTTAAAAAGTAACTCCTTTGTAATTTTTTGGTTAATTTTGTCAGAAAAGTTTATTTTCTTTCCATTCATTAATTTATTCTAACTTTTATGCTTAAAATATTTATTGAGCACCTACTATGGGCCTCTATAATACATGGTATGCATTTTACACCATATTGTTTATGATATTGTATTTGCTGATATGGTATAAAGAAAAATAAGTCATCATTGACTGAATTCAAGACACTTGCATTCTATAAGAAGAATAAATTTGAACACAGCAAATCAACCCAATATAATTTACTTTAATACACTACTGTTAAGGTTACTTTGAAAAATGATGTTAAAGCAGAAAGAACAAAATCTGAATTTTGGTGAGAGTTGGGAAATGGCCTAATTTAAAGATTCGTACCTATATCATTCGTGCTTTCATTTCAACCCCCCAGTTAATTAGCAACATGGATTATGCGTTAGCTTTTACCCTTCTCCTTCAACCTCCATCTTCTTATCTTGTAGCTCTCTTGGGTATTTTTGAAACACAGAAAATGCACTTAACCAAAAGATTTTGCTACTGAGTTTAATTAACTTGAAACACTTTTGTTTTTAAGTTTGTCCCAAATCTTCTTTATGCATGTCATGAAATCTCAGATTTAGCTGGAGTCCTCCACCTGATATTTGGAGATGACACTGAGGGGCATATTTCCATCCGTTTTTATCTGGGCACAGATTCTCCTGACTGAGATCAAGCCCATCGTTTCTGGTGCTTTATCTTCTGTTCTTAAGGAATCTAGTTTCTCTATCAGTAGCCGCTGGTCTGCCTTTCAGTGCCTGAGTGTGACTGAAATTCTCAGATTTCATACTGTGAGACTTTCCCTTGCTTAACCAGGAGAGAAAAGTTTATTTCTTTAAGCTCTCAGTTTTCATTGTTCTTTCTTTCTCTGGGATTTCTCCCAGTTTCTTCCTTTACTGCCAGACATAGGGTTATTACTAGCCTCCAATGGAGGCATTTCTCACCCCAATCTGCTGATTTATTGTCCCTTCCATTTTTTCCATAGCACATTCGATAAAATTAATAATTGCCATCAATCAGGCTCAGGCTATGTGCCAGGAATTGGACAGTTGTTTTTACAGACAATATATTTAATCCTAACCATGATCCTGCAAAGTAGGCATATTATTACCCATGTCTAATGGTAAAAAACCTGAGACTCAGAGAGGTTGGGTAACTTGTTACAAAGTGAGTAAACAGAGAACCAAGACTGGAACCCAGATCTCTTGACTCCAAATGTTAGATTTTTCCCAGTTTACCATTGTGCTCTGTCTTGAGGCATAGTGCCAGGAACTTGTTAGGTATTTAATAGGTGTTTGCCAAATTAATGTATAACTACGTATGTGGAACCTCCTATATACCTTTTTCCTATAGTGAAATTCTAAAAGTATCTGTAATTGGTAGCTGGTAATGGTCTTGCTCACTAGCCATAAACAGCTAGAAAAAATGAGTAATATACATGGTACATCTGTTTTCACACATTGGATGATACAGGATCATGCTCTATGAGAGAAGGTAAACACATGAGGTGAGCCCTATGATCAACTCAATTTTCAGTTTGGGGGCACTTTCTGGAATGTGGCACAGGGAGGGGGAACCCAAGCAAAGCTTGAAAGTTTCACTGAGTTGAGAAAACAGAGAGAGGAGTTAAGCCCAGAAAGAGATCCAGAAATATGCATAGGAGTTCCTGTGAGCATTTGGCTGAATATTATCTGGTGCATGTATAGAATGGGACTCTCCCAGGTCAAGTGAAGAACAAGTATCTGGCAAAGAATTCCTAATGAGGGAGTGTAAGCCAAATAATTCCTAGAGCCAACAAAGGGCTGGGAGTTCTGACCAACCAGAACACAGAAATCTTGTTAAACCTCTAGGGCATTCTGTAGAGATTCAGGAAGATTCATGCCATGGTAGCAGAGTAAAGGATGGTCTAAATCTAGAGTTATCCTAACAAGGTTTAAAAACAGTATGTGAAAGCAAAAGCTGATTCACAAGCAACTTAAATATTGAAAAAAACAAGCTGTCACATTTTTTAAAGGACGACAACAAAATCTAGATATTTAATAACATAAAACTTACAGTGTCCAGCATCCAATAAAAAATACTAGCTATGCAAAGAAACAGAAAAATGTCACCCATATCTGGAATAATAATCAGTCAGTAGAAATGAATCCAAAAGTTATAGAGATGATGTAATTAGATGACAAGAACTCTAAAATTGCTATTATAAATATATCCAAGTATCTAAAGAAAAATATAAACACAACGAGTCAAGAAATAACCAAATGGAAATTCTAGAGATGAAAAATGTAGTATCTGAAATACAATATTCATCTAATGGACTTAACAACAGAACGAAAGATTAGCAAACTTGCAACTAACCAACTGAAGATACGTAGATAAAAGAGGCATAATACAAAAAATAAACAGCACCTCAAATACCTTGAGAAAATATGAAATAGTATAATATCTACATAATTAGAGACCCAGAAAAAGGAGGGAAGAAAAATTATTTAAGAAATAATTGCCGTTTTTTCCCAAAGGATCTCACCAGGATAAACACAAAGAAAATATCAAGGTGCATCATAGACAAATTATTGAAAATTAGCGATAAGGAGAAAACCTTAAAAGCAGCAAGATAAAAAGATACATTATGTGTAAAATTTAAAAAGAAAACAATGATTGCTGAATTCTCATCATACCAATGCACAGAAGACAACAGAACAACATCTTTAATGTGTGAAAAGTAAAATATATATATATATGTCAAACTTAAGTTTTACATTCAGGAAAAATATTCTTTGAAAATAGAAGACAATGAGATTTCTGATTTGTGGTCATCACTCCCATTCTCATAATAAGAAAAAAGCTGAAAAACTGGAAATCCACAACTCTTCTTAAAATTGAGGTAACAGGGCAAGCCATTACTCTGAATATTAGAGAGACAGGAGGAGGAGGATACAAAGAATTCAGCTTAAAGAAAGAAGAAGCCTTGGAGGAGAAGCCTGGTGCTGGAGCCTGTACCACTTTCCACAACATCAACTCTGCTACTGTATAATAACAGGGCATTATGGCCAAAAGAACTGTAAGCCTCAGACCCTATTTAAGGAAGAGTCTCCAGGGAAATCTAAAAATAACAGGGAAGACTAAAACAAGGATACCCAGAGAAAATGTTAGCCTCTGATATCTACAGCTATAGTAACTGGCAAATACAATGTAACTCCTAGCCAGATCAACATTAAACCTCATACATAAGGTCTATTTACTTCACTTCCTTCTAATCAATACATCCTCTTAGGCTGTCAACAAAAAACTAGAAGACGTGAAAATGCAAAAACTCTGTCTGAAGAGAGAAAGCAGGCATTAGACTTAGACTGGTAGAAATTTTGAATGATCAAACCAGATATTTAAAATAACTATGATTAAAATGCTAACAATGGAAAAAGTAAACAATATGCACAAATGGAAGGCAAAACAAAGACATTTTCAAATAAGCAAAAGGTGATAGAATGTGTCATCCACAGACCTGCACTATAAAAAACAGCAGAGGAAGTTCTTCCGTATGAAAGTAAATGATCCAGATGGAAACTGAGATTTACAAAATGAAACATCACTGGAAATAGTAAATATATAGGTAAGTATAAAACATTTTTTTCTCATTTAAAAAGAGTATCTTTAAGGGCAAATTAATTATTTAAATAAAATAATAACTTCATTGTACAGTTAACAACATATGCAGAGGTGAAAAGTATGATGAGTATCACAAAGTAAGGGGGGCAGAAATGATAATTTACTCTTTTAAGTTTCTTATATGATATATTATTTGATATTTGATGAATATTATTTGATGGTAGTCTGTGTTAAGTTAAAGAGGATACTGTAAATCCTAACGAAACCACAAAATAAATAAAACTAAATGTTATGGTTAATAAACCACTAGAAAAGATAAAATGTAACACAGATCCTGTATAATTCATCCAAACAAAATCAGAAAAAGTAGAAAACAGAAATAAAAAACCAGGTGGGATCAACAGAAAACTAACAAGATAGTAGATGGAAACCAAACATATTGGTAAAATGGTAAAAATATATGCATATTCTAAAAGAAAATAACCTAACTGAAATTGCCAACATTTTATAAAACCATATATTCACTGAACATCAAAAATGGAGAGCTCTTATCCAAGTCTAAAAAAAAGAGGATGCTGTCCATCATAGTCTTCTCATTTTCCAGGATTAGTTCTGGATGGTACTGCTGCCTCCAAGCAGCACCAAGATTTAGGAGGACTAACAGTGATCGGACATAACAATAGGGGAGCTTTGGGTCTCTTTACTGGAGTACTGGCCAAGGGCAAAGGAATGTAGATAAATATTAACTATGGAATAAATGATCCTTTATAGAAACAAAATCCAATGCAGCTATATCCATGTTCTTTCTTGCATTTTATGTATATATGTGTCTGTGTGGATATATATATATAAAATATATATAGACAATTTTTTTATTTTTCCCTTACTCTTAATATTTTATATGAGCAGTGTTGGTGATAGTTGCCTTTTTAATTTAGTTTTTTAGGTCATAGAATATCCAGGTAGAATTGTGAATCATGGATATGGTGGCTGACAGGGCTTTATGCTTCTCGGTTTTTGAAAATGATAACAGAATTTTTGTACGAGGAAGAGGTACATCACATTGTGCAGGGCCATGATTCTGTTATCAATGGAAATTAAATATGGCTAAAAGGGTGAGAAAGAATCTGAGTAACTAAAGGGCTGGACTGCGCCAACTGCTGACTGCTGTCAGCTCCTTTCCAAGTTTTCCATGCTCTGTTCTGTATCATAGGGACTAGACTTCTGCAAACTACACTTCCCAAACTCCCTTGATGGTGGGTTTCCCTTTCTATTTCACCGATGGGAGGTAATAGCAGCAGATTGCAAAGAAGAGCTAGAACTGGGGCAGGGAGACAGATAGAGAGGAAGGTCATTGCTCTTCTCTTTATGCTTTTGCTGTTGCCACTGGCAGATCTGAGTGGCTATGTACTCTAGCCACCTTCAGTAGATCTAGCCGCGTTAGATCTGGTGGGTGATTGCTAGTGATGGCCAGAGGTCGTGGGCTTCAGTGATATCAGTAAGTTGGGCAGTTGTGATTATAGCAGCATAAGCAGTAGTTGCTGTCTGAACCCGCAGCAGCAGAGTTGGCAGTTAGTGTTCCTAGGCTCTGCTAACACCACCTCCATCCTTCTGTGCCTCCAACCCTACGGGTGGTAGCAGCTTCCTGAAGTTACTAATCTCTGGGATTATTTACAATCCCATTTTGGCTTCCTTTGCTTTCAAATGCTTTTGGAACCAAGTGCTTGCATCAAATCCTCCCTCCCAACCCTTGTTTGAAGTAACTAGTGTAGTTTTCAGTTTCCTGATCAGACTCTCACTGATTTAGGGGACAGGAGAGATTTAAGCAATTATAAGCTCCTTCTAAAGAGTTTCCTAACATCTCCACTGCAGGATAGGCCAACTCGTGAGGTACTTACCACACCCCTGTCTCTTTGGGCATGCCAAGTCCAGCTACCCCCAACTCTCAGGTCTTTGAGTACGTTCAAACAGACAACACGTGCCTAGGATTCAAATTGAAGCTGGGACATGTTCAGTAGGTATTAAGGTGGTTTATATTAACCTTAAATGTACCTTTTAGTTGTAATATTTTTGAATAGTAGTTTCCATCCTGTGGATCATTGTGGGATGTTAGAGATTTTTTTTGGAAGGGATTCATAAATCCACGTGGGCACGAGAATTTGTATACTGGAAAAATATAGTTTCTTGAAATATTATCTTTTTTAAAACAAGTGTAGGTAGATAGTTTCAGGATTAGTAAAATATAAATTTATGAAATACAAATTTATATAAATGAATACATAGCTGTTTTTGGTAACTGCAATTTAAAAAATCAACATAGTCTAATAATATTATTTTTACTTCTTGTGATAGGGGTAGATACAAAAATTATTTTATTTTTAAAAAGAAGCACTTTTACCTGAAAGGGTTGTAAACCATTGTACTAGAGCTTTGACTTTCAAATATGGCATAGTTTCAAATTCAAATGACTGAATTTAAAAGTTCTAAAGACTGCAGTGTTTGGAGGATAATTTTCTGGAACCAATCTTTGATTAACAAGAGTTTACTTTTTTAAACTATGATATTCCTGAGTAAATCAGATTTAATATGCTTAGGTCATTTAGGAATTCCATCACAAATGGGCTTTTATTGGCAAGATAATTAATTTATGGACATGCATAGTTTTTGTTTTCTCCTTAACAGAAAATTTTAATTATATCTTAAGAATCCAGGGAGCAAACTTTGAGAATAGCAGTAAAATACAACTTTAAGGTGACCTTAAGTTATAGTCCCTGGTTTTCTTCCAACTGTCAACACAAGTGCTGCCATTTTAGGATGTTAGATTAACTAACATCATTACTTCTGTCATAAAAATTACTAGTGACAATGCATTGTGGTTGAAAGAAGGGAACCTAACATTTACTGGTGGCCTACTACCAGGATGTCAAACCAGGTTATGAATATGAAACTTAACGAAAGCACCAACATTGCAATAATTTGGCCAGGAACATATAGTTAATAGCTAGCCAAGGCAGAATTTACATAGATGTTTGTTTGGTTAAGAGCTAGATTTGACACCAAATGCCTGAGTGTGACCCCAATTCCTCCAATAATTATCTCTATGACCTTGGTCTAGTCACTACCTCTAGCTGCAGCTTCCTTATCTGTAAAATGGGAACAGTTACACTGCCTCTATCATAGGATGGTTTCAGAATTCAATGTGATGGCCAGGCGCCTTGGCTCATGCCTGTAATCCCAGCACTTTGGGAGGCCAAGGTGGGAGGATCACGAGGTCAGCAGATTGAGACCATCCTGGCTAACACGGTGAAACCCCGTCTCTACTAAAAATACAAAAAAATTAGCCGGGCGTAGTGGCAGGCGCCTGTAGTCCCAGCTACTCGGGCAGGCTGAGGCAGGAGAATGGCGTGAACCTGGGAGATGGGGCTTGCAGTGAGCCGAGATCGCGCCACTGCACTCCAGCCTGGGCGACAGAGCGAGACTCTGTCTCAAAAAAAAAAAAAAAAAAAAAAAAAACCAAAGAATTCAATGTGACAATGCATATTATGCACAAAGCATATTGACTGACACATAGTAATTACTCTAAATGTTAGCTCTTACTATTTTTATAGTGCTCCCATTTTCCTTGAAATGAGAGTCAGTAAAATTGATGTTTAGACCTAAGTCTATCACTATCACTAACAACTAAAGTTGTATGAGTTTCAAAAAGTCACTTCAACCTCTAAACTTCAGGTTTTTTAATCTGTAAAATGGAGATAATTAATAATTACTTTCCAGCCTCTTTTGGAGGCTATTATACAAGAATGAAATGAGATTAAGGAGGCAAAAAAAAAAAAAAAATGATTTGTGCACCATCATGAGTTTATAAATATATAACTACACATTATACTAAATATAGAGTTGTTTTTGAGAGCTTCACCTTGGCTTAGAGTTCATCCGTTTTAAGAATAAGGTGTTGCCTCATTTAAAGTTTTGATTTATTTACATGTTTTCATATGTAATTTTAAATGTCTTCAGGAAAGGGTGTGCATGCTCTGTTTGAAACCCATTGCCGGTTTCACTATTTCTTCCTCTTCCCAGAGAGAGGCTCAATTTAGCAGCAGAGCAAACCGGACAGTTTCTCACCATTTGTTTCACCAGAGAAAGGAAGGGACAGCAACTTGGAGTCTGGAGCTGACGCAGAGGATGTTTCTTGATATCTTCAAGTTGAACCTGTCTCACTTGACAGATTTATGCTGCTACAGCGGTTCTTCTAGTAAGAAGTCCCTTGTCATCAGACACTGCATTTCACTTGGTGATTTTCCAGACCCCTCAAATCCTCTATGGAAAGAGGTAGATCATGGATATAAATATAAAAAGATTAAAATAGCAACTTGCCTTTCAATTGAGTACAACTGTTTATTCACCATAGTCAAAATGAATTAAATTTTTGGAAGTTATCCCATTAGATTATCTTTAAATGATTAGTATAAAGCCAGAAGATGTATTTCACTTCCAAAGGCATAACTTGTTAATCTCAATTTTCTACAATTTCTCTTTAATCTCTCCTTTTCTCTCAACCCCTTGTGTTCATTCCCCATCCTTGCTTTTTTAGGCTACTGCCATTCTTCTAAATACCCTTTCTCTAGTCTTCTAGCACCTTCACATTCCAATGTCCACCTTGTTGCCTTGTTGCCAGAGGGACCTTTATTAGATACACATCCGAGCTTGTTATTCTCTTTCAATATCTCCCTATTACCAACAACCTCAAAGTGCACACATTTTGCATAACAGTAATCACAAGAAATACTAGCTTCCTACATCCCTTCATTGCCTAACCTGGCGTTTAAAGCGTCCTCAGTCTGTTTTCCATCTGCTCTTATATTTTTATTTTCTTCTGCCCTTTTCCACTTTACAAATTCCCAGTCATCCAGGACATCTTTATGTTCCCAAGGATGAGTTAAATGTTCATATTTCCATGCCTTTTTTCAATTTTTTCTCTCTCTTCCTTGACTAGAAAATTTGTATTCATCTTTTTAGAATCAGTCACCTTGTGCTGCATCCTTTGTGAAGACTTATTTGCCAGTCCCTGACAACCTCCCTTTCCCACCTGTAGGTTCAGTTCCCCTACCTCTGCGCTTTCATGGCATCTGGTACCTACACATCTCTAAGAGTACACTTGGATATTAGCCTGGAGCATTTGTGCACATGGCTGTCTCTCTCAGTGGACTGTGAGGTCCTTGAGGGTAGAGACTGCCTATCCTATTTTATTTTTTGAGTCATTAGTGACAAATATAGTGCCTGGCACAGGGTGCTAGTAGACTGTAATGGCTCAACAGTTAAACTACAGATTCAAAAAGACGTGAGTGGAAGTCTAATGTTAGTACTTACTAGCTAAGTAATATTGGGAAAGTCACCTGACTCCTCTTTTAACTTTCTAACTTTTTTCATCTGTAAAATGCAGACAATAACAAAATACTTATCTTATAAAGATGTTACAAAAATTAAATAAGTTAGTATGTGTAGAACTTTCAAAGCAATGTCTGGCATAGCAACTCTGTACTTTGTATTGGCTTTTGTTTATTATTATTAATATTATTGTTACCTCTTACAATTGTTGGGAAGATTACATAAGATTGCTCATACATGGGAAATGTTTAGCATGGTAACTGGCCTGGAGTATATGTTCAATATAGATTAGATGTTTTAATCGTTATTACTTTTATTATTAAGAATTGTTGAAGAGATGATCTTCCTGTTTTCTTGTCTGTTGCCCTTTAGATACCATCTCTGGAAGTTCCACTAACTTCAAAACTCAGTACATTCAAAATTTGTCTCACAATATTCTCCTAAAACCTGCTCATGTAAAAATGCTTGGCAGAGCAGCTACATAAATATTTTCTTCCTCCCATCCTGTCCCCTTCCCTCTCTTCTTCCTTCTTCTTCATCCCTTTCTGTTTTTCTCCCTAATTATCCTATCACCTTTCTCTTGGTGTTCTAAAATTACGTTAATCTCTTGCCTCTCCTTCCCTTCAACACAATATTTCACTGATTCCCATGACATTTTTGAAAGATGTCTGGGTTGCATATATTTCTGTGTCATTCCCTTGGCCCTTTCTTTGCAGAGTTTCACCTGCCACCTGGATCAATTCCTATTTTTCTGCATACACTTCAGGGCAGGGACCCAGTATCACAAAGCTGCAAGGTAAATAGTCAATAAAGGATCAAATCTTAACTGCCTACATATGCTCACAGGAATATAACTGAATGAGGCCCACCAGCAACCAGGAAGTGAGCTGAGCTTAACATATGGGAGAGATCCTGTCTCATCTGCAGAGAAGAGCTGCTATATGGGAAAGTATCTGCTCATTGCTGCCATGTGGAAATGCTGGTATTGCTGGACTTTCTGATATTTTAGGAGAAACTGCTGATCTGTACACGAAGTCTGATATATAAATGATGATACTATATTTATATATCTATTGGTAAATAAATAATGTCAACTGGTTCCAGAAAAACAAACAAACAAATAACAACAACAACAACAAAACGCACTGTGGGGGCTGAACAAGCCTGTTGATTAGATTTGGCACATTGAAAGAGACGTTAAGGTTCCTAAGTGCCTGAAAAACTTTTGTGAAGTTGTTTATGAGAACAACTTCTGCAAAGTTTCAGGATACAAAATCAATTTACAAATCAGTAGCATTTCTATACACCAACAACGTCCAAAATGAGACCCAAATCAAGAATGGGGTCCCATTCACAACAGTCACACACACAAAATACCTAGGAATACGGCTAGCCAAGAAGGTGAAAGATCTCTACAATAGGCTTATAAAACACTGCCCAAAGAAATCAGAGATGACACAAACGGAAAAATATTCCATGCTCATAGATAGTAAGACTCAATAGTGTTAAAATGTCCATATTGCCCAAAGCAATTTATAGATTCAATGCTATTCCTGGCAAACTACCAGTGACATTTTTCACAGAATTAGAAAAAAAAACTATTCAAAAATTATATGGAACCAAAAAAAAAAAAAAAAAAAGAGCCTGAATAGTGAAAAATACATTAAGCAAAAAGAACAAAACTGAAGGCATCACATTACCCGATTTTAAACCATATTACAAAGTTACAATAACCAAAACATCATAGTACTGGAACAAAAGCAGACACATGGACCACTGCAACAGAACAGAGAGCCTAGAAATAAAGCCACATGCCTACAATCATCTGATCTTTGACAACATTTACAAAAACAAGCAATGGGAAAAGACGTCCTGTTCAACAAATGGTGCTGAGATAACTGCCTAGCCATATGCAGAAGATTGAAACTGGACCCCTTCTTTTTACCATGTACAAAAACCAACTCAAGATGGATTACAGACTTAAATGTAAAACCTAAAACTATAAAAAACCTAGAAGAAATCCTAAGAAAAACTATTATGGACATAGGTCCTGGCAAAAAGTTCATGACAAAGATGCCAAAAGCAATTGCAACAAAAAGAAAAATTGACAAATGGGATCTAATTAAATTAATGAGCTTCTGTACAGCAAAAGAAACAATCAACAGAGTAAAGAGACAACCTACAGAATGGGAGAAAATATTTTCAAACTATGCATCTGACAAAGTTCTAATATCTAGAATCTATAAGGAACTTAGACAAAATAACAAGCAAAAAACAAACAACCCCATTAAAAATTGGGCAAAGGACATGAATAGACACTTTACAAAACAAGACATACACACAGCCAATAAGCATGAACAAATGCTCAACATCGCTATTTACTAAAGAAATCCAAATCAAAACCAAAATGAAATACCATCACACACCAACCAGAATGGCTAGTATTAAAAGGTTAAAAAATAACAGATGCTGATGAGGCTGTGGAGAAAATAAAACACTTATACACTCTTGGTGGGAATGTAAGTTAGTGCAGCCATTTTAGAAAACAGTTTGGCAATTTCTCAAATAACTTAAAATAGAACTACCATTTGACCCAGCAGTCCCATTATTGGGTATATACCCAAAGCAATGTAAATCTTCTACCATAAAGTCACATGCATGCATATGTTCATCACAGCACTATTCACAATAGCAAAAACATGGAATCAAATGCTCTTCAACAGTAGACTGGATAAAGGAAATGTGGTACACATACACCACGGAATACTACACAGTTATAAAAAGAACAAGATCATGTCCTTTGCAGGGACATGGATGGAGCTGGATGTCATTATCCTAAGCAAACTAATGCAGGAACAGAAAACTAAATACCACGTGTTCTTACTTACAAGTGAGAGCTAAACATTGAGTATACATGAACACAGAGAAGGAAACAATAGACTTTGGGACCTGCTTGAAGGTAGAGGGTGGCAGCTGGGTGAGGACTGAAAAACTACCTATTGGGTACTATGTTTAAAACCTGGGTGACGAAATAATCTGTATAACAAACCCCCATGACATGCAATTTACTTATATAATAAACCTGCATATGTTCCCTTGAGTCTAAAATAAAATTAAAAAAAAAAATCAAGATTTGAGAAAAGAAAATGTTTATGAGAACAAATGTATCCAGGTCTTTTTACCCTCCTATCTACTTCCCAGGCCTTTATTCAATTTCTTTCTGCCTCCTGGATTTTTCTCTTATTCAATCTCATCTTCAAAGCCCTTCTTTCATCCCTTTTATACCAATTAAGAGCTTCCTCTATGGTGAGAAGGTGAATTGATAATAAGGAAATATAAGGAGATAACTGGTGAAGTAACGGACAAAACCTGGTAGAAAATAGAAACAACAGTTCCTCAATTATTTTGAAAAATCTAGTATTGTCTTTGATACTATTGCACTCGGAGGAGAGTTGTAAGCTAACTTTTATGTTAATTGAATTATAAATCATTTTACATTTCATTAATGTCTAACTAGATTGTGGGTTTCTCAATGGCAAGGAACGGGCATTAAATATGAATTATATTCAGGGCTCCTATAGATCATCAGATAACTGGGTATATAAACATCAACAAATAATTACCTACAAGTCAGTTAGGGCTGACCACTGGTTAGTTTTAGTTAGGAGGGGAATCATATTAATACACAATTAATATAATATTATTAGCTTTAGTTTATTAGCTTAGTTAGGAGGGGAATCATATTAATGTGCAATTGATAAAACAATCTTTCAACATAGGGCTAAGGCTTTTGCTTTGCCTGTAGATCTACTGACTGGAATGGCCAGTTGACCTTTTCTCTCTTTTTATTTCTTTTTTTCTTTTTTAAATTTTATTTTATCATGGTAAGAACCCTTAACATGAGATTTACCCGTTTGACAAAATTCTAAATGTACAATACAGTATAGCTGTAAGTTGCTGTATGGAGATAATGTTTTACAACAGGTCTCTAAACTTCTTCATCTTGCATAATTGAGACTTCATGCTCTCCCAATTTCCTGCTTCCCTCAACCCCTGGCAACCACCATTCCACTCTCTGATTCTATGAGTCTATTTTAGATACTTCATATAAGTGGAGTTACGCAGCCTTTGTCCTGCTGTGATGGGCTTATTTCACTTAGCTTAATATCCTCAAGTTTCATCCACGCTGTTGCATATTGCAGGGTTTCCTTTTCTGAAGGCTGAATATCAGTTGACTCTCTTGAGTGATTGTTCCCATAACCTCTACAATTTTAAGTTTCTTTAAAATGAAGCAAGCTATAAAGGCACTTGGAGGAAATTTGAATGTTTAGGCCTCTTAGATTTTTATTATTTTCCTCCAATCTTTTACCATGGTCTGTTTCATGACTAATTTGACAAGTGTCTTTTACCAAGTTGACTTTAATTAATGGTCTTGATACAGTTGTATTAAACATTTGTATTGAGATAGTTGTATGAACTTTATCATATAAATACAAATCTCTTTAAAAAAACTCACATTTTATCGTTTCTCAGCCTTTTGGCTATGATCAAGCGTAAAAACTCACATTTTATTAGCTTACATGATATTTCATTCAATCTTATTACATTAAAAAATACAACAAAGGACTCTGAGGACAAATACAACTGACTTTTGCTCAGCGTATCACTGGACTGCTGGGAGATAAGATTCTGGCATGCTAGAGACTAGCCCAGCAGTACTGGACACCCTCTATTCCGTAGGCATAACTTTAAATTTTTTACAAAATGAATGGAAACTATTGGATATTCTATCAGATCGGTTAGGCAAAGGTTCAGGTAAGAGAGTATTTACACTACTACTGATTGGATTCAAGTAGCATTTATTGGGTTCTTTACAATAATAATATTTTCTCACCCATGTATGTGTTCAGTGCAATTTCCAAGGTGCATTTTCTTATATTATCATACTTTAATGGAATCCCTATGAATAAAACTTTTTTTTCCCTTTTGACAGATGATGAATATAATTTTCAGAAAGGTTAAAGTGACATCCCCTAAGATCATGTAGCTTGAAAATAACAGAGTGGAGTCTAGAAACCTGTTCTGATCTGACCCCAAGTCCGGGGCCCTTTCTGCTCCCCCAGTGCTTCCTCTCTATACCAGGCAGTTGGCTAAATGAGTCTTAAAGACTCGTTCAGTTCTAGCATGCTCTGATTACATGATATATTAGCAATATCCTGTATACATCAGCCATTGTATTGCTAGGAGCTAGCTACGCCTTCATATCTCTGTGGCCACTGGCAAGACATGGAAAAGAGGAGATTAAGTGGAGGGACCAATTAGTTTCAGATTGGTTGGGTAAATGTTTCTCAACATCTTTGGGTTTGTCCCTCTCTCCTTTGATGAATGGCTCTCGCCTCTTTTTGACAGGTTGATCTTGAGTGCTGGGCATTTTTCTCTTACCACATTTGCTGCCAGTTTTCCATCCATCCCCTGGGGCTGAGATGAGGTGAGAGGTAAGTTGTTTGTAGGTATGACTTGACTGAGCAGTGCAACCAGGCTGAACGTTCAGAAAGCCCTTCTGTACTTGGAGCCTGCTTTCATGTCTTGAAAATCCTGATTTATTTCAGGACAGGGAAAATCTGAGCTGGCGTGCAGAGTGGAAATTAAAATCTTAAAACTATGTATGAAAATTGAATATTCCAAATGGCCTGGTTTAAACATCACTCTGCATCGTTGATCAAATGTAAAAGTTCTTGAAATGAAACGGGGATTTATGACTAGGTATAGGACTGGAGAAAGGCTTGACGAATATTTATGGGTAACTTCAAGGAATTCCACTCACTGCACTTTAGTCTGATTTTTGTACCCTCAAGTCTCTGCTTTGGAGATTTCAAGCCTGCAAATGCTTATAAATTTAAAAATATTTTGGTTTGGCTGTATTCTTTTAACTTCTGAATTTTGTCAAGGAGTGGAAGAGAGAGACGATATATATTTATTTCCACACATTTATCACACTGCATATGAGTATATGCATATATTTTTCTTTAGATTTATGTCTGTGACTTTGAGAAGAGAAACCTTGCTTTAATTATCTCTGCACACCCTGACCTAATATAATGCCTGGAAAATAAGAGACCCCTATACGTGCTCTACTGACTCATATTTGTTTAGTTATATTTGTTGAACACTTCCTTGTGTTAGGCCCTGTGCAAGTTGCTGAGGGATGTACAGAGACAAATGGAGAGAGCAGGAATTTAAAAATGACCTTAACTTTAAAACGTAAAGGAATACAATTTTAGAATGCAAAGCATAAACCAGCCAGCCTTACAAATCAGTTCCTTTTTTGTAAGCTTCAGTCAACAGCCCTGCAGGTGAGCAAATGTTGATCATTTCATACACATATCTTAGGTTTGTAAGGAAGAGGCAGGGATGTCTATTTGAATTTTGTTCTCCCTTTGGCTGGAGATGAATGAGATTTACACATATAGCCTTTGTTGTTGGACAAGTTGGTGACAATGGTGTAAGCGTCATCAACGAAATCCAAGACATGGTTTTAGGTACTTCCACGTAAATTATCTCAAAAGTTCTGTAAGATTGAGAATTTTACTTATTTATTTATTTATTTTTAGATGGAATCCTTCTCTGTTGGCGAGGCTGGAATGCAGTGGCACAATCTCGACTCACTGCAACCTCTACCTCCTGGGTTCAAGCAATTCTCCGCTTCAGCCCCCCGAGTAGCTGGGATGACAGGCACCTGCCACCACGCCTCGCTAAGTTTTGTATTTTTAGTAGAGACCAGGTTTTACCATCTTGGCCAGGCTGGTCTTGAACTCCTGACCTTGTGATCTACTCCCCTTGCCCTCCCAAAGTGCTGGGATTACAGGTGTGAGCCACTGCACTCAGCTGGGAATTTTACTTATATATATTTTAAATGCTGTTCCTCTTCCTGAGAGACTTACCGTCTACCTTCCATCTGTTAAACACTCTCTGTCTTTCAGCTGACAGCTCCAGGGGTGCCCCTTGTATGATGCCTCTTCTTCCAACTGCATGCTGGTTCATAGTCTCCTTCCTTTCTACTCATGTAATGCTTTGCATATTCCACAAACATGGCACATATGCATCTGTATGGCAAATAGTCTTTTCTGAAGGTTGGACTGTGAGCTCCTCAAGGCAGCTTGCTCGTTCACAGTAAATAACATTCTTCCACGCAAGTGCTCAAACTGGAGCTCTGGGAGCTTGTCCTGCCACCTTCTCCACCTTGCTACTCCTCATGCAATGAGTCATCAGGTTCTTTGCATTTTACCCCTAAATACAACTTGAAGCCTCCAACTCTTTCCACTGTGGCCATTTAATTCACGTCAGCCTTGTGTCTCTTCAGAGAGCTCCTGCCTGGCCCCACTATTTTCACTCTCCTAAAACTCTCTCTTTTTTCCCTGCTTAAAACTTTTCTGCAAATCCCAATTACAGCTAAAATAAAATCCATAGATCTTAACATCCCCTACAGATCCCTGCATGGTCTGGCTCCTTCCTGCCTATCCAGCTCTATCTTGGACCTTGGCTCCCTGATCTCCACACATGTTGGTGTCTTCTTTGTCAAGTGCATTTGTACATCATGTTTCCTCTGCCTGGAATGTTCTCTGTCCCACTCTTCACATAGCTAGCTCCTGCTATCTGCAGATTTTAGCTCAAATGCCACAGTCACAAGTGGGCTTTATTGGACCCCTGAGATTTTCTTCAGAGGAGTTTATTTTTTTCTTTATAGGATCTATCGGAATTTTTATTTATTTATTTATTTGTTTTTGCTTAAAGTCTATCTTCTCCCCTGGAATGTAAGACCCATTGGGAGAGAGATGCATCAGTCTTTGTTTTTTATTTTTCACTGTTTTATATATATCTATAAACAGTTTTATATATATATACACATATATGTGTGTGTGTGTATATATGTATATGTCCAGTAATAAGTTAGTGCCTAAGAGTACAGGAGACATTTTCTAAGTATAGAAATAGTAGTCATGTTTGAATAATTTTATTTTTATCCATTCCTTTATTTAATTTTTTTATAAATACTTAGAAAATGTCTATACTTTGAATGAACCCCTTATTTGTATTTAGTGTGTTTCTCACTAGTAAAGGTAATTAAAATATATATTTAGTTTTTTCTCCTATAGATAGGTCATATATCATATATATGATACATATGATACATATTATATGTATAATACGATATCATATATATGATATATATGATACAATTATATATCATTATATATTATATATGATACATATTATATGTATAATATAATATGATATCATATCTATGATATATAATTGTATATCATAATCATATGTATATGATATGTCATATATATGATGATATATCTCTCCTATATATTTATTTTTTTTTGGACAGAGTTTTACTCTGTGGCCCAGGCTGGAATGCAATGGTGTGATCTCAGGTCACTGGAACCTCCACTTTCTGGGTTCAAGCGATTCTCCTGCCTCAGCTTCCTGAGTATCTGCGACTACAGGCCCCCCCTACCACACCCATCTAATTTTTGTATTTTTAGTAGAAACGGGGTTTCACCATATTGACTGCCTTGACCTCCCAAAGTGCTAGGATTACAGGCGTGAGCCACCATCCCTGGCCTATATTTTTATAGGTTGTGAATATCCTTTGATTCTCACTTTTCCCTCACCTAACAGTAACTGGAAGGTGCTAATTGGCCCATCTATGAGCACCTAAAACGCTCCATCTGAAAATACCCCACTTCCTGCCCATGCACGCACCTGTAAGTCGTCCATCCCTGCATTCTCCGGCCTCCCACCCTCTAGGGGAGGTCTGCTTCCTTCACTTTGGTGAGGGCTGCTGAGCAAGCCATTGTAGCCCCATTTTACATACAAGGAAACTGAGGCAAGCATACAGTGAAACGACTTGACTGAGCTAGAACAGAGTCTCAGGGCTACCTGTCAAAGAAGATAGATGGACTAGCCAAGGAGAGTTGGGGAGGAATTCAAACCACATGCCTGGCCTAGGTTGACAGTGAGGCTTAATGCAGGTAACCACACTTCACATCCTATGCCGGGTTTGAAGTGCTCTGGTGATCTGCAAAGGGAGCCTCAACACAGCCAACTCACTGCCAAAAAAGAAATTCTCACTCAGAATATTTGCCAAACAACATTTTTATTTGAAAGAAACCAAGCCAAATAAAAACACATAGTATTTTCTTCTCATGCCTTTCCTTGCCTGGGATATTTATTTATTTACTTTTCTTTCATTCTCCTGACCACCTCTGACATTGTTTTTATTTTGAGGAGATTTAAAAATAACTTCCCTGTACTCATTCATCTTGCTGTCCTGAGATAGAGGGAATTTTCACATTTTCCAGCCAGTTTTAATGTAGCAGAAACAATCAGAGGTGCTGCTGTGACTTTTGGTGTATTAGAAAAGGCGAGGGCTGGGGCAGATGGGCTTGGCCAATAAAATACAGCTGGGGAACAGGAAACTGCAGAGAGATTTCCCAGACTTTCCCTGCGCTGGAGCCCGGCTGTGTTCTCCTGTGAAGCTTCACCAGGCAGGCCTCTAGGCTGAATTCCCTCCTGGGCTTGAGAGGGCCCTCCCATGTTGGTTATTCTTGCTCCCTAGTGCAACACTTCATTTGCTCACACTGACACTGCTTCCCATGTATAGGACAGTGCTAGCGCTGTGACTCATTTCTTGCTGAGATCAGTTTAGACAAAACAGCATCAAATCTGAAGAATTGTGTCCTCCCTGCACCCCCCATTCTGCCCCCACCATTATTTGCTCACCTTTGGAGGTAATCCAGGATAAGAGTCCCTCTGAAGCAAACAGAACATCCATCAAAGACCCTAAAGAACATAAGGTAATAGGCCAGGTGCGGTGGGTCATGCCTGTAATCCCAGCACTTTGGGAGGCCGAGGCGGGTGGATCACGAGCTCAGGAGTTTGAGGCCAGCCTGACTAACATGGTGAAACCCTGTCTCCACTAAAAATACAAAAATTAACTGGACATGGAGGTGCGCGCCTGTAATCCCAGTTACTTGGGAGGCTGAGGCAGGAGAATCGCTGGAACCCAGGAAGTGGAGGTTGCAGTAAGCCGAGACTGCGCCATTGCACTCCAGTCTGGGTGACAGGGAGAGACTCCATCTCAAAAACAAAAAAACAAAACAAAACAAAAAAACCAGGAAAGAAAAAAAAAGAACATAAAGTAATTTATTCTAGATTGTTTTCTGTTTATTTCATTGTTCCAAGCATGATTACTTCCATTCCATCTGCAACTTGAATTCCAGATCATCTTCCCCGTAATCCTCCCTGAAGGGCATTTCTGAGAATGTCATTCAAATTACCTCCATGGTTTTTCTGTGGGCCTTTGCTTATTGCTGTTTCCTTGCCCTTGGGATGGCCTTCCCCGGGGTTTTTGTGTTACTACCCATTCCTCTAGGCTCAATTCTAACTCCACCTCGTCCACCCTAAAGCTTTCTTGGAGGAAATTAAGTGTAAAAGCCCATGTTCTAGAACTGGGATTACCTGGAGATTGTCATTATTATTATAATTATTATATACATGTTCATGGTGATGATGTTGGTAGAGGTGAATTCTAAGTTATTCACTTGCTAGCTGTACAACTTAGAGGTATTTGCTTAATCATTGTCTCAGTTGCCATATCTGTAAAGTGGGAATAATATTTATGTCTATTTCATAGAACTTTGGAGAATACTTACTGGGTTAAACGATGTGAAGTAGTTAGATTAGTTAAGTGCTCAATATCATCTTCTCCATAAAATCGAGCTGATTTGAACTTCCATGATAATTCTTACAGCCTTCATGCATTTCTTAAATAAATACTTTTCAAGGTTACATGTGCTAGGCAACTCTGCGAGGAAGACAACCACAGCATAGGATGCCATGTTTATAGTATTGTATGTTCGACTCCTGTCCTTGTTCTCAGGCTGCAAAGCCTGTCTATGAAGGTAAGCACTTCCATTCATTCTGAAGTCCTCACATAGTAGTTCTTCAGTGAATGTACCCTGGGTTGAGTTAAATTTTTCTATGGATTAAAGATGTTTCATAGAGATGGGCCCTGAAGGAGCCATATTTTACCATCTGATCATCCCTGATCTCACAGGAGATGTGTATGTGTTTAATGGCATTACTTACTTTGAATAGAGACATACATCCCTTAAAGATAGCATTTGATATCACATGAAACTTAAAGTTTATGTAAAAGACTAGCACATCAATAACACAACTACTAACACCACTATCACCATCGCTATTGCTATCACCATCACCACCATCATTATCACCATCACAACCATCACCAAGATATACATCATCATCACCATCGTTACACCACCATGATCACCATCACCACCATCATTATCACTACCACCATGACCACCCCAACACCATCACCTCCACCACTATCATCACCATAAACATGTATATAATAATAAGGACAAAAGTTAATAGACATTGTTAATTTTCAAGGTTACCCAATAACTTGATTAAATAGGAATTTCTTTTATTCACATTTGATGAGGGAAGTAAGTTTCAAATGCCATCACTTTTTAAATTTGTATATTTTTTTCTGTTTTAGAAATGGTGCTATCAATGATTTTGCAGGGTATATCCTGTTTGTTCCTCCAGATCCACTTTTCACCTTTCTGCTTACCTGCTTTGTGCTTTAAGAAACTGACTTCAACAGAGAGCATCATCTGGGCTCCTTTACTCTGTAGTGTTCAACTGAGTTCAGCCAGTGGAAGATGCTAATAGAAGACTGGAAGGATAGAGGAGAGAAAGATTGGAATATTTATTCCCATCTCATACTACAGTTTTTGTAGTGGTTGTTCTTCCTACTGGACAGCTTCCATCTATAACGACAGTTCTCTCCTGGTTCCAGGAACTGCTTTCTCCACTTCTTCTCCTGACCTAGGAGTAGCCACAGCTCCCAGCTGTTGTTAGACCCCAGGTATTTTTTGTCATCTCTTGTTACTCCCCTTAACCCTGCCACAGCTCTGAAAGCAGTCCAGTAATTAAATGCTTTTGAATTGTTTCTTTGAGTATGCCACCTGTTTGTTTCGTGCCTGGACCCTGATACAGTATAATACAGTATAATAGATAATGTTCAACACAATATGCAATGTAAAATACCATATTTTACCATTTGATCATCCATTATTATCTAATTGAATTAGATAATACAATTCCTAAAAACAAAAAGGAAGAAAGGAAATAAAGAATGAAAAAAGAAACAAAGGAGGAAAACCAGATTTCTACCACCAAAATGAAATTATTATAATTATAGTGTATTTACTTTTAGCTTTTTAAATGCAATTTTTATGTAGTTGTTACTGTGGTATATATATATTTATGCTTATTAAGTAGTTATTTTTAACATTGCCTGATCTCTATCAACATCATTTTTAATGATTGTATAATGGACTATTTGGGGGTGCTTTAATTTATTTTTCAAGCTACGAATGATGCTGTTTCTATGTTTTGGTTATATCTATGACAGATTTCCTAAAGTATGATTTTTAGATCAAAAGAAATGAATACTTTTTGACTCTCAATCGTATTCTCAAATTTCAAAGGATTCTATTTTAGAAGGTAGTATCAGTCTAATTTTTTAAAGCAAACCTATTATCCCTAAATGTCTGTTTTTAAAAATTAAAAATAGTTAACAAAACTGTTTTCTATTAAAAAGGAGAGATTTAAAACATTAATAGTTGTTTTCATAATTGTTTTGTTTCATATGGCTTTTGCTACTTATTTTTTTTCTACATTCAGTGTAAGCTTCCTTTTACAATTAGGTTAACATTATTTTTTACTCTTTTGGTGACTTTCTTAAAGTTTTCATAGTCTAAATGCGTATTTAACTAATAATCAAAGGCATAAGCGAACAAAAGTTTTGATATTTTGTGCACCATGGATTGTTTTTGCATTAATTTGGATTCTTTAAAAATATTGCATTACAGTCTTATTTATTTGCTGACAACTCTTAAAATTTTGCTCTGGAGGCAAGTGCCTTGCTCGCTTCACCCTCATCTTGGCTGTAAGGCCGGTGTCTCACTCATGTTAGCACCTTCAGTCCTTAGCAGAGGTTCAGCCCTCGCAAGGTATGTGATGCATCCTGACTGCTTATTGGGGCAATTTATTATGCTATGTCTTACATATAAAGTGTTTGGGAAGAGGGACTCTCGAGCTGATTGACATGAATCATTTCCCTGTCCATAGAAACAGATTTCCCATGCCCTCTGCTGCCCACTGTCTGGGTAAATGAAGCATTTCTGAGGTGACGGCTTTTGTAAATGTTCCTTAGAGCCCTCCATTTGATTATCCATTTCATTATGATTGCCTTCCCTTACACAAATACTATCTAAATATTATGACAAGGAATAAAAACAAAACAAGATGAAAAAGGAAAACCAACCATCCATTCTTCTTCAGGATTAAGCATTGAGCAAAAGTATAAAACAATTACTATTTTACCTAATTGACTGCAGCTGTGCAAACAGACCAGAATCCTAGGAGACTGATGTTCCCCCACCTCTTCCCAACCCTCACGCCATGAACATTTTGATAACTGGGTTTGTTTCACTTTTGCTCAAGGTAAGGTATGGATAGCAAGAATAAAACCAGGTTTACTGGATGAAAAGGGAAGGGATGTATCCTTTTGTAAGAGTCAAATGGAGCTTGTGCCCACGGGATTTGATTCTTTTGTGGTTCCAATTTCCAAAACTCCCTTGTCAAGAAGAAAAGGTCATCTGGTCTCAGAATAGACTAGAGAAGGTCAGAGCAATAGTCTGTCTTTCTAGGCTTTGTCTTACATAGAGAGGA
Organism: Mandrillus leucophaeus; assembly: GCF_000951045.1. Lineage (NCBI taxonomy): Eukaryota > Metazoa > Chordata > Mammalia > Primates > Cercopithecidae > Mandrillus > Mandrillus leucophaeus. Next base: position 5,851,016 of record NW_012101365.1, on the reverse strand, counting down.
GGGAATTTTACGATACCTGGTCAATTTGTGCCAGTCTCTTTAAATTTGCTGCGATCGTATTCTATCCTTGGAAGTATGTGTGCTTATCCTCATTTTACAGATTAAGAGATAGGAGCTTACAATAGTGAATGCTTGAAAGTTAACTTCTCTAACTAGTTCTGGGGAATTTGGGATCTGGACTTCCATGGCTTGACTCTGAAGTCCATGGTCAGACATGGTCTTTTATGACATTATGTTCCATAACCAGTATTATCTGCAGGGCTCCTTGAATTCTGGCTTCTACCTTTTTCCCTTCACTTCTGTCGCCTACGTACTTTCAAAATCTCCAGCATCCTCCTCTGTTCTCCTGCTCTCAACTACCTCATTCTTGAATCCTTGTTATCTGCTTCCCTTGAAATCTGAGGTTTTTTTTTTTTTTTTTTTCTTAAAACTTTGGAGGTTTAAGGCTGAAAGGGGCCACCAGAAAGAAGAACTTTCATAAAGGCAGAAGATAATGAATGTCGTTGGTTTTTGTAAAATCTTTAGCACTCCACATGAACACTTGGAAGACTTTAAGAAGGTGCCAAATAAATGCATGTTAGATAAACATATTTTAAAAAGACACACAAGGACCTTGCTTTTTAAAAATAATGAATAAATTATTTTATTGATGTCATAAATTTTTACTATAATTCTTATTAGTGATTTCTCAGATTCTATGTGATATACTTAAGATTTTCCAGTTGTACTTTAGTAACAGAATCTTGGATCTCCAACTGCCACAATGTTTATTTTTAAAATGCAAGAAAAGCAGATATGATAAATAAAGAAAACTTTTAAAAGGATTGATTCAGAGTAAGTCACAAAGGCTGAAGTGTGAAAATGTATCTGTGTCAGGCACTGAGTATTGTGTAAGTCCAGGGCATAAAGAGCAGAAGTCAAAGCAGCTGAATTTGGAATCACAAGTCTTGGTTCTACATGAAACTCTGATCAGCCCTTTGACCTTAGACAAATCCCTCGCTCTCTCTTAGCCTATAGACATCTCTGTCTTTTGAACTCTAAAGTCATTGATTCTCTGAAAGTGAGTGCTCATAATTATAGAGTTTATATTCTCAGAGAAGCATTTGTCAGTTTTGGAGGGTAATAATGTACAATAATCTCCCATAAACTGATTCTCTTCATATACATTACAGAGCTACATGGAGGTGATAGCTTTTGCCATGTCTTCATCCAGGAGACGCCTTGAACAGCGCCTTGCATCCTCAGTCCTGGGGACATGTTTGTGTGGAAACGTGACTTGCAGACAATTGAACTGAACTCAAAGGAATGTTTCAGGTCTGCTGTTGGCAAAGTACTCCTTTCCTTGCTCCCTAATGAAGAACTGGAAGGCCAAGAGAGGCCTCACATAGCTCTTCTTGGCTGTTGCCTCCCTCTTTAAACAATGCTGGATGCATTCTCTAGAAAGAAAAGGAAACATATGGATTGAATTTCCCTCAAATGCACTGTGGCCTAGGAGTGGATTGGAGGCTGGCGTGTAGGGGGCAGAGAGGAAGGTTTTGGTGTAGCACACCAGGGAACTTAGTAAAACCCGGGTACCCTGAGAAGTGGTGGGGTGAACATCGGGGGTCAATAACTAGTTGTGACTAGGTGTGCTCCATACTGGCCACAGTAAGACAGACCTTTATAGAGGACCCTTGGAAATGAAGGAGTGAGTAGAATGATGTCGTATTGGGAAACAGGGAAAAGATGTAGTCACTGAGTCAGGCAGAGGCTTCCAAAATTTTTGAAGAGTCCTCAAAAGTCCAAATGTCAAGGGATTTTTTTTTCTGAGGAAAGCAGGTCTGGCTCTATTTTGTGCCTTGTGCAATGGGATTGAGAGTTTGGGATTTAATTTAGTTTAATCAGAACAGCATAAAACAGTGAGTACAAGTCCTACTTCTCTTGCCAAACTACTAAAGACTCACTACATGGAGAGTCATGATGGGGCTCTCTCCTTGGCATTGGAGAAACAATTGCATATGGCAACTTGGAGGGCAAGAAAGGGAAGATGGAGACTGTTTGAGAGTAGAAGTGCACCATTGTGCTTTTGTGCATGTTGTGCTTCCACTTACAAAGTCCTCGCATCCTTCTTTCTCTTTGTGACCAACTCCATCAGCCCCTTCAGTGCCTGAGCTTCTTGCCATGATACCCAGGCTTGCAAGATTATGATCCCTCAGGAGTGACAAGCTGTACAAAGCTCTCTTGCTACATATACATGAGGACTCGAAATAATCTGTAATTTTACATATGTATAGCTTCTTCTAGACACAGGCGAGCATGTGGTACTGCTGTTTCTTAATTCTGATCCTAGGTGCCTGTTTCTGTCCTACTGGTCCAGAGTGAAATCCTAAAAACTGAGCACTTGGCTATTGGCCTGACTCATTCCTAGTACTAATATGTCCTTTCCCTTGGGGAAACTGGTGCCTGACTTCCATCATCTCCTTTAGAATGACTCATTTTAGTTTACTTGAGAACCAAGAACAGCAAATGCCCTGAAGCCTGAATCACATGACTTGCCTCTTACCTTTGAATCAGATTCTCCCTGGTTTTAAACTTAAGATTACACTGAATCTTGCCCATCTCCGTTTGACTTGATTTTGAATTGCCGGGTCTACTGGGCGAGGGGCTGATTTTGTTGGTCACAGTCTTCTTTCCCAGTTTCTAAATTTGTTTTGGTTTGCCTTTATCCCTTTTAGTGATGGGAGGCCCCAACATGCCATGTCATAAATGAAAACATAATTTAAGACTTACTCTAATGTTACTTCTTTTGTGGAGTCAGTCCTTCCTTATTTAAGAAAAAATAGTGGCTTCCTTGCACTTGCTTCTCACATTCATTTCGCATTTATTATGTTGTATTGTAATTGTGACTTCTTCGGAGGGCAGAAACTAGGCATGCTTTATGATTGAACTGTTATAGTGATATAGTCCTATTTTCATTCCTTGATATCTCCTAGAGTGTATGGCAAGACAGGGGTGCTCAATAAAAGTTTCTTGAGCAGATGAAATATTTATTTCAGTGCCCTACTCTTACAGATGAGAAGGTGACACTCAAAGAAGTTTGATGACTTAACCAGATCCTCAGTGAAATCCTTTAGGGCAAAACCATGTTTAATTTATCCTTGTACTTCCAATGCCCATCACAGCACCTGGCATGTATTGGACAATCAATATACATATTGTATTGAACCATAAAGGAATTCTGAAGACCACGAATCTACTTAGTGTCAGGGCTGGAGCTATAAACACATACTGGCATTTAAACTCTCAGGCTATAGTAAGATTAAATTGTAACCAAGATGTTCAAGGTATTAAAAAAAGAGGTGACATGAAAACATCTCTTAAATTTTGGTCTTGGCAGATAGTTCTTTATTCTTCCTTTTTACCGGATATCCCTTTTTATTGTCCTGTTCAAATCACACAACACTTAAAATATGTGGTTGGCTTAACACTGAGCAAGCCGTTTCCTTTCTTTTTGATAAATATTCCAGATTGTGAAAAAAATTGTCCTAAGTAGCAAATCTACAATGAGATTTATTCAGGACAGGACATATATAAAAAGTTTTCTCATGTGTCCCGGATAATTTGGGAACCTATGTTTTCTGAAAATACTGGATGTACACAGATGCTAAGAAATGTCTCAAGTGAGCGGAGTAAAATACAATGGTTATAGATGCTAGAACTGCAAGGGGCATCAGAAAGGAAAAATGAATTATTTTGTTATGTTACCTCCTGCACACCAGAGGGCTCTGCACACATTATGGTTGCCTGTTTTTCTACATGGAGACTAAAGATTTATTTAAGAGACTGGTAATCTTTCTGTAAAGGGCTGGGCAGTAGATATTTTAGTCTTTGCTGATTTCTGTTTCAACTACGTGACTCTTCTGCTGTTACATGAAAGCAACCATGGACTAGATGCATATGAATACGTGGCTGTGTTCCAATGAAACTTCAGTTATGAGCCCTGACCTTTGAATATCACATGATTTTCATGTACCATAAAATGGCATTGTTATTTTAATTTTTTAAAACTACTTAAAAATGTAAAACTTCTTCTTAGCTCACAGGCTATTCAAAAACAGGCAGGCCAAATTCAGTTTGTGGGCTATAGTTTACCGACTCCAGGTCCAGTTAAATAATAGTAATAATAATAACTTCCATTTGATGAATCCCTATTTTGCGGGAAGCACTGTGCACATTTTACCATTCACTTTTCAAGTGAGGTGGTAAACAAACACTCAGAGGGGTTAATTTGGTCAATGTCACAAAGCAAGTAAATAGAAGAGCTGAGGACCAAACGCAGATTGGTCAGTGATGGAATCCATGCTTTTCACCATTATGCCATGCTGCCTCTTAATTTAAAATATGCAGTTTTACGAAGCTTACTGATAAAATTGTGGTTCATGTTTGCAGGCTTTTGTTAAGAGAGCACTTTAGAAGGAATTAAGATGAGATTCAAGTGTTGGTACCAGCAATGCCAATAACTCCCCATGTGACTTTGGGAAAGCTCTTGAGTTTTCTGAGTTCTCTCAACCATAAGACAAAGGGATTGGAAGAGGGTATAGTGGTTTTCAAGGGCAGTGACAATTTTGTCCCTCAGGGACACTTAGTAATATCTAAAAACATTCTTGCCTTCATTTGCCACTGATAACTTGCAGGAGTATGCTGTTGCCTTCTAGTGGGTAGCGCCCATGGATGGTGCCAAACATCCTACAATGCACAAAACAACTCTTCCCCCTCCACCCCACCCACACACACAACAAAGAATTCTCCAATCCAAAATGTCAATAATGCTTAGATTGAGAAGCCATGGACTAAGGTTTGAGGAGCTGATGTACCAATTATCTCCTCAATTTCTAAGAACTTGATTTTTTTATTCATTTCATGAATTCATTTGGATTCATTTAATTAAAATCCAACTCATTTCTTCTCTGTGAATCATAGATTCCTTTTTTATAAAACAAGAGGATTAAACAATATAATCCCAGAGATTCTTTCCAGCTTTAAAAAGTTCAAGCCTATGATTAATAGGGTAATATTAAAAATAAATGTTGTGCTATTAATTCCAAGATAACACGAGTCATTTTTATATTTTTGTCTCATTAACTAGTGCTGCCCAACTCCCTCATCCTCATAGGGCAAAGTTTGTAAATTCGAAGTTCATGGCCTGAACTCAGCCTGCAGATGTGTTTTGTTTGGCCAATAGAGTGTATTAGAACTTTGAGAGTTAGTGGCCAACATTTAAAAGACTGGATATTTCCAATCAACATTCAGATTTCCAGATTTTTTTTTTTAAATCATAAGATCTAGCAACTCTGGACTTGATTCTTGCGTGGCAATGGCTAGCTGAGGCTGAGTAAAGCTGTTTCTTTAGAAGGGGCCTAGCTCTCCTTTAAGCAGACTTCATAGCTCGCAAATTTTGAACTATACCTGGCCATGTTCATTTATTTACATGACTTCTGTCCCTACCTGCCTGGTTCCTCAAGGTAGCTGAATTTGCTACTCCTGTCCTAGAATTCTCCATGTGCTCATGGAATGCCCAGAAATGCACATGGTGGGCATTTAGAATTGTGGAATTTTAGAATAAATGAAATACATGTTAAGCTCTGCAATTGAGTCCAAGTAAACAAGAGGATAGGAACAGGATGAGGAGAAAAGTCTTTGCAGCAGCTTGTAAAAACATCTTTAGAGTTTTAAGGGACAGTATGAGGCAATGGTGTTCTGTGTCTGCCAACTAGCTAATGTGATCCCTGGCTATCTTATTAAGAGTGCAACATTCCGATGGGACATGGGGCGGTCCTGCTCTTCTCTCTGATGCTCAGATGTATTTGACTCATCATGATTATTTCTTAGCACTACACTTGAAGTGATTTTAACAAGGAGTTGAGCAATGAATTGGTGAGATGGCTTGGAATCTCTTCACCGGAGTGAGATTTGAAGAAGCTGGGGCCACTGATTCTAGAGAAGAGAGGGCTCCTGAGGCACAGGGTGAAACTTTTCAAATGTTAGCATAGGTGTCCTGAGGAGGAGAAGGTCATGAAGCACCATGACCTTCAACACACGCTCCCACCGCTCTCTTTGAGCTTCAGCTTTCTCACTTTTATAGTAAGGGGATTTGATTTTTAATCCCCTGAACAAAAATTAATCTCGAATAAAGCTATATAACTATGGTTGGGAGGTTTAGGAGGCCTAGAGCCTCGACTACTTAGCTCTTCTTTTCAGCCCTTCAAGTTTCACAACTGAGAAAGCTCTCCAGAGCCATGGAGTTTGAAAAACCCTGATCTAGATTTGATCTAGATTTCTAAAACTGCTACTAATTCCAAAGCCTTTGTATTTCACTCAGCCCGTGTTTTCTGGCTGCGAAACAGCGAGGAAAGCTTTTGGAATAAGCTTAGGGATGAGATGTATTATCAAAGGCAGGGATGGGGAATAGAGAGTCCCAGTGGAAGAAACAGTAAGAGTCATGGAGAACTACACAGACTGGCTGAAACCTACTTTGCCTAAAGTGAGTCAGTCCCCACTCCATGACAACTGTCTACTAACAAACGATGATGGCAGCTTTGTCTTTGTTTCTTTAGACACTTTTGAAGTCTGGCTCTTGTTGACCGTGTGGTTTTCTCTTTAACACCAAGTCCACCTCCCCACCCTCTTGCATTTTGTGGTTGCCATGGAGTTTGAGGATTACCCCAGTGCAGGAGGTGGGCCCCGTTGGGTTAAGCAGTCATGGTGATCCATCTTTCTTCACAGTGATTGGTTCAGGAACCCAGACGCCAGTCAATCAAAGTGTTTAAAATCCCTGTAATGAGGATTGTTAAGGAATGAACGTATCACCCAGCTTGGGCAATGAAAGCTGCAAGGGAATGTTGGCTGAGGCACTCTTTAGGAAAAGTTTCTTCATTTATAAGAAAGAAGCAAATGAAGAGACAGTTTATGCCTTCCTCTGGATATTGAAATGTGGTCATGTGTGCACGAACGGCCTAGAGTTGCTGCAGCCATTTTAGTGGCAGCCTGAGTAGAAAGTTGGCCTGTGGAGAAAGACTGAGTCAAAAGAATTTCAGGACAGTGGAGCCATCAAATCTAAATCCTGCTGATCTTCTGGACTCACAGGCATGTAAGCCAATAACTTCCCTCCTTTCCTCATTATTTTAGCCAGTTTAATTTAGGTTTTTCTGCTTCTTTAAGCTTAGTGAATCTCAACTGATACACTAGCTCTTCCAAGCCAGAAAGGTTTCCTTTCGGTGACAGTCCATGGGAGTAGTGAGGCATGTTGAAGAATGGATCAGACACATCTTATGTCCCACCTCAGAGTCTCTTGGCCTTACCTGCCTTTTGAATCCCAGATTGCCTATTCTACCCCAGCTGCTGTAGCTGTCTGATTCTGTGATAACTCACAGTGTTAAACTTCCTAAGGCCAACCAACATGACTCCTGAAATCAATAGTGGTTCATAACACTTTTGGACTCATACAAAGACCAAGCTGCCGGCAAGAGATCTGGCTTCCTGAGCAGCTGCTATAGGAGCTAGGTGATGCAGCTTAGGATCATGGGGGAGTTAAAGCTCTGGAAGGTAAACTTTGAGCAATGGAACTTAGGAGATGTGAAGGAGCTGGCAGACACATTTCTATTCCTCCATGCAATAGACTGAACCAAGGAGTATGTTCCTTCTGGAACAGTCCACTAGGAAAAATATCTCATATAGGTGGACTGATGCCCCTGCTGAAGTGCAACACCTTGCATTTATAGTTCTGCTTCTTACTTCTCTGCCTCACTTCCTTTTTTGCTCAGTTTTGCAGCCATAGAAACATACCTCCTAAATAAAGCATTAGCACTTAATACTTACCCCAGGCTCTGTTTCTAGGAAAGCCATTAAGCTAGAAAGGAAAAGATCAAAGAAGAAATAAATGGTGAAGAGTTTAGACTATTGCCTGGGTGTGGTTTCGGTATTTAGAAAATCAATCTTAGATTAACAATCTGGGTGGAATGCATACCATATAGTATATACTGGTTAAGAGCTCAGAATGTATAAGTCCCAACTCTGCCCTTTACTAATTGTGTGATCTTGTTCAAGTTACTTAAGAATCTAACTTGTCTAATAGGGTAATTGTGAAGATTAAAGAAGATAATGCATATAAAAACATTTATTGCAAGGTTTCTCAACCTTAGCTCTACTGACATTTTGGGCCAGATAACTTATTTTTGTGGGGGACTGTCCTGGGCATTGTATCATGTATGTTAATATCTCTGGCCTCTGCCTACTAGATACAAGCAACCTGACCCAGTTGTGGCCATAAAAAAATGTTTCTGTAAGTAGCCAAATATCCCGTGGAGGCATAATTTCCCCCATTTGATAAAAACTGGCTTATCCTTAGCTGACAACCAGCACCAAATGCTGTACATGTAAGTGAGGTCACCCTAGACCTTCTAGCTCAGCCAGGAATCCTGCTGAATGCACTCGTATGAATGAGCCCCTCCAAAACCACCAGAAGAACCACCTAGCCAAAACATAAAATTGTGAGAAATTGTGAATTACTGCTATTTTAAGCCACTAACTCTTGGTTGATTTGTTATACAGCAATAGAAAACTAAAGTGAATTGGTAACTAGAAGTATAATCCTGCCATAACAAGAACCTCAGCTATGACATTGGCTTTGGAACTAGATGGTGGATAGGGACTGGCAAGAGAAGAGAGAAGAGAGGTTAGTGGAGCAGAAAGGAAACTGTGATTGAAGATAAAAAAGAGGTGGGGGACAACCTTGGTATAGACTGGCAGAATTATAGTAATTTGGAAGATTAAAAAAAAATATACTGATTGAACTTGTTGGATCTGTCTAAAGAAAGATTCAAGCAGAAGGATAAAAAAACTAAATCTTTAACTTTAACTCCATGTAATACAGTATGAAAAGAGAGATTAGCTAATTAGAGAACTGTAGCATTTGCAAGCAGAATTAAGAGAAAATATAAGAGAACAAGTACTTGCTGGGTTGGACAATAAAACTGTTTTATATTTTATGTCTCTCCAGCTGGCAAAAGATTATCAAAGTAAAAAATGGCTTCAGGGCAAAGATCAGATCAAACCAAAGGTGTAGCTATAGTATCTTTTGTTAAGATCTCGTAAGATTTAAGATGTCTAATCCTTTTAGCTGGGAAAAGAAGCTTCTAATCATCTCAATAGCATTGTCCCAAAGAAGCCTAACATTTCTAAAGTGGATAGAAGTCGGTCTCAAAAAAAGAATTGTGGATTTGGCTTTTTGGGCACATGGAATGAGTGCTGTTAAGATGAAAGGGGAGAACCACAAAGATTTTAAGAGAATGATGTTGCAATACCATTGGTAACCTGAATTTTGGTACCTTGAACTGAAAGGGATGAAGACAGTTCACATGAAAAGAGGCTTGTGAGAAGCAGAGCACACAGGCTCCTTGAGAAATCTACTCAGATACAAGCAAGAGCCATTTTCTTTGGAAAAAGAAGGGCCTTTTAGAAAGCCAGACAAAGAGCTCAGAAAGCAAGGTGAAGATCTGAGGAGAAGAATGAGCCCACTCCGGGGGTAAAGAACCTGTTCCCAATCAAGGAACATTTTCTGCTCTCAATGCAGGAAGCCTGACAAATGTGACATCTGGATTTCAAGATTGCTATGAGTTAGTGACTTCTATGTGTCTCCCATTATCCCATTATGAATGGCATTGTCTTCTGTAGATCATTTTTCCCTAACTCAATGTTATATGTTGGGTGTGCCTGGGAAACAGACAAGATACCTTGTCTTTTTAATTTACAGGGCTCTGGAGTTGCTGCTGTTCAAGGTTTGCTGTGCCTGAAACCCACACTTAAGAAACTTCATTTATATACAGACCTGAAGGATATCATAAAATTCCGGACTTTGAAGTTGGTGCTATAATCTGTGTGATAACAAACCTCCAAAATGGCCCCCTATAGTGTTTTTTGGTTTCCTCCCATACTGAATAGGGCCAGCCTTGGTAGTTAACAAGGTGTTACAGAAAAAACTAGGTCTATCTTTCAAAGCAAGGCCACAAGTGACATTTAGATTTTTCTTTGCTCTCTGTCATATCACTCACTCTGGCAAAGCCAACTTCCATATTGTGAGAATATTCAGTCAGCCTTACAGTGAGGTCAATGTAGAGAGGAATGGAAGTGTCTTGTCCACAACCACGTGAGTGAGCTTTCTGGATAGTGGATCCTCAGTCCTATTCAAGCCTTCACATGACTATAGCTCTGGCTGACATTTTGACTGAAACTTTGTGGGGCACCCTAAGAGAGAGGCACCCTGCTCCTGAATTTTTGACTAACAGAACTGTGAGAGATGATACATGGTTATTGTTGTTAAATTTTAACAACAGCAGCTAAATTTTGGAATTATTTGTTATGCAGCAATAGGTAACTGAAACAATTGGGATGAGACTCTTGGAGGTCTTAGTTTGGAAGTGAGAATATTTTACACCTGGGAGGAATATGAATAATTTGTGGCAAGAGGGCAGAATCTATAGATTGTTTAATGGCCAAAAATTCCTCTCCTCTCAGTATGCAGGGATGCCCCATTTTCAATGTAACATTGCTGGCCCTCCCATCCAGAGATGGACCTTTCTTTTAAAAAAGTATATTTACTGAGGCTGGGTGTGGTGACTCACACCTGTAATCCCAGCACTTTCGGAGGCCTAGGCAGTGAATCATTTGAGGTCAGAAGTTCAAGACCAGCCTGGCCAACATGGTGAAACCTCGTCTCCACTAAAAATATAAAAATTGGTCAGGTGTGGTGGCAGGCACCTGTAATCCCTGCTATTCAGGAGGCTAAGGTGGGAGAATCTCTTGAACCCAGGAGGCAGAGGTTGCAGTGAGCCGAGATCATGCCACTATACTCCAATCTGGGCAACAGGGCTAGACTCTGTCTCAAAAAAAAAAAAAAAAAAGTTATCGAATCTGGACATCCTAGTGACTTACTTTTATAAATAGATTTGGCAGAAGTAAATTTATGTGACTTCTGAAACTAAGCCTCGCAAGGCCTTGCTGCTTCTTCCTTTGTCATCTTGGATTACTGCCCTGGCATCTAGGAGACTTGACTGAGGAAAGTCAGTCAAGTCTCCTAGAAGATGAGAGGCCACACGGAAAAGAACTCAGACACCCCAACTGATAGCCAGTAGCCGCTGCCAGGCTTGTGAATGATGCCAGCTTCTAGCCCAGATAGATCTTTAGGATCTATCTGCCTTGGCACATTTGCTAGAGGAAGCTTCAAGTCAACCTACACAATTAGTTGCTGTTATGGGGTTGTAAGTTAAGCAGCAAAAGACAATTAAAACAAACTTTGTTGTAAAAATGTATATAAAGTATAGCCTTGAACTCATTGTTTCTCAATAATATCTAAAGCTTTATTTCAAGAAATTATTGTTGGTGACATCTTGGAATATCATAGAATAATGGCACTTATATTCTGTGTAGACACAACTTAAAACAGAATTACTGGCCCTTTTTTTTTGTGGAATCAGCTGCATGCCCTGTGTACTTGCTCCATACTGTCTATCCGACACAAAAAACACATATCTGTCTTAGTCAGTTGTCTGTTGTTTTAACAGGACACCTGAGATTTGGTAATTTATAAAGGAAAGAAGCTTATGCCACTCATAGTTCTGGAGGCTGGGACGTCCCAGATCCAGGGGCAGGCATCTGGTCAGGTTCTGATGTTAACCTGTGAGAGATGAAAACTCACTCCTACAAGAAAGGCACTAATCCCTCTTAATGAACTAATCACCTTCTAAAGATATTACCCCTCAACACTGCAACATCGGAGACCAAGCTTCAACATGAATTTTGGTGGGGACAAATCGTATCCAAACAATATTTAGTAATGCATTTTATGGGACAATTTACTTAAAATTGAATTTTTTAGAATTCTTGACTAATCCAACACATTTGTATTTGCTCTCCTCTTATGTACATAACTTTATACTTGGTTTAAAGCAGATCATCACAGAGGCATGGCTATTGTTTAATTTGATTCTCACAACAATCCTATGATGTAGGAAGGATAGATATTTTAAATCTTCATTTTATAGATGAGGGAAACTCAGTAATACTAGATCCTTCAACCCATGATGTACATTTAAGGAAAAGGGATTTACTTGCATTCATTCTTTGCATTTTGTTCCCTTCCTGCTGCAACGGTGTCTAGGTCATTACTAAGGTCCTCCACATGTAACATTCAGTGATTTGAATGAATTCACTGTACACTATGCTATAATTCATCTGGTGGGAAACTGAATGCCAAAAGACTGTTAGCTTTAGTAAGTGGTTACTGAGTTGCTTGGTTGTCTGGGCAGTTTAGTGGTGGGAGATTCTGTTTCAACATCTGTCTGAGGAGGCAAACAAACAAAGCTTTAAACCCTGTTGACACGTGTGTCCTGGGTGACTCAAGATTCTGACAGGAAGATAGTCTCTGGAGTCCAGTTACCTTATGACTGGAGCAATGTTCCACTGGATGTGGAATTCCTTGGAGAGGAACAATGTGGTTAGCTAAATTATGGGCAACTGTCTTTAGGATGCAAATCAGAAAGGCAGTGAGCTCAAGGTAGACACTTAGGGGAATGGGTGGTTTTAAGAGACTCTGAGTCAGGTCTGAGGGAATGAATGGAGGATATGTACCATGGGAAATCATACTATATGCTCTGCAAAGTGAAAAGCAATAAATAGACGACTTTTATCTTTTCCCCTTTACCACATCCTCAAATTCACACCACACATCTACAGATATAATCCATTTAGTGTCTGTGTTACCCAAGGTAAATCACTTATTCTTTCTGAGTCTAAATTACCTCATCTGTACAATGGTAATGATAATA